>NW_023270316.1:29123258-29239259 GCF_011800145.1 Mirounga leonina | reverse complement strand
ATCTATCTATCTATCTATCTATCTATCTATCTATCTATCTATCTATCTTCTCTCACATCTCTCCTTCTTGTGCTTCCCTATCTATCTTATATAACATAGTCTCCTCTTAGGGACATCTTAAGGTAGCAATTTAAGGAGGTCTTATAGAGGCAAATAACCCAGAAAATACTAGCACAACTCCCTCTTCCATTTTCTTTATGTAATTAAAGAATTTAAGTTAAATACTCAAATATTTTGTTCTTTTAGATATCTAAACTAAGAGTTAAAAAGAGGGATTAAAAAAGGGATTTTTATCTATTCCAGAAAATTTTTGTTACTAACTTATAATTTTCTTTAATGTCATATTTTCTAAGCTGTCTGCAATTAGGAAGACTATATAATTTAATATGCACTAAAATATTTTCAGTTTTCTGAGAAGATTATTTTCATGAGAATGCAGTTATTACAAAATCATGTGATATAAAACAGGATCTCTTCATGCTAAAATTGTATTAATAATTAATCGGAGGGAAAGTATTTCACCATGATAAATGAGAGACTGTATGGAAGGAATGATTCCATTTTGTGGCAGAAATAATATAGTAACATGCCGTTAAATACAAGACATCATATTAAATTTTACAGTTAAAGTACAAAGGCATCAAAGTATATTAAAATTTAAATTAATTATGTTTCCTAAAATTCCGGTACTGGAGATAGTAATTAGAGTTTTGCCAATATAATTATTAAAATGAGGGGAAACAGGGAAAATGTTTAGTAAAAATGTAAAAACAATTTGCTAGCAAAAAACTGGGTTGCCAGTAAAGTAAAGCAATATGAAATTAAATGGAAATAAAGCCTGTCCTGTTGCCTTAATGCAGTAAGGATATGATTTTCATCAAAATCAGGTCTATGAATAACAAGGACACAGTTCTAATAGCAAGGTAACTCTGATGTTAACTTCTGTAAGAGTAATTGCATTAAATTAAAACATGATGGCTAAATTAACAGTAGTTATTAACCTTCAGACCAGAGATGCCTGTGAGACTATAAAATATTCACTGAAGACAGTCAGAAATGTCCCAATTCCACAGATTTATGATTGCAGACACTTCATTTGTGTGATTTCTTACTAAACATGGTTTTTAAAGAACCACTCTTTTCTATTAAGTACTGTTTTTATAAGTATTGAGTAGTTGCAGAAGAATACTTACAAAGTATGAATACAATATAAAGATTAAAGAATAATGGTATAATATATACCCTCACACCCAGCACCCTGTATAAGGAAAATAACACCACTTTTTAGATTTCCTCCTGATCCCATCCATTCCTTCCCTTCTCAAAATTGATCACTGTTCTGAACTTTTGTGTTTATCTTAATGGTTTTTCCAAATATATCTGTATACCTGAACCATATTTTTTAAAAATTATTGATCATTTTATAAAATGAAGGCTTTTGCTTGGGTTTTATGTGAAAATGCGTCTTCTTGAGATCCATCCACATTGTTGAAAGCAGCTGGGATATGTTAAATTTCACTATCATATAATATTCAATTGTAAGTTTATACTATGATTTATTTATCCATTTAAATTTGATGGGCTTTTAGGTTCTTATTATGGCATACAATATCATAATCTTATCAATATATAGCATTCTTGCCCATGTCTGCTGGTGTACATCTATGAAAAGGTTGGATGCATATCCAGCTTTACTAGATGATGTCAAATTATTTTGTAAAAGTAGTCCTAACAATTTATACACTGCAATGGAGATCAGCTGTTTCTTCTTCCTGTGCACACAGGTAACCTGCATTTGGCAGCATGCCTTTTAGGGGTAGAGGATGCTATGTAACTAGAGTGTAAGACAATCAGATTGGAACAACAGTGATTGTGCTACTCCAAAAGTTGGCTTGTACTAGCCTTCCCCATGGAATCCTCTAAAGGCTTTCCCTCTTCTTGAGGGCTGACAGGAGAACACCCCAAGATAGTCTTAGAAGCCACATATTGAAAATGACAGAGTTATAAGATGAAAGGAGACTGGATCCCTGCCACTTGATAATTTGGGCATTTATTCTGGTTTTTATATAAACGAGAAATATATTCCTGTAGTTCCTGAATGATTATATTATTGCTGGGTTTGTTTGTTGGGCAGTTAGCCTGCTCAAATAGATGTACTCCTTCAGCAGGGGAGAAGGTGACTGCAACATTTGAAACGGTCAAACATCATAATTTTTGCTGGTGTGCTGAGTGTGAGAGGTCATGCTGCTGTGGTTAGAGTTCTCATTTTCCTGATTGCTAGTGAATGCATCTTTTCATATGGCAACGAGCCATTAGGATTTTTCTGTGAAGTGTTTAAGACAGCCCATTTTAAAGTAAGCTATTGTTCATTTCCTCACTGATTTGTAGGAGTTCTTTATGTATTTTAATCAAAATGTCTTCTTACTTAGGAGTGTAATAAATTTCTCCCAGTCTATAGCTTATCCTTTTGCTTTCTTTATGGTGACTTTGGATGAAAAAATGTTCTCACCTTTAACGGAATGCTGTTTATCCATTTTTTCTTTTATTGTTTGTAACCCTTTGTCCTATTCAAAGGTTAATTTCCTACCCAAAATGTGTAAAGGTATTAGACTATATTGTCTCAACAGTTTTCTCATTTTGATAAGACCATTTAAATCAGTCCAACTGGAAGCAGTTTTTATTTTGTTTTCCATATGGCTCTTCAACATCCCAGTCTGGTGTTCTGAAAACCTGATCCTTAATGCCCCTCTGTCACACATGAACTAGTTAGTTTGTATGTTTTTAGTGCCTTTTGGGCTGTTTTAGGTTCTCCGTTCTGCTCTGTTTGTCAACTTAAGTATCTTTCCACCGATATCATTCTGACTTAATTATCTTGATGTTATAAGAAGACTTGATATCTGGTAAAACAAGAGCCTTCATTTATTTTTTCTACTTTGTGAATGTCTTAAAGTTCTTGGCATTTTTCTCCTCCAGATACACTGTAAAACAGACTTAGCAAGATGCATAAAAAATACCTGTTGAGATTTTTATTACAATTGCATTGACTCTATATATCAACTGATGAATAATTGACCTCTTTTTTATTTTGAGTCTTCCAATTCATGAATATAGTGTATCTCTTTATTTAGATATTTTATAATGTCTTTCTAAAAGCTTTTCCATTTACTTGATAAAGATCTTGTGCATCTTTTGATAGATTTATCATGATGTACTTTAAAGTTTTTAATGCTATTGTAAATTATAGTCTTTGTTAAATTATATTTTAAAATATTTATTACTGATGTATAGGAATGCAACTGGTTTTTTATATGGTTTTAAGAAGAAAAATTACTAAGCCTCCGTCTAATTTTAATAACTTATGTGTAGATTTTTTTTTATGTTTATAGTCATATCATTTTCCAATAAGAACAATTTTGTTTTTTCCTTTCCAAATCTTCCTTGCCTTTCTGCTCTGGCTAGGATATCTAATTTATAATGTTGAATATAAATGTTGAAAATGGGCACATTGGTTTTTCCTAATCTTGGAAATGTTGCCAGTATTTTGCAATTAAATATAAGGTTTGCTGTAGAGATTGTTTTTGGTATGTATCAGTTGTTAAGTTATTCTTGGTTTGCTGAAACTGAATGTTGAATTTTAATGTACTCTTCTGTATCTTATCAAAATGGTCATTATTCTTTCTTAATGTGTTAATATAGTGAATTGCATTAATTATTTTCTAATCTTGCATTCCTACAATGGACCTACTTTTAACATGGTGTACCGTCTTATTACATTGCATGATTTGATCTGTTAAAATTTGGTTTGGGTTTTTGGGTCTTTGTTAATAGATGAATTGGGTAGAAACCCTTGTTTTCTGTACAATGGAATAGTTTGTATAAGACTAGAATCATTTGGGGGCACCTGGGTGGCTCATTCAGTTAAGCGTCTGCCTTCAGCTCAGGTCATGATCTCAGGGTCCTGGGATCAAGCGTGCATCAGGCTCCCTGCTCAGCAGGGAGTCTGCTTCTCCCTCCCCCTCTGCCCCTCCCCACTGCTCATTCTTGCTCTCTCTCTCTCATAAATAAATAAAATCTTAAAAAAAAAAAGTCTAGAATCATTTGTTGCTTGAACGTTTGTTAAAATTCACCAGCATAATCATCTGGGCCTTGTGTGTTCTTTGTGTGAAGAGAATTACCTAATAATAGAATTTATTTAATTGTTAAATAATTACACAAGCTTTCTGTTGCTTATTGGATCAGTTTTGGCAAATTTTATAGGGATTTATATTTATATTTATTTATAGGTATAAGTATTTGTCAGTTTGTTTTTAAAGTAGGTTTCTACAATATTCCTACTTTTTTAGAGTCTATGTACTTATGTCATTTTTTTGTTGCTATTAATATTTACTGTGCCTCCTTTTTTTCTCTAGTTTGGTCTTGCTATGGATTTGCTAATTTCATTATTCTTTTCAAATAACATTTGGCTTCACTGATCTTCCTTTTTATTACATATTTGTTTTCTATTTCATTAACTTCTGCTTTGTTATTATAATTTCTTCCTTCTACCTGCTTTGGGTTTAGTCTAAGTCTAAAATTAATCTGTATTTTTCTCCTTCTGAACAACATAAGGATCTGAACACTCTGATTATCCCCAGCTGGCTATAAACTTTTGTTGGGTATATTGATTAGCTCTATTGGTATGTTCTCTTCCCAAGACATTAAGGTTTTTTAAAAATATTTACTCATATATTTATTACATTCTTTTCACATCATTTCTGCTAACTTTTGAAAGCCTCTGTCTCTAATCACTTTATTTTTGCCAAAATATGTTCTTTAGAATTTCTCTTAGTGAGTTTGCGTTAGTGAAACACTGGTTCTTTTTTTTTTTTTTTTTTAAGTATCTTTATTTTATCCTCATTCTGGAAAGATATTTTGCTGGACATATAATGTTAGATTAATAGGAAGTTTCCCTGAGCCCACTGAAGATATACTCTAATGTCTCCCCATTTCCATTGTTACTGACAAAAATCAACTTCCAGCATATCACCACCCTGAAGGTAACCTGCCTCTTATTTACTTAGTTTTGCCTTTTCTTTGACTTAGATATGCTGTATTTTCACCATCATGTACCAAGGTGTGTGTGTTTTTTTTAAAATTTTTCTTTCTTGGGATTTATACATATATGTAAAAATATTACATATTTTGTACTTGGTATTTTGAATACTTGTGATCAATCTGAGTCAACTTCTATAATTTCTTTTCTAGCTATAGCTCAGAGTGGTCTATTTTATGATTTCAAACTCATGTTTCTTAGAATTTTGTGAAATATTTGTGGCAAAATGCTCAAGCTACTGCTATTTTTGTGAATAACAATAAACTATCCTGTAACTCTGACCTAGGATTGTTAAATCTTCAAGAAACTTTCTTCCAAGAAACTATGGCAATCTATCTTGTTTGCAAGCAGCATAAAATCTACCTTTCACAGTTTTGGGCATATAAATACTAAATAAATTTGCCAAATATATAAACCAATAACTGTAATTCATTATTCTTTCAGTAAATACCCAATAGTGGAATTACTGAATCATATGGTAATTCTATTTTTTTCATTTTTTGAGGAACTTCCATACTGTTTTCAACAGTGGCTACACCAGTTTGCTTTCCTACCAACAGTGTACGAGGATTTCTTCTTTTCCATATCCTCACCAACATTTGTTGTTTCTTGTGTTTTTGATTTTAGCCATTCTGATAGGTGTGAGGTGATATCTCATTGTGGTTTTGATTTACATTTCTCTGATGATTAGTGATGTTGAGCATCTTTTCATGTGTCTGTTGGCCATTGGTATGTCTGCTTTGGAGAAATGTCAGTTCATGTCTTCTGCCCATTTCTTAATTGGATTATTTAGTTTGTTGGTGTTGAGTTGTATCAGTTCTTCAGTTCTTTATATATTTTAGATACTAACCCTTTATTGGATATGTAATTTTCAAATATCTTCTCCCATTCTGTAGGTTGTCTTTTAGTTTTGTTGATTATTTCCTCTCCTGTGCAGGAGTTTTTATTTTGGTGTAGTCCCAGTAGTTTATTTTTCTTTTTGTTCCCTTGCCTCAGGAGACACATCTATAAAAATGTTCCTATGGCCAGTGACAGAGAAATCACTGACCTGGTCTCTTCTAGAATTTCTTTGGTTCCCAGTCTTACATTTAGGTCCTTAATCCATTTTGAGTTTATTTTTGTGTATAGTGTAAGAAAGTGGTCTAGTTTCATTCTTTTCATGTAGCTGTCCAATTTCCCCAGTTGTTGCAGAGACTGTTGTTTTCCCATTGCATATTCTTTCTTCCTTTGTTGAAGATTAATTGGCCATATAATCATGGTTTATTTCTGGGCTCTCTATCTCATTCTATTGATCTATGTGCCTATTTTTGTGCCAGTATGGTACTGTTTTGATTACTTTGCAGTATATATTGAAATCTGAGATTGTGATACCTCCAATTTTGCTCTTTTTCAAGAATGCTTTGGCTATTCAAAGTCTTTTGAGGTTCCATACAAATTTTAGGATTATTTGGTCTAGCCCTGTGAAAAATGCTTTTGGTATTTTATTTTATTTTTTATTTTTATTTTTATTTTTAGATTTTATTTATTTATTTGAGAGTAAGTGAGTGAAAGAGCGTGCACACATGAGCGGGAGAGGGGAGGGGCTGAGGGCGAAGCAGACTTTCCACTGAGCAAGGAGCCCAATGTGGGGCTCGATCCCAGGACTGTGGGATCATGACCTGAGCTGAAGGCAGATGCTTAACTGACTGAGCCACCCAGGTGCCCCAATGCTGTTGGTATTTTAATAGGGATTGCATTAAATCTGTAGATTCTTTTGGGTAATATGGACATTTCAACAATACCTGTTCTTCCCATCCATGAGCATGGAGTATCTTTCCATTTGTTTGTGTTGTCTTCTATTTCTTTCATCAGTGTTTTATAGTTTTTAGAGTATAGGTCTTTCACCTCCTTGGTTAAGTTTATTCCTAGATATTTTATGAATTTTTGGTGCAATTGAAAATGGGACTGTTTTCTTTCTTTCTTTTTTTTTTTAAAGATTTTATTTATTTATTTGACAGAGAGAGACACAGCGAGAGAGGGAACACAAGCAGGGGGAGTGGGAGAGGGAGAAGCAGGCTCCCTGCAGAGCAGGGAGCCCGATGCAGGGCTCGATCCCAGGACCCTGGGATCATGACCTGAGCCGAAGGCAGTCGCTTAACCAACTGAGCCACCCAGGCGCCCGGGACTGTTTTCTTAATTTCTCTTTCTGCTCCTTCATTATTAGTGTATAGAAGTGCAACAGATTTCTGTATATTCATTTGTATCCTACAACCTTACCAAATTCATTTATCAGGTCTAGTATTTTTTCGGTGAAGTATTTAGGATTTTTTAAATATAGTATCATTTCATCTGCAATAGTGAAAGTTTTACTTCTTCCTTACCAGTTTGGATGTCTTTTATTTATTTTTCTTACCTGATTGCTGTGGCTAGACTTCCAATACTATGTTGAATGAACGTGGTAAGAGTGGACATCCCTGTCTTATTCATGATCTTAGGGCAAAAGCTCTCGGTTTTTTACCATTCAGGATGATGTTAGCTGTGGGTTTTTCATAAATAGCCTTTATTATGTTGATGTATATTCCCTCTAAACCTACTTTGTTGAGGGTTTTTATCATGAATGGATGTTGTGCTTTGTTCAATATTTTTTTCTGCATCTATTGAAATGATTGTATGGTTTTTATCCTTTCTCTTATTGATATGATGTATCATGTTAACTGATTTGCAAATATTGAGCCACACTTGCATTCTGGAAATAAATTCCACCTGATTGTGGTGAATGTTTTTTAATGTGTTGTTGGATTTGGTTGGCTAATATTTTATTAAGGATTTTCCCATCAATGTTCATCAGAGATATTGATCTGCAGCTCTTTTTTGGTACTGTCTTTATCTGGTTTTGATATCAGGGTAATGCTGGCCTTGTAGAATGAATTTGGAAGCTTTCCTTCCTTTTCTATTTTTTGGGTATAGTATGAGAAGAATAGGTACTAACTCTTCTTTTAGTGTTTGGTAGAATTCACCAATGAAGCCATCTGGTCCCGGGCTTTTATTTGTTGGAAGTTTTTTGATTATTGATTCAGTTTCATTACTGGTAATCAGTCTGTTCAAATGTTCTATTTCTTCCTGATTCAGTTTTGGGAGGTTACACATTTGTAGGTATTTATCCATTTCTTCTAGTTGTCCAATGTGTTGGCATGTAATTTTTTCAAAATATTCTTTTATTACCCTTTGTATTTCTTTTTTGTAAAATTTTATTATGTTATGTTAGTCATCATACAATACATCATTAGTTTTTGATGTGGTGATCCATGATCTATTGTTTTCGTATAACACCCAGGGCTCCATTCAGTACATGCCCTCCTTAATACCCATCACCGGGCTAACCGATCCCCCCTCCCCCCTCCCCTCTAAAACCCTGTTTGTTTCTCAGAGTCCATAGTCTCTCATGGTTCATCTCTCCCTCCAATTCCCCCCCCCCATTTTTCCCTTCCTTCTCCTAATGTCCTCCATGCTATTCCTTATGTTCCACAAATAAATGAAACCATATGATAATTGACTTTCTCTGCTTGACTTATTTCACTTAGCATAATCTCCTCCAGTCCCATCCATGTTGATGTAAAAGTTGGGTATTCATCCTTTCTGATGGCTGAGTAATATTCCATTGTATATATGAGCCACATCTTCTTTATCCATTCATCTGTTGAAGGGCATCTCAGCTATTTCCACAGTTTGGCTATTGTGGACATTGCTGCTATGAACATTGGGGTGCATATGGCCCTTCTTTTCACTACATCTGTGTCTTTGGGGTAAATACCCAGTAGTGCAATTGCTGGGTCATAGGGTAGCTCTATTTTTAAATTTTTGAGGAACCTCCACACTGTTTTCCAAAGTGGCTGTACCAACTTGCATTCCCACCAACAGTGTAAGAGGGTTCCCCTTTCTCCACAACTTCTCCAACATTTGTTGTTTCTTTCCCTGTCCATTTTTGCCATTCTAACTGGTGTAAGGTGGTATCTCAATGTGCTTTTGATTTGAATTTCCCTGATGGCTAATGATGATGAACATTTTTTCATGTGTCTGTTAGCCATTTGTATGTCTTCTTCAGAGAAGTGTCTTTTCATATCTTCTGCCCACTTTTTGACTTGATTATTTGATTTTTGGGTTTTGAGTTTGAGAAGTTCTTTATAGATCTTGGATACCAGCCATTTATCTGTAGTGTCATTTGCAAATATCTTCTCCCATTCTGTGGGTTGCCTCTTTGTTTTGTTGAATGTCTCCTTTGCTGTGCAGAAGCTTTTTATCTTGATGAAGTCCCAAAGGTTCATTTTTGCTTTTGTTTCACTAGCTTTTGGAGATGTATCTTGAAAGAAGTTGCTGTGGCCGATGTCTAAGAGGTTACTGCCTATGTTCTCCTCTAGGACTTTGATGGATTCCTGTCTCACATTGAGGTCTTTCATCCACTTTGAGTTTATCTTTGTGAATGGTGTTAGAGAATGGTTGAGTTTCATTCTTCTGCATGTGGCTGTCCAATTTTCCCAGCACCATTTATTGAAGAGACTGTCTTTTTTCCACTGCATGTTTTTTCCTGCTTTGTTAAAGATTATTTGACCATAGAGTTGAGGGTCCATATCTGGGTTCTCTATTCTGTTCCATTGGTCTGTATGTCTGTTTTTGTGCCAGTACTATACTGTCTTGGTGATCACAGCTTTGTAATATAGCTTAAAATCGGGCAACGTGATGCCCCCAGCTTTGTTTTTCTTTTTCAACATTTCCTTGGCGATTTGGGGTCTTTTCTTTTTTTTTTTTAAAGATTTTATTTATTTATTTGAGAGAGAGAATGAGATAGAGAGAGCATGAGAAGGGGGAGGGTCAGAGGGAGAAACAGACTCCCCGCCGAGCAGGGAGCCCGATGCAGGACTCGATCCCGGGACTCCAGGATCATGACCTGAGCCGAAGGCAGTCGCTTAACCAACTGAGCCACCCAGGCGCCCTGAGGTCTTTTCTGATTCCATACAAATTTTAGGATTGTTTGTTCCAGCACTTTGAAAAATGTTATTGGAATTTTGATCAGGATGGCATTGAAGGTATAGATTGCTCTGGTAGCATAGACATTTTAACAATGTTTATTCTTCCGATCCATGAGCATGGAATATTTTTCCATCTTTTTGTGTCTTCTTCAATTTCTTTCATGAGTGTTCTGTAGTTCCTAGAGTATAGATCCTTTACCTCTTTGGTTAGGTTTATTCCGAGGTATCTTATGGTTTTTGGTGCTATTGTAAATGGAATCGTTTCTCTAATTTCTCTTTCTACAGTCGCGTTGTTAGTGTATAAGAAAGCAACTGAGGGCGCCTGGGTGGCTCAGATGGTTGAGCGTCTGCCTTCGGCTCAGGTCATGGTCCCGGGGTCCTGGGATCGAGTCCCGCATTGGGCTCCCTGCTAGGCAGGGAGCCTGCTTCTCCCTCTGCCTCTGCGTCTCTCTCTCTTTCTCTCTGACTCTCATGAATAAATAAATAAAAATATTAAAAAAAAAAAAAAAAGAAAGCAACTGATTTCTGTGCATTGATTTTGTATCCTGCCACATTACTGAATTGCTGGATGACCTCTAGTAATTTGGGGGTGGAGTCTTTTGGGTTTTCCACATAAAGTATCAGGTCGTCTGCGAAAAGAGAGAGTTTGACTTCTTTGCCATTTTGAATACCTTTTATTTCTTTTTGTTGTCTGATTGCTGTTGCTAGGACTTCTAGCACTATGTTGAACAATAGTGGTGAGAGTGGACATCCTTGACGTGTTCCTGATCTTAAGGGAAAGGCTCTCAGCTTTTCCCCATTGAGGATGATATTCGCTGTGGGTTTTTCATAGATGGATTTTATGAACTTGAGGAATGTTCCCTCTATCCCTATACTCTGAAGAGGTTTAATCAGGAAAGCATGTTGTATTTGTCGAATGCTTTTTCTGCATCAATTGAGAGGACCATATGGTTTTTCTCCCTCTTCTTATTAATGTGTTCTATCACATTGATTGTTTTGCGAATGTTGAACCACACTTGCATCCCGGGGATAAATCCCACTTGGTCATGGTGGATGATCCTTTTAATGTATTGTTGGACCCTATTAGCTGATTTTGTTGAGGATTTTGGAATCCATATTCATCAGGGATATCAGTCTGAAATTCTCCTTTTTGATGGGGTCTTTGCCTGGTTGGGGATTAAGGTAATGCTGGCCTCATAGAATGAGTTTGGAAGTTTTCCTTCTGTTTCTATTTTTTGAAACAGCTTCAGTAGAATAGGTATTATTTTTTCTCTGAATGTTTCATAGAATTCCCCAGGGAATCCATCAGGCTCTAGACTCTTGTTTTTTGAGAGGTTTTTGATCACTGCTTCAATCTCGTTACTGGTTATTGGCCTATTCAGGTTGTCAATTTCTTCCTGTTTCAGTCTTGGCAGCTTATAGGTTTCCAGGAAGGCCTCCATTTCATCCAGATTGCTCAGTTTATTGGCATATAGTTGTTGATAATAATTTCTAATAATTGTTTCTATTTCCTTGGTGTTAGTCGTGATCTCTCCCCTTTCATTCATAATTTTATTAATTTGGGTCCTTTCTCTTTTCTTTTGGATAAGTCTGGCCAGTGGTTTATCAATCTTATTAATTCTTTCAAAGAACCAACTTCTAGTTTCTTTGATCTGATCTACTGTGTTTCTGGTTTCTAATTCATTGATCTCTGCTCTAATTTTAATTATTTCTCTTCTAATGCGTGGCTTAGGCATTGTTTGTTGCTTTTTCTCTAGTTCTTTAAGGTGTAGAGTTAGTTGGTGAATTCGAGATTTTTCTATATTTTTGAGTGAGGCTTGGATGGCTATGTATTTCCCCCTTAGGGCCCCCTTTGCAGTAGCCCATAGGTTTTGGACCTATGTGTTTTCATTCTCAATGATTTCCATGAATTGTTTAAGGTCTTCTTTGATTTCCTGGTTGACCCAAACATTCTTGAGCAGAGTGGTCTTTAGCTTCCAAGTGTTTGAATTTCTGCCAAATTTTTTCTTGTGATTGAGTTCCAGTTTTAAAGCATTGTGGTCTGAGAATATGCAGGGAATAATCTCAATCTTCTGGTATTGGTTGAGACCTGATTTGTGACCCAGTATGTGTTCTATTCTGGAGAAAGTTCCATGTACGCTCGAGAAGAATGAGTATTCTGTTGTTTTAGGGTGGAATGTTCTGTAAATATCTATGAGGTCCATCTGGTCCAATGTATCATTCAAAGCTCTTGTTTCCTTGTTGATTTTCTGCTTAGATGATCTGTCCATTGCTGAGAGTGGAGTATTGAGGTCTCCTACAATTAACATATTGTTATCAATATGACTCTTTATTTTGGTTAACAGTTGGCTTATGTAGATGGCTGTTCCCATGTTGGGGGCATAGATATTTACAATTGTTAGGTCTTCTTGTTGGATAGACCCTTTAAGAATGATATAGTGTCCTTCTGTGTCTCTAATTACAGACTTTAGTTTAAAATATAATTTGTCTGATATAAGAATTACTACCCCAGCTTTCTTTTGAGGTCTGCTGGCATGGAAGATGGATCTCCATCCCTTCACTTTCAGTCTGGATGTAACTTTAGGTTCAAAATGAGTCTCTTGTAGGCAGAATATGGATGGGTCCTGTCTTATTATCCAATCTGCAACCTTGTGCCGTTTTTTTGGGAGCGTTTAGGCCATTCATGTTGAGAGTGATTATTGAAGGATATGAATTAATTGTCATCATGTTGTCTGTGAAGACGTTGTTTTTATAGATTGCCCCTGTAAATTTCTGTTGTATATCACTACATTACTTTAAATTCTTTATCAGACATATTACTTATTTCTGTTTCATTTAGCTCTTTTGCTGTGATTTTGTCCTGTTCTTTCATTTGGGACATATTCCTCTGTCTCCTCATTTGACTAACTCTTTGTGTCTGTTTCTCTGTGGTAAGAAGGTCAGCTACATTTCCTGCTCTTGAAATTAGTGGCCTTATTAAGAAGATTTCCTGTAGTGCCTTGCAGTGCAATGTCCCCTGTTGACCATAACCTGGTGCTTCAGGGGTTTCCTATGTGTTTTGCATGTACCCTACTGTTGTGGCTGAGCCACTTCTGCCTTTAGGCCAGTCTTCTGCAATGGCTCTCTCTGCCTGTTGTGAGCAGTGTTTGGTCTCTGATTTTAGTGGGTTACTCTGAGGCACCTTGGGCTTGTGTTAAGTCAGCCCAGGAGTTTGCAGTGCACTGAACTGCAGGGTACTCTCCCTGTGTTGTATCCTGAGAAGCTTTTGTTGGTAGGTGGGTCCTTCAGTCAGACCCAGTGTTTGCCCCCAGCCCATTGCTGGGGCTGTAGTCAGGCAGGTATGTGTGTGTTTATCTTCCCCTATCCCCAAGACAGGAGTCATTTTGAAGTGGCGCTGGCTCCTGTCATGGCTGCTTGTATATAGCCACCCTTGTGAAACTGCTTTGGGTGGACTCCTGCTGAGGGCAAGTCCACAGAAGACTGTGGGGGTAGGGCACAGTGCCAGCAAGGTTCATGCTGGTCCAATGTAAGAGGGGATCTGCAGCTGCTGGGGAAAACTGCCCAAGCCATACTGGAATGAGGAGATCCACAGAAGCAGAAGGGGGCAGGGTGCACTCTTAGCAAGCCAAACCCCATGGGGGTTAGAAGTCAATGGACAAGTGTTTCTCTCATGTATTCCTTAGGTGGCTGTTTCTCATATCACAAAACTGTTGTCTGCAGGAACAGTTTATTTAATAATGATTTTTTTTTATTAACTTTCCAAAATTCTATTTACTTTCCTGTCACTCAGTCCTGTTTCCTGGAAACATGTTTTAAAATAAGTTATTTTACCAACTTTTGTGCCCGTCTCTGCTTTGGTGGAAGTTAGGCACCCAAGTTAAGAGCAATATATTCACATGCTATTCTTTAGAAGTCTATGTAACAATGAACACATATGAGTAACAAAAGAAATGAATGCCAGCCTTTAATGCAAAGAGGTAAATATAATGACATAAGTATCTCTGAGACCTGATACAATGTTATTCAGGAATTGGACCTTATGATATAAGCAACAAATGTTGTAGAAAGAAAGTAATACTCTACCTCAAGGAGGTTTAACTTCATGGAATTTGCAGCTGAAGATGGGTGAAGATAAAAAAAAATGGAAAAAATGTCATTATTAGTGGAAACTAAACATTCTCATTTAGGTGGAAGAAATGAGGGATACAGTGTGGAAAATTATCACTAATCCAAATGTCTGACTTCTTAAAGTTCCATGTAGGTAAGAACAATAGCATTCTACATAGTCAATACATAATAGTAATAGTAACGGGGATTTGGGTTATCCAGAATCAAGTTAAGTTAATGAATTCTTTCATTTTCTAGAATGTCTGTGGAATGGCATGTTTATGGAAGTGTTTAATAAATTGTTTTGTGATACAAATGACAAGCAGTATCATAAATATAGTTTAAAAGAATGCTAGTAGAAGTTGAGTCAGACACCCATTATAAAGAAAATAAATTAGTAGTGGATGACAAGGTCTGTCTGTATTTTATTTTATTTTTTTAAAAGATTTATTTATTTTAGAGAGAGAGAGCACATGTGCGAACAAGAGGAGGGACAGGGAGAAGGAGAGAGAATCTTAAGCAGACTCCCCACTGAGTGTGGAGCCTGATGCAAGGCTCCATTCCAGTATCTTGAAATCATGACCTGAGCTGAAATCAAGATTCCAGTGTTTAACCAACTGAGCCCCCCAGAGCCCCAGTCTGTATGTATTTTAAAGTTTTTGATTTGTCACCCTAAAATTGTTAGGAGGCAATAATTAAGCAAAAACATTTATTTGGTATCAAAGAATTGCAATTCAGGGTACACAGATTTGAGTAGCAACTCGGTGTCCCACTAGGGAGCAATTGTCAGGAGCTCCTAAAGCCAAAAGGGAATACTTGTATACGTGGCTTATGAAGAACTTTTTATTGTTGTTAGCAGCAGAAAGCTAATTTTGATGGAATATAATTGGTTGCTAAAGTTGTCATTATGTAAAGTCTCTAATGGTAGTAAGTTGCAGGTTTGGGTGCTGAGACTGGAATATTTGCAGCTGGCCCAATTCAAAAGCTCATGGTTTTACTGGTGAGGATGTGCAAAAGGCTTATCTCCTTCATGGCCTCCTGGCTTCATTTTAAAACTCCTTGACATAAGTGACCTCATTTCATTTCACCTTCCACAGATGACATTATGCTATCTAACTTTATAGTCCATGGATGTCTACTGTTGGTCTAGTTTTCCTGGGAAATCTGCTCTTTGCTTTTGCTGTTTACATAGTTTATTGGATAAATCTTGATTATGCATACTAGATAACAGGGTATAAAGCAAAGTGTTTCAAGCTATCTTGATTTGAAAAAATGAAAATATGGAATTTGTTAAAGTAACTCAAGGACAGATGTGAAGTCTCCTGGCAAGCTTTCGTAACTGGCATTTTTAGGGGAAAAGAACTTCGGGAAGGTCTCAATATTTCCAGTAACAGCAAATTAATATCTTATTCAGAATTCAGGGCTGTAGCTGTCTGACTTCAAGCTAAATTTTAAAGCATGATGTGCTAAATTATCATACTGTACTCGAGGTTTCCCCTAAACATGGGGGCCCAGCATCAGCCACAGTTACTTAAAGTCAGTCTAAGCAATCAAATCCCATTCAGCTCTTTTCTTCTCCACTCTACCATTTTTAAATGTCATATTATGCTGCATGACTTTGATAGCAGCTTCCTCTGCTTCCTTTATCTTTAATAACTGCCCTTTTGTCCCTGCTTTGCAATTGCCACACATTGCTTTTATAACCTCATCCCATACCTTATTGGTTACTGTAAATAGCATCCAATTCTTCTAGAGCTATCACCCTCAAAGTGTTCCATTTTTTCTTTTCAGCCACCTTAACACGTAGCTAAATTTCCTTTATAAAATTTTTATTTATTAAATTTATTCTTTAATATTATTTGTAAATTTACCTCTGTAGCTTCCTCCTCCATGACTACCATCTATGAATTAGACTTTTATTTTATTTTTATTTTAAAACACAAACAAAATCCCAAATCTTCAAAACTAACCTTAGTAGAGAATTCAAGGGCTCATCTGATTCTAGCTCTGTCCTGCTTCTGAGCACATGGGAAGTTGTCCTTCACATCCTCCCCTAGTTCAGGTGGCACCCTGTGACTAGTTATGTTCACTAGGTTGTCAGCAGACAAGCCAAAAAATTTAATTACTAGTTAAGACAAACTCTGAAATTCTTCTCCCCTGCCAAAGTCCCCTCATGAGCATTTTCTTGAGGCCATGTGTTCCAGCTGAGGGAAATAAAGATGGTTGTGCTCCTGACAACCAGGATCCCTGGGTGCCTATTTGGAGCAGATCCTTGAACATGTAGCATGAGTAAGAAATAAACCTTAGTTTTGACAAGCCATTGAGATTCCTCGGTTACTTTGTTGCTGCAGTATAACCTTGTTATTATGACTAATACTCAAATAAAAGCAAATTTAAAAATAAGCACATAGTGGGCGCCTGGATGGCTCAGTTGGTTAGGCGACTGCCTTCGGCTCAGGTCATGATCCTGGAGTCCAGGGATCGAGTCCCACATCGGGCTCCCTGCTCAGCAGGGAGACTGCTTCTCCCTCTGACCCTCCTCCCTCTCATGCTCTCTGTCTCTCATTCTCTCTCTTGCAAATAAATAAAATCTTTAAAAAAAAATTTAAAAAAATAAATAAGCACACAGTATTTGATGGACACATGTATTGATAATGCTCGCACAGGTAGAAGCATTGTTTACAAAATGCCAGTTAAACATCTAAGGTGCTTTAAAGTAATAATATTAACTACATAATGGACTTTTAGAAAACAATGTTTGGTATTATCTGTTTTTATGAAAGAAAGTTGTATTAAAGAAAATGTGGTACCCTTTTTTTAAAATAAGGTAATCTGGGTAACTAGAAAGTTTGTGTTCCAAAGTTCAGACCCCCTTCATAAACTTTCTGCATGTAGCTTGTAATTATTCACTTCTATTCAATTGTTTTATTTGTAAAATATGGTTTGTGGTAGAAAGAATGGAAACTTACATTTGATTCTTTTAGATTCAACTGAATTCTAATTAGTTTAATTCAATTCAATCCAGATACATTCAATAAAATGTGTATCACTTGAAATTTCAAATGTCACACACACATTTTCCTGCATGTCTTCCAATAACAGATATCTTTGATCTTTTAAAAATTTCCATAAACATGTGGGCATAAGCTCATTTTTTGTTGGTTTTTATTCTTTTTTTTATTGGTATCATTAAAATCTTTTTTTAAATTTTATTTTATTATGTTATGTTAATCACCATACATTACATCATTAGTTTTTTTAAATTTTATTTTATTATGTTATGCTAATCATCATACATTACATCATTAGTTTTTGATGTAGTGTTCCATGATTCATTGTTTGCCTATAACACCCAATGCTCCATTCATTACGTGCCTTCTTTAATACCCATCACCAAGCTAGCCCATCCCCCCACACACCTCCTCTCTAGAACCCTCAGTTTGTTTTTCAGAGTCCATAGTCTCTCATGGTTCATCTCCCCCTCTGATTCCCCACCCCCTTCATTTTTCCCTTCCTACTATCTTCTTCTTCTTCTTTTTTTTAGCATATAATGTATTGTTTCAGAGGTACCGGTCTATGATTCATCAGTCTTACACAATTCACAGCGCTCACCATAGCACATACCCTCCCCAATGTCTATCACTCAGCCACTCCATGCCTCCCAGCCCCCACCACTCCAGCAACCCTCAGTTTGTTTCCTGAGATTAAGAATTCCTCATATCAGTGAGATCATATGATGCATGTCTTTCTCTGACTGACTTATTTTGCTTAGCATAATACCCTCTAGTTCCATCCACGTCATTGTAAATGGCAAGATTTCATTTTTTTTGATTGCTGCATAATATTCCATTATATATATACACCACATCTTCTTTATCCATTCATCTGTTGATGGACATCTTGGCTCTTTCCATAGTTTGGCTATTGTGGACATTGCTGCTATAAACATTAGGGTGCACATGCCCCTTCGGATCCCTACATTTGTATCTTTGGGGTAAATACCCAGTAGTGCAAATGCTGGGTCATGTTGTAGCTCTATTTTCAACTTTTTGAGGAACCTCCATACTGTTTTCCAGAGTGGCTGCACCAGCTTGCATTCCCACCAACAGTGTAGGAGGGTTCCCCTTTCTCCGCATCCTCACCAACATCTGTCACTTCCTGACTTGTTAAGTTTAGCCATTCTGGCTGGTGTGAGGTGGTATCTCACTGGACCATTTCCTTACACCACACACAAAATAGACTCAAAATGGATGAGAGATCTAAATGTGAGACAGGAGTCCATCAAAATCCTAGAGAAGAACAGAGGCAGCAACCTCTTCGACCTCAGGCGCAGTAACTTCTTCCTAGAAACATTGCCAAAGACAAGGGAAGCAAGGGCAAAAATGAACTATTGGGATTTCATCAAGTTAAAAAGCTTTTGCACAGCAAAGGAAACTCAACAAAACCAAAAGACAACCGACAGAATGGGAGAAGATATTTGCAAATGACATATCAGATAAAGGGCTAGTATCCAAAATCTATAAAGAACTTATCAAACTCAACACCCAAAGAACAAAGAATCCAATCAAGAAATTGGCAGAAGACATGAACAGACATTTTTCCAAAGAAGACATCCAAATGGCCAACAGACACATGAAAAAGTGCTTAACATCACTCGGCATCACTCCAAATCAAAACCTCAATGAGATACCACCCCACACCAGTCAGAATGTTGGTTTTTATTCTTGTTGGTGTTTTGCTGGCTAATGATCAGTAAAAATCCCTTTGAGTCAATTGATATAGCTCTCATTCAGGTTTAATGACTTTGTAATAATCCTTGAAATATGAACGATATACATTTTCACTTCCTCTATTGATGGACATACACTTTATTTCCAATTTGTGAGGAAACTAAATCTCTTTGTATATTATAAATACTAATCATTTTGCCTGTCATCTGAATTGCAAACATTTTGTTCAGATTTTTAAAAATTTAGTTCTTTCATTCACATGGAATGTAGTTTTGTGTATGGTGTGAGATAACAGTACCACTTAATATTATTTCAAATTAAGAGACAGTTGTATCATCAGAATTTAAGTAATCCACGATTTTCTCAATGAACTTTTACTTTATCTTACATTAAGTTTTCTTCTGTACATAGGTTTATTTCTAGAATTGCTAGACTCTTCTTCAGCTGTTTGTCTATTTTTATATCAATCCCATATTTATTCAATTAAAGTGGATTTATAATATACTTTGATATGATGGCTTGGTGTTACCTCCTATTACTTATGAGAAGCCCAGTGCCTGTTGGTTTCTTTTCCACTGTGGGTAAGTTGGTGTGCATGGAAGTTTTAGGATTTTCTCTTTGTCCTTAGAGTTCAGAAATTTTACCTCAAATCTTTGTCCTACATGCATACCTTTCCTTTTCAACCTATCCTGAGACTAGGGGAGCTGTTCTTCAACTTATATAAAATTTCATCTATCATTTCTTTAATTATTCATTCTTCTCTTCTCTCAGGACTTTTATTTCCTTGTGGAACTTATATTACTTATGTGAGGTCTCCTGGACCTCTCTCCCTGAAGTATTATCTTTGCCTTCACAATTTTCATTTTTTATGTTCTCACTTTATGTGTTTGGAAATAGTTATTGCCCTTGATCTTCCAGACCACTCCTCTATATCTCCTTTAATTCATGTATTAAATTGCTTAGATGGGAAATCATTTTTGTTACCTCCACAAAGTGTCCTAAGTGCTGTACTTGAACTTCCTGAAGTACTTTTACTTGTTCTTTACTCAAGTTGACAAGTCTTTGCTCAAACTGCTCTACTTGCTGGGCCTGGGTTCTGTTTGTTCTGACGGATCTTCCTTAGATGGATCTTGTTTTGCTTTGTCAGCTTACTAGGGCTCAGGTCTCTGTGTTAAATTTCCTACGAGATGGCAGTCATTAAAGTGGGAAAGTCATCAAAGATGCACAGAGCTTACCCGCTCCCAGGCTGGGACTTTAGAAGCAGGCGGGCTGGTCCATCTCCTGTCCCAAGGGAGCCTCCCTGATGCCTCTGGTTCTGGTCCTCCAGCCTCAGAGGCCAACCAGGGAGCTCCTTCTTGGCTTCCCAAGGGCAGCAACAACAAACACCTTCATGAGAACATCTGCAATTGTGCTGTCATCTCTGGCTGTTTGTGTTCATAGCTGTCACTGACTCTGGTCATCCACAGAGATCAAACTATTACATGTGGTGGAGCAGGGAGAGTTGATGGATAGGATATTCGAATGAGATCAAAACCAGCATTTCCTAACTCCATTCTGGGCTCTCCTGTGCCATCCCATTCTTTAAATTTTCCTGTCGATTGATTGTGTAAACCAACAACCTCTGCTGGTTCTGAATATGTTTTGATGCTTCTATGTTAATGGAGACTTATTGGAAAGAAAGGCCTTTTAAAGCAAGAGCTATGTATTTTATTTTGATTGAAACAAAGAGAGTATGAAGAGCTCTGCAGCAGTGGGTACTCAGTCAGTGCTGCTGGCTGACTGAAGTAGCTGTAGTGCAGCTAGGTTAAAGGGAGAGAGAGGAGTCTTTCATTTCCTTTTGAGGAAAATTTAAAATTTTCTTTAAAAATTTTGGTTTTGTTTATAAATATATTTTTCAATTATTTGAATTTTCTCAATATTCATTATGAGTAAATGCATTTTAAAAGTTTTATAACTAATGCCAACATAAAAGAGCTTGAGTTGGATGTTTTCTCTTTGATTTTATATTTAATACAAAGGGCTTTAAATTGTGATAATGTTATAGTTAGATACCACTTTTTTTTTTTTGAAGAGGTAAGATTACCATGAAACACAAGTTAATGTTGAAGTTCTGAAGGCCCATTATTCTTTGTAGGGTTTTAATTTTTAAAATACATTCCTATGCACCAAGCTAAAGAGTAAGAGACCTATAAACCACAAAAAATACTATATTTGTGCTTTTTTTCTTATGTTCTGATAGATTCCTGAATGATAATCGAAATCTTCCCATGGATAATCAAAATCTTCACATACACATAAGCAAAGAAGGTTATTTGGAAGAACATTGTTAGCTTACATATGACCAGAATTAGTTACATACATCCCCATGTGTCAAGTTATTTGTCCATAGGAGAAATGTACAGAGGCTTACTCTTTATCACTGACTAGGGCTTTGGCCCCAAATCTCTATCAACATACATAGTGAGCTCTATCTCAGCACAAGTGAACCCTAATGCCTATTTTTCTCTCTGTCTTCTAGCCCAGAATTGAAGAAAAGCAGCCAGACTGCCAGTTCCATTCCTTTTCTCTTCTCTATTTTTCAATCAGGAGAAGGTCTAAGCTGGGAATTCCATGAAAGCTTCCAGGAGGACAAAGTCATCCCAAGAGGAAAAAGGCACACCACAAAGAAGATAGAGCTCTTCACTCATTTCTCTGCCTCTTCAAAAATCTTCTACCTCATTAACATCTGAGTTCCTTATCTGGAGAGAAGGGAGAGGGAATGGTTTGGCAACACAAGGCTCCTTCTCATGAAGGAATCTCTTAGTGTGGCCCACAAACCACCCTGTTAGGTGAGGTGGGCTACAGGATGTCCTGTACGAAGTCTCCATAGAACAGGGGATGAGACCATTTTATTCAAGCAAAACTTTCACAGAAATCTTATATTATTAATAATTCTTTAAACATTTTTGCATTGTTGGGAGCCTGGATGACTCAGTCGGTTGGGCGGCTGCCTTCGCCTCAGGTCCTAGGATCGAGCCCCTCATCAGGCTCCCTGCTCAGCAGAGAGCCTACTTCTCCATCTCCCTCTGCCTGTCTCTCTGTCTACTCGTGCTCTTGCTCTATGTCTCTGTCAAATAAATGGACAAAATCTTTAAAAAATAAACCTCATTTAAAAAAATTGTTGCATTGTTATAAGATAGACATAACAAAATCAAATGCCTTAACCATTTAAAAATGTAGTCACAAAAAATAATAATAAATTTAAAAATTAAAAAAATAAAAATGTGTCACACTGTTGTGAAATCATCACCACCATCCATTTCCAGAACTCTCCTCTGGCAAAACTGAAACTCTGTTCCCATTGAATAATAACGCTCCACTACACCCTTCCCCACAGCCCCTGGCAACCACCATTCTACTTTCTGTCTCTATGAATTTGACTATTTGAGTGACCTCGTATAAGCGGAATCATATAGCATTTATCTGTTTATTTTATTTTATTCAGCGTAACTTCCTCAAGTTTCATGCATATCATATTAATAATTCTTCTATTCTTAAACTTTTCATTTGTGCTAAACTGCTTTCATCATGTTGTATCAATGTGTAATTATTTAATAGTGTAAGTTTATCTCTACTAACAGTTCCTCATCCCATTTGTATGTTATTGTTAATATTTGTTAATTTTGCATGTTTTTAATGTTACTGTTATTCCTCTACTGCACAAATGGTGAATAGCTTGAAAATACTTTTTAGAAGTGAATGTAGTCATAAAAATGGTAATGTTAAAGCTTCAACTCACAGTAATATTATAATGTGAACAATGAAGAAAATCCCAGTAAAAATACCAAATATCCACCTATTTCTATTGAAATTGATGTGCTTGAGTGTAAGGAATCTAAACAAAAGCCTGAACAAGAGAAGCTCATGTGGGTGCCTAAAGGTTTATGTCATCTGAGCAGCAGCTGCTCCAAGATGGCAGTGTGCTGTCTTTTTTGGTACTTTGTCAAAAGGTGGCATAAAGCTGTTGCAGTTTTAAAAATTAATTTTATTTTTTATTTTATTTTATTTTATTTTTTTAAAGATTTTATTTATTTATTTGACAGAGAGAGACACAGCGAGAGAGGGAACACAAGCAGGGGGAGTGGGAGAGGGAGAAGCAGGCTTCCTGCAGAGCAGGGAGCCCGATGCGGGACTCGATCCCAGGACCCTGGGATCATGACCTGAGCTGAAGGCAGTCGCTTAACCAACTGAGCCACCCAGGCACCCTTAAAAATTAATTTTAAATAATGGAACTCTTCTGGCAAATGAGAGTTTTCTAATGCTTTGCAGTTATGTGGATTTTAATACTAAATTTTGGATTTAAAAAACTGTGCACTTTCATACAAGTGCAATGGTCATTCTGGAAGCTTTATCACCACGTGATGTTTTCCTAGGTCAGCACTCATTTCGGTGACAACTCTTCTTTGGCCTCCTAACTGCTGCCCAGCTGCTTGCACTACACCAGCCACACCGTCCATGCCTTTAATTTGTAAACCAGAGAGTTCCCCATGTCTTTTCTCCAGAGGCATCGTAACCAGCATTTTCAAACACCTTACGGACAGATTGGTTAGCTTCTTTCCTTTGGTTCTTTTCTCTCTGATTTTTGGCACTCATTCCTAGTTTGTATTTCCTATAACACATGGTCATGGACTAAATCTCAAATGCTGCCATTTTAAGGTTGTATTCATTATTCTTTTTTCTGCTATGAACTTCATATTTATTTTTCCATTTATAAAATGTCATATGGGCAGTATCAACCTCCTGCCATGGGTATTATATTCGTTGTTGTTGTTGTTTTTTAATGCTTTGAAAACTGTAAGAACAGTTAAAATACTTTCTACCACAAATTTCTCATCAGAGGAAATAAAATAAAATGGTAACACCTTGAAAGATTGTTTTTATTATCCAGAGAGTAGTGTTCTAGAACTCTCCTGAATTATTTTAAATGGGATAAAATTGTACTATTATTGTAACAGGAAGCCTATATGTACAACGACATTGAGGGGATGCTTCTCATTTGTGGTTATCAAGTCATTTTTCTTTTCCGGCATTATTATCCTCCATTTGGAGAGTATAAAGGGAAAAACCACAAGGTTAAGAGACTTCCTTATGGCAAACAATTAATCTGTTGCAGGGGTCACAAGGAAACTTCCCAAGCAACAGTCTGGCCTTGCTAATCAGTAGACATGATTCCTTCGTGTAGGGCAGCTTGGTCGGAAAACACTACAGGGGGGAACTAAATAAATAAAACGTGAGCTATATGTGGCCAAATGGCTCCTTTGTTTGCTGGAAGACTACCCAAGACAAAAGAGGCTCTATGTTCAGCAGGAAGTAAGGAGGCAAATTTGCTCGTCTGTCTTGAGAACACATGTGCTTATTGCTACCTGCATTCAGTTGACATATACTTCTTCCATTCAAATGTACTCCAGCTCGGACTACAACCCCAGACAGTTCTCTGACTATATGAACTGTTCAATTTTAGATGTGTGAAACCTCCAGAACAGTGAAGTAAACAACCCTATTCAATATCAAACAGAATTCTCGAAGAAGTCTATAGTCTTAATAATTTGTGCTCATTCCTGGGAAAAAAAGGACTAAAATGGGCGAGAATCAATATGGATAGAGATCTCTCCCTGCTGCACACTACATAGGACTGCAAGGAGCCATAGGTAGGACTTTAAATGGACAGAATTAGCAATGAGAGAGGATGAAGATGTTTTCTGGAGGGGAAAAAATGAGCTGAAGAAGAGCAGCTTCGGAATCTCAAATGCTGAACCTGAGAAGAAGTATTGGTTTACTTATAAATACCAGTGAAAGAGGCTACCTCCTAAGACCGCAGAACAGGAGTGGACTATTTAAACAATATTAGAAAAAATTAGACAAATATATGGAACACAAAGCAGAACAGAGGAAAACTCATTATATTCAGAAACCTTTTGATGTGTTCGAAAAGGGCAAGAAAGGGAACAAATGTTATCAGTGAGGAAGGGCACTGAAAATGATATTACATGGGCCCACTTTTCATTGGAGTCTACCAGATCTTTGCAGCTGAATACTCTGGGATCACACGCATCCCCAGTATTTGTTACTTGCTATGATTCTCCTTGCTATAGAGAGTCTTCATCACCATTAGTAATATTCTTGTCATGCTCTATGTCAGAGAGCAAGGGTCTTAGTTGGGCCTCCTCTGCAAGCTTACACCGGACCAGGCTTTGTACCCTGTCTCCTACCCCACCTGGTGCATATCTGTCTCACAGCACTTAGCATGTTAGCCAGTCATTAGCAGTGGGACAGCTCCATATCCCATATTATATAGTAAGCTCTCTGTGGGCACAGACCCCATCTTTGTACTTGCAGCGTCTAGCACTGCATATAGCAAAGACAAAGTACTCAGAAATATTTGACCTAAGAAAAAATCCTTTTATTCCACCCCAAGTAGAAGCTGAATTTTATTCTAAATGTGAAGACTCTTCGAGCTAAATATAAATAGGCTTAAGCTAAATCGGCAGCTTTCATTTGTTTGTAAATCATAACCTTGATTTCTCTGTTCAGTAAAGTTTTCTAAGTTCTCAAAGTCTGGGCCAGATATCTGCACCTGCTGGCTTCTCCTTTCTTCTTACCACAGTGTGTACATATTCTTGTATCTCAGTTTCTCTCAAGTGAGTATTTTGACTTCCTGTCCAAAGCTGGGGCCACTACGGATCTCTCTTACTTTAACTGATAGTCTAGAGTCAAGATACTTAACCAAAAGCTTCAAAATATCTGTTAGATTTTTCATAGGTGATCTACCCTCCCTCACATCATCTCCTAATGGCCATCCAGTTTATCCTAGGGGCCCTCATATGTCACATGCATAGCAGAGCATTGAAGAGAAATGAAGATTCAGGATGCTGCTACATTGGTGAAGTTTCTAGTGCATCAGTGGTCCAAGGCATGCCAGACGATCCCTTCCAAGGCACATGATATAGACTGTTGCACCTTATACGTTTTACCACTAAGAAAAAAAAAAAAAAAACACAGAAGGAGGTGACCTTGAGTTGATTACTATAAGATCATTAAATGGAAACAAAAGATGGCATTCCTGACCGAGTAAAGAACATAAGCTAAGGTCTAAAGATGTGAAACAGTATGCTTTCTGTGGGGAAGCAAAAGCAGTTTGATATCATTAGAACGTAAAGTGAAAGGCAAAGAGTGCTGGGAGAAGGGTTTGGAAAGGTAGAGTTAAAACAATGAGTTTAACCACTGAAGAGTCTTAATTAGGAGAGAGATTTCATCTTTGTTTCCCCCAGAATGCAGAGCTTTCCCAAAATTCATGCGTTACTAATTTATTAGAAAATTTCACAGGAGATGAGCCTCGGTGGCTCAGTCGGTTAAGCATCTGACTCTTGATTTCGGCTCAGGTCATGATCCCAGGGACCTGGGATTGAGCCTAATGTCTGACTCCATGCTCAATGGGGAGTCTGCTTGAAGATTCTCTCCCCTCTTTCTCCACCCCTTCCCCCTAAAATAAATAAATAAATCTTTAAAAAAAAGAGAAAATATCACAGGAAGCAGGGAAGAGGGCAAGGGAAGTGATACTAAGACAGAAGCAAGACTGAACTGAAGAGGTTACTAAGCTGCCCAGTGCAACTGATCACTCTCACAGAATTGTCTTCTGGAAACAACTGCATCGAAAGACAGCTGGTTCAGGAAGAAAAGGGTAGAAGGATTTATCTGCCAATTTTCAATTTCCATTGGTCAAAAATTCACCCCACTGTGGGTTAAGTCATTCCATTTGCTCAATGTCCCAGAATCAAGTACTCTGCTGTATACCAGATGTTTCTGAAACAATGAGAATTCCTC
This sequence comes from Mirounga leonina, assembly GCF_011800145.1. Lineage (NCBI taxonomy): Eukaryota > Metazoa > Chordata > Mammalia > Carnivora > Phocidae > Mirounga > Mirounga leonina. The sequence goes on along the minus strand of NW_023270316.1, from coordinate 29,212,467 downwards.
TGAGTCAGAAGTCATGGCCTTGTCCCAGGAACTTAGGTGTTTGCATGGAACTCTGCTATCGGGGCTTGCCAGAGCCTCCACACAGCATCCTTACCTACCACTACCAAATCCGCAGAGTCCTGTGTGAGTGGTGTGGAAATTTATGTAATAGTCTGAACTTAGTGTAGAAACCTCTCTTGCTGGCTACCTTCTGAGTCACCTCTTAAGTCGGTTGGATCAGCCTTAACAAATATGGTATATGCTACCTCCAAAGTCCAAAGAGGTCAAGTGTTGTGCTATTTCTTAGGAGAAACTTGATTTTAGAGATGATGCTCTGGCATATCCCAGACCATTGGACCACTCAGCAGTGTGACAGGGCCCTGAATTTTTGTCAACATTACCTCTAACTTCTGGCATACATGTGTTGTACTACTACCTTGAGATCCTTAACACTTTCCACTCACGAGTTTCAAATCACATTTGGCCATGAGTATAGTTGATCTATATCATGACAGTCAATGTCCCTGAAGACTATATTCTGACCGAAAGCTGGGGAGTTAACAGAGGTCGGGGTCAGTAGAGTAAATGTGTCCTGCTGCCTCTGCCACATAAAAGTGAACTTCTTTGGAATCCCCCTACTGATGGGTTCAAGGAACATGGGTTTGCCAGATCAGCATCAGCAAACCAAGTGTCCTTGGCTGCTATACTTTTAAATTTATGATAGCCCATCGTCGTCCACCACAATCCTGTTTTTTGTTTTTTTGTTTGGTTTTGTTTTGTTTTTAGATGGATGAATTGAGTGAGAATATAATGGGGACTCCTACTCTGGAAACTTTTAAGCCTTTCGAGGAAGTGTTGCTCTGCATTTCCTCCCAGGATTCAGTATTTCTTCTGCTTATCTACTTTGACTAGGGAGTGGGAATTCTATACCTTCTACTTGTCCTTTTCCTATCAAACTCGCCCTTGTTCCACTGCTCAGGACAATTTTTGCCAGGTTCTAAGTTTATATTTCAAACTTATATAGTTAGGGATTAGGAAATAACCAAAGGGTAGGTTTGAGGGCTCATTGTACCCACTCTTAATGTAAATCAAAACTTCATTTATAATTTATTTCTACAAGACTGTATTTTACCAGAGCCCCTACTCTATCCAGAAGATCAAAATGGCACTTCATGGTATCATCTCAGACCCTATAAATGTTGTTGAAAAATTAATATATTCCCCATTCTGTAGTGCACAGTTACTGTGATAAATCATCCTAGATCACTTTGGGGAGGGATTGGAAGAATATTTAATGTATCTACCTGCAGTGGTGTTGCAAGGTGCTTACACAAAGGACCAAGGTTTTCCCTTCAATTCATGACCACTGAGTCTGGAAACTTACTTAGATTTGGAAAATGAACAGTAGGCCATGGTTTTTGATGGAAGTGGCTAATATCTGCATTCTCTTAGCCTCCTATTAATTTTTAAAATTATATAAGTTGAACAAACCTCTGGGAAGCTGTTCATAACTTTGCCCTTAGATTCTAAATAATTCTTTAGCTTTGACACAGATTCCTGTGGTTGAAAGTACCCTCAAGGTCATTCTGGCCTTACCGCCCAATTCAAAAATACATTTACCTTGCCTCTGACTCTTAAGTGTCACCACATGGCTTCTGCAATTCCAGAATCCCATTATTCCCATCAATATGAGACTTTATCTCTCACAGTCAATCTGAGTCTACAGAAGACAGCAATCGTGGTATTTCTCAAAAAAGCTGTTATCTACCCACACTCTCCAGCACTTTCTTATGGTCTTAGTGAATGATATGCCCTCTAGTGCTCAGTAAACTTACCAGGTGGTAGATTTTCAGTTCTTACATGGTAAATTCACTTTAACATTTCCACCTCCTTAAGTCTTCTATCCTTTGTGCCTTATGTGTCTTATTCTATACTTTTCATCTTTACTTGATTTGCAATAAGCCATAATGATGTTCAGACTTCAAGGAGTTATCTTAGTAGACTACTCAGAATAGGTTAGGGGTTTTCTTTTCAGAACATCAAATCCTGAGTCACAGGTAAATGCCTATGCCAATAAATTCTTACCTGCCCATCTTTATTCCAATATAAATGTCTGCATATATACTCCTAAATCTGTTTCTTGGCTCCTCCTAGGACATATCAGCCAGATGAGTACAAGAATGGTTCAGTTTACTACCTAAAGACAGTTTCCAGACCAGAAAATGGAATCAAGGACTTGGTAGTCTTATTTAGGTGAGGGGTTGGGTGGTTTATGAGGCTATCCATGCAGCTAGAATTGGCAGAGCAGACTATGAGAGAGAGAAGGAGAGGGAGGACATGCTCCATAAATCTTCAGAGGAGTATCCTTGTGTCTTTGGCTGAGTTTGATGGAAATTATAAACCCAGAAATCCAAGAAGCAGAACCAATCCCAAGCAGAAGAAACAAAAACATATTATAGTCCAATTGCTGAAGACTCATGATGAAGAGAAAACATTAAAAGCAGCAAGAGGGAAAAAAAAGACAAATTACATGCAAACATGCACAGTATACATTCATCAAGCATTGATGTGCCACTATTTCATTTTCTGCAGTCTGAATGAGGGGTTGATCAGATTTTCTGTTTGAATCTTCTGCACATCATTAGATAAAACAACCTAGACTCGTGCTAAATGAGTCATTTGTTCCCAGCAATTAATAAAGATAGAATGTGTCTTATGGACAAGGAAATGCATTTCACCATAGATCAGCCATTTTTTTATGAATGCCTAAGTAGTTAACCCATTTAGTTGGATCTTAAGTTGCTCATAAGTATAATTTTCACCTTACAATATCTGTGTCATAGTCTATTAAAAGATCAATGCCAGAATTCAAAGTCTTCCAAATACTGGCTCTGGCATAGTTAGGCATTAAAGTGACACAGTTGAAAAGCTTGAACTATGGAGTTTGACTGTTTGGGTTGAGACCATAACTGCTATGTGTTAATTCTAAGACCTCGGGCAAGTCACTTGATGCTCATTCCCCCACATGCAGACAAATATGTGTAAGACAAAAAAATTAACTTTGTTTTAATGCTTTATTTTAGTTTATCCTCACAATAACCTTAGTAGGATATATATTAGTATTTCCATTTTGAAAGCAAGTAATCTGAGTGGAAGAGTTAAGGGAATTTCAGAATTATTCTTTTTTTTTTTTAAAGATTTTATTTATTTATTTTTTAGAGAGCGAGCGAGAGAGAAACAGCACGAGAGGGGAGAGGGTCAGAGGGAGAAGCAGGCTCCCTGCCGAGCCGGGAGCCCGATGTGGGACTTGATCCCAGGACCCTGGGATCATGACCTGAGCCGAAGGCAGACGCTTAACCATCTGAGCCACCCAGGCGTCCCAGAATTATTCTTTGAGTTAAAAAGAAGATACCTTTCTGAATTTCTCTGTATATATGTGTGTTCTGTCTTATTCATATTGCTATATAATTAGCTGAGTAATTGTGACTAAGTGGTGCCATAAGACCAGCCTTCTACCAGAAGAAAGATGTCACATGTTCCAAAGTCTTATTAAAGATGCTCAAGGGGCCAAGAAGAGGGTCCACCTTAGTAAAAACATCCAAGACTTCACTCATGCTCATATCTCTGAACCTGGCTGTCTCTTCTACTTGTGTTTAGATTTAGGAAAATAATTTGAAAAAAAAAACAAACCACCTATTATTTATTGAGTAATTACCATGATTCAAGGCCCATACTAGACCCCTTAACTTAGATATTTCATTTAATTTTCACAACTTAGAGGTGAGCACAATTATCACATTTTGCAGATGAAGAAAGGAATCTCAGAGAGATTAAACTACTTGACCAAGATCACAAAGCTAGCTAATGACAGAGCCAGCATTTGAATGTAGATGGAAGCCCTCGGCTCTTGATGGCAGAGCATATTACATTTTATTTTCCTCTAGTTTCTACTTCTGTCTGCACAGGACATTTCTTTCTGCCTAATTGTACAACTCTATCTCTGGTTTGTCCTCTACATTTGGAGTGGCCTCATGTCCTGGTTCCCCAAAATGCCTTTATTTTGTTTATGTCAATTTTTCTGGTATTCCCTCTGGTTAGCCCCTCTTGCATTCTCAAAAGGGACTCACATTAGGAAATAAATTATATGGGCACCTTACTGAAAGCCAGTGATGATATATACTGGAATTAATCTGACATCTGATTGTGAGCCAGCCCCACGTCTGTGGTCCATGGCTGCTCAGGGCCCTTGTATCTTTTCTGAGATTATAGATGTGGAAACATGAAAGTTGAAATACTTGATTTCTCACATCTGCTTCACAGAAAAAAATATTAGAAGAAAAATAAAAGTGAAAAGCAAACAAAACCTAGTACAGATACTATATAAGTAAAGATTTTAGCATTCAGAAACTTGAGTTTTAAAGACAGTGAAGGCAGTGAAGGTAATATAAATAGCTTTATATTACCTGCCTCCCTGAAAAATACTTAGGGAGTGTTCTCAAGGTTCCCCTTGTCAACTAGGTCTTTATTAAAAATTGGTGTAAAGATTATTACCTGAAAAAAATATTAGAGTTGCTTAAAATTGAAATATATAGATCCATCAGATATAAAGGGGAAGGCATTTCTGAAACTGTGTCATGAATAAAATATAAACAGCTAAATCAGGCTATAACAACCAATTAACAGATGATATTCTGGTGTCATGATTATATACTCATACTAGTGCGATATGACAATTTCTCTCAGAATATGGTGTTTTCATTTCTGTCCAAATTTTGCTTTCTTCAAGAGCATTCTATTGATAGTTCTGAATTGCAGTGATCTGTGCAGACTGTTATTTATGAGTGGCCCATGGTCATCTCCATGATGCCTGGGGAACAGACAGGAACCGGTTGTGGAAATAAGGGAAGACAGATAAATGCTTATTTTACCTACGATTACAGATGCTCAAATTCATTGCAAATTTTACTGAGCAGCTAAAAAATGTAGTAATAGTCAAGAGAACGTAAGTATTTAGAACTGATACATGTGGCAAAGAGTGCTTTAAGAATGTCTGATTTCCTGGGGCGCCTGGGTGGCTCAGTCGTTGGGCGTCTGCCTTCGGCTCAGGTCATGATCCCGGGGTCCTGGGATCGAGTCCCGCGTCGGGGTCCCTGCTCGGCAGGGAGCCTGCTTCTCGCTCTCCCACTCCCCCTGCTTGTGTTCCTGCTCTCGCTGTCTCTCTCTCTCTGTCAAATAAATAAATAAAACCTTAAAAAACAAACAAACAAAAAAGAATGTCTGATTTCCTGAGGAATCCTCATCTAACAAATTGCCTGGTACGTAGAGCTGAAAAAGCCGTTAAGTTCAGAAAACCGACTAAGCGCCGCAAAATGGAATCAAACTTCTGGAATCTTCGGTTTGCCTGTTCTGCTGAGTGTTTTTCCTGGGCATAAAAGTAAAAGGTCCTGGTATTTTCTTTTTAATTGCTATACTTCCACAGTCCTAGGAATTTGGGAGTCAATTTGGGACTGAGAATCATGCCAGGAAGATAAATTACATTCATATGTCAGATATTGCTTCACAATGCTATCTAGCTCAGCAGGCTATAATGAGCCCCCACTCACCAGGCCAAGCTCCAGCCAAAAAAATAAATAAATATATAAATAAAAGAACACCTACTGTTTCTCCATCAAGGGCAACTCTCTCAGAGGGCAAACAAAAGCAACAGAGGGAGGCCGACCAGATCCATGCAGTACTATGGGTTGCTATGCAACCCTCGTGCAAGTTGGGCAGCAACAGATGGACATTTTGAATAGAATTAATGCCCCTCTGACCCACATTTTAAATAGTGCCCAAACCTACCGCCTGATGAATTCTATTAACTATAGGCATACTTACACGTATAAAATATAGCATCATAAGTGACACTGTTATTACCCTCCTTACTAACGTAAAGTCATAAATCTATTGGCAAAATTTGAGACCGATAATATTCAATGAGCTATTTCTATTTTTTTCTCCTTTTCTTGATAAATGAATCACTGATGTCTCATAACCTTGGGCTACACATTTCCTTATAGAGTTGCTCTGATTCCATATGCAAACCTGCAATGCCTGCTCTGAGTTTCAGCTTCCTTTTCACATGGAGTCCTGCTTCTTCCTCAGCCATTGTCACCTGTGAGCTCTGGGCATTGTGCGAGAGACCTCTTTTTATTGTAACTTTAAGAAAGAACATAACACGGAATAAATATTTTATATACCTTTGTGAGGACAATGTTGTAACCATGTTCCTGATTGAACAATCCATCTGAAGTCTATACCCAAAGCTGCAAAAGTTCTTTGTGCACCTGCCTCCTGCCCAGGCCAAATTTAAGCCACTTTTCATCACTTGTGGCGAGTAGATTTCAAAAGAATTAGGGTGCTCTCAAGGATTATCAGGCTAAGATCCCCCCTTTAGGTCTCTTAAATTTTACATACCACGTGATTTTATAAATTTTATTTTATTTTATTTTATTTTTTAAACATTTTATTTATTTATTTGACAGAGAGAGACACAGCGAGAGAGGGAACACAAGCAAGGGGAGTGGGAGAGGGAGAAGCAGGCTTCCCGCAGAGCAGGGAGCCCGATGCAGGGCTTGATCCCAGGACTCTGGGATCATGACCTGAGCCAAAGGCAGACGTTTAACGACTGAGCCATCCAGGCGCACCTATAAATTTTATATACATTGTAAGAACCCCAAAAAGGAGGGGTATCAGTTCTTACAAAAAAAAAAAAAAAAGCTAGCAGTACAGCATGTCATACTGACAGCAAGCAGCTTTATAATTTTAATGAAGACTGTCTATGGTAGGGTATCTTCATAAAGTGGTAGAGACAAAGAGCATTGGGCTAGCAGAAGGAGCCTAGTGAGGGTCCTGGTCCTACCTCTGAACCTAAAGAGCCTTATGATCTTTAAAAAAAAAAAGTTTCTCTACCTTTCTGGATGCCAATTTCCTCACCTGTAATCTGAAGAGGTTTTGGCTAGATATTCCTTTAAAGTTTCTTTTAACTTTCCCATTCTCTTGAATAGACAAAGATGTAGTTAAAAATTAAGATGAGCGGCAATTACATTTCTAGCTGAGTGTGGAGATCATCATTTCCAAAGCCCAATATTCACGTGTAATTATAACATTCTCCTCTTTAGGAAGAAACTGAAAAGCCCTTAGACCCCGGACCGAGAATATTCTAGGGGCTCTTTCTTGATTCTGTCATTCCATTCCTTGCAGGTGCTTATATCCAGGGGAAAAGAGGTGCTCGGGCATTGATTATGTGTCTTGTGCAAGGGTTTCTCTTTTGCACCATAATCTCTTGCCAGAACCATCTCTCCTCGGAGGGAGCAATAGCACACGTGCTTCCAGTTTCCAAAGCAGTGCTGCTTCTCTGTCAAGCCTCCTGCTGCCGCCCTGTGTGCTTTTGTTCTGGAAATATGAGCTTGGTTTTCCACCACTGCATGCTCAGGCTTGCAGTCCCCTCGCTGAGAGCCATCACTTATCTGTGCATGCATACACATGCATGCTTACATACTTTCCCATAGAGAAATATTTCTTGGTTTTGTTTGCTCATTCTCCCACCTCCCTTGAAGGCCCTGGGGGTGGGAAGGGTGACATCTTGAATTATGTTGTCATCTCTGGGAAGATGAAGTGTTAACGACTTTATGGGCTCTTACCACTTCAGTGCCACCTGAAGTAATCACACGAAGACAATTCACTTCAGTAACAAGCTGGTCCCTATCTCTTTTAGTTCCACACACTTTCTGATGAAACAGGATTTGATGTAGCTCCACATTTATTCTGGTCTTTCCTAGACTCTATCTCATTGAATTCTCAAGTTGTACGTTTTTAAAAAATTATAGCTCCCCATTTATTGTTTCATTATATAAATAGTGGTTTTACTTTTGTTGTATTTTATATTACATATATACGTGTACATATTTCCAAAAATGAACTTATTTTATTTTAGAGACTTCTAAATGTCCAATAAGTTATAGATATGGCAAACCAGAGCCGTTAGGAACAAATAAATGAGTACTAACAGATGACATGTATTTGAATGTTGTACCCCATACGTGCTTCTGTTTAAAATTCACAGTGAGTGAAGTAAGTCAATCAGAGAAAGACATGTATCATATGTTCTCACTGATGTGAGGAATTCTTAATCTCAGGAAACAAACTGAGGGTTGCTGGAATGGTGGGGGGTGGGAGGGGTGGGGTGGCTGGGTGATGGACATTGGGGAGGGTATGTGCTTTGGTGAGTTCTGTGAATTGTGTAAGACTTGAATCACAGACCTGTACCTCTGAAACAAATAATACATTATATGTTAAAAAAAAAAAAAAGAAGAAGAAGATAGTAGGAAGGGAAAAATGAAGGTGGGGAGATGAACAATGAGAGACTATGGACTCTGAGAAACAAACTGAGGGTTCTAGAGGGGAGGGGCTGGGAGGATGGGTTAGCCTGGGGATGGGTATTAAAGAGGGCACGTACTGCATGGAGCACTGGGTGTTATACGCAAACAATGAATCATGGAACACTACATCAAAAACTAATGATGTAATGTATGGTGATTAACATAACATAATAAAATTTAAAAAAAATAAAAAATAAAATTCACAGTGAGAAGGATCCCACCACTCAGTCTTCTTCATTGTAAAAGCTGAGATTCCAGCACCGGTGGTGATAAAGAGGTGCAGCTGAAAGGGCATTTTTAAAAAAATTTTATTGTTATGTTAATCACCATACATTACATCATTCGTTTTTGATGTAGTGTTCCATGATTCATTGTTTGTGCATAACACCCAGTGCTCCATGCAGAACGTGCCCTCCCCAATACCCATCACCAGGCTAACCCATCCTCCCACCCCCCTCCCCTCCAGAACCCTCAGTTTGTTTTTCAGAGTCCATAGTCTCTCATGGTTCATCTCCCCCTCCAACTTCCCCCCTTCATTCTTCCCCTCCTGCTATCTTCTTCTTCTTCTTTTTTTTTTCTTAACATACACTGCATTATTTGTTTCAGAGGTACAGATCTGTGATTCAACAGTTGAAAGGGCATTTTTATGCACAGTTCATATCACAGTGTTGAGTATATATCTCTAAAGATCATAGTGTTCAAATCTTGAAATGACCTACCTTTCCTAAGGTGCAAGTTCTCCCTCATCTAAATTTTCTTGTGATGAAAAAAAATGGAGTAATTACTAATTCATAACTTCTTAGAGATATGAAGGACTTTAAGATTTTTCTAGGCCAATTACTTCTTTTTTTCCAAGTGAGAAAATTGAATCTGGTGTATGTAGATTTAAGTTTAGAGTGAATTTGTAATAGGTATATTAGCCTAAGTTTTTTTTTTTTTCTGACTCAAATAATGTCTTAGAGTCTCCCCAAAGTAGCTCATTTCCTCTTTCTGTTTTCCTTCTGGGAAAATATCATTAAAAAACACACATAAAAAAAAACCTAACTTTGCTCTAAAACCAAGTAATAATTATGTTTAAATTTCTGTTATGTTAAATTTCTATAAATTTCCCTCAGCTATTGCTTCAAATATATAAATTTGTGGATAAAATACCACTTCAAGAAAAGGATTCATAAGTAAAATCATCAGCGAAGAATTAAATTTCCCTTTGGATTAACTTGTTTCAATCTTACTGAATCTGTAACATTTAAAAACGAGTGTGAAATGTTTCTCAAATCCACCAAACTACTGAATTTTCATCTCATAATTTGCATATTCATTTGATTTTTAGGCAGTTCTACTCGTTTGAGCCTCTGGGCAAATGCAGTGAATTTTCAGGTTGGTTTTTATATCTAGAGATTTGCACTGGAACATCATATAAGGTATGAATCAACATATATAAACCTCCGTGGCTTGTAATGGACCTTGTTGTTAATTTGGTAGAATTGCGATTTGTCTGTGAGACCAGCGATTTTACTTCTGATGCAAGAAGAAAGAGGAAAAAGTCCAAATTTCAGCAATGGGGCTCTCCAGAACTCCTCTAGGACTTTTTATGCTCTTTAGGGAATATGCTAAATACTCAGATCCCACCCCCCCTCAAGATTCATGCACTGTCTTTGATCAACCTATTTGTTGCATTGTAGGTTTTAGTTTCTCATTCTAGAGACTTAGTATTCCTTAGTGTAAGTAGAATATTTAGTATAACTTAGTTTAAGTATTGCCTTATACTTTATCCAAGAGAAGTGTTTCAATATATATATATTGACTGAAATAGGGGTAAATTCTATATGATGAAACTCATTATGGTTCTTTAAACCAATACAAATGAGAGAACATAACTTCCAAATGAACTGCTTACATCTAAGGTACAAGAACGTTTGTTTAAAATAGTTTAAAACAAACTTAAATACCATTAAAACATTTTAATTCAAAACATGTTAATTCAAAACATTTTAATTCAAAACAGTTCTTTTTCTTAAAGACTTTTAAAATCAGGCATCCATTATAGCTGTTTTATCTCCAATCTTGTCCAGAGAGAGAAACAGGACATAATAGAAATTTAATTTTTTTTCCCTACAACCTGTTGGTTCCATCTGGCTTAACCTCAGGTCTGACTTATTACTGGAGAAAATTTGAGGTGTTGGAGAGGGGCAGCTCCAGCCCTCATACCAGTCATTGTTGTGTCTGTGTTAGATACCAGCTTATGAGGGTTGGTAACAAGCAGGCTCCCAACTGAATGCAGATCCTTTCTGTTCTTTAACCAGCAGAGAAGTACAATTAGATTTGGAAATGATCTGAAATGATCTATTCTGTATCATTTAAAAGAAAGGAGGAACTGTAATAGAATAGGAAAATGTCCCACTTATATTTAGAAGTTTTCATATGCCCCTGCCTATATTTTATGAAATTCAGTTTCTTTAGTTTTATGCATAATGCATATTAGTAATCATCTCATTTAGCATGTTTCAGCTTAACATGCTGAGTAGTTACAGTTATTAATAGTAATAGTTTCAGGGGCGCCTGGGTGGCTCAGTCGTTAAGCGTCTGCCTTCAGCTCAGGTCATGATCTCAGGGTCCTGGGATCGAGCCCCACATCGGGCTCCCTGCTCCGCAGGAGGCCTGCTTCTCCCTCTCCCACTCCCCCTGCTTGTGTTCCCTCTCTCGCTGTGTCTCTCTCTGTCAAATAAATAAATAAAATCTTAAAAAAAAATAGTAATAATTTCAACCTTTCTCACTAGTCCCTAAAAAAATTTTTTTTTTGCCTTCCTCAAAACCTATGTGTCTCAGAATATTTTCTATATAATTCTTGTAGAACACTAGCTCTGGGACATGCTCTGCTATAAAAGAGATTTCCCGAGTCAGAAAAGTTTGGACAACACTGGGTATAACAGTCTACCTCTTGAAGATCTGCACGTTGACATATTAAAGCTTTGAGAAGTTTTATAATGACAATATCCGTTTACACATAATTTAATCCTCCCTCTTTTTTATGCAGTAACATCTGCTAATTACTGGTGCATGGAGCCCCATGAGTCACATTTTGGGAAAGCAGCATGGAGTTGTGTAGTGTTTGAGTTTCTGCAGTCATACAGTATAATCCAGTGATTCTCAGAGTGTGGGGCCTGGACCAGTAATATCTGGGAACTTACTAGAAGTGCAAATTTTCAGGTCCCATCCCCATTGAATCAGAAACTCTGCAGGGAGGGCTCTGGCAATCTGTGTTTAAATTTACTCTCCAGATGTTTCTGAGGCATCCTAATTAACACCGCTGGTCTAATTCCACTACACTTTATTCATCTGATTTTTTTGATTGAGCGAAATGAGTGGGAGACACGGAAAAGTTCATTTTACAATGATGGCTGTGCTGGCCAGTACATAAGAATATCTTGATTGTTGAGTGTCACAAATAAAATTAAGTTACAGAAAACATGCAATATATTAGCTCTTAGAATCTCTTAGAATCAAAAATGCCAGAATGGCAGATGTGAAGCAGCAAGCCCAGAATCAGACTGGAATCACCCCTCTTTACCTCTCAAAGCTCCTTTACCGTGCAGAGCAGTGTCGAATTCTCCCACCACCAATTAGCTGTCTCCATGCCAGGCCAGGTCAGACAGGAGGTTCTATGATTGGCCTACCTTAGTCAGATGCTCACCCTAAACCAGCGACTGTGCTGGGATTGTTCATGGTGGTCAAATTAGGGAATAATAGGGTCTGTTCTCTCTGACTGAAGAAGAAACACAGGCATGACCACTGAGAAAAAGAATCGTTTGTATTTTCTGAAATTATTTTTTAATTTGGGAGATCATCCCTTCTAGGAAGGCTCATTTCTCTTAGGCTGAGAACTATTTGGACACTAGTTTTTGAAAGGTTTAACACTAACATTTACACTATTTGTTAATACACTAATAATTACTACACTAATATTTAACCCTAATGTTTGGACTACAATTGTGTTTCATGGATTTTGTCTTCATCCAAAGGAGAAAAGTAATGTCAAAGGAGTGGAGGACAGGGCAGGCTTAATAACAGTCAGCATCTTTTCTGCGTCAGTTGCTATATTTTACTATTGAAGGAAAGCTATAGTTAAGTACCCACATTTGCCCGCAATGCTTTTCAAGGAGTTTTAGTACTTGGTAAAAAGCTACAAGGAGAATTTATTAATTTCTTTATTAACGAAACATTTATTAAACATGTAGCGTGCCAATTATTGTGATAAAAACTTACAGTCATTCTCACAATGAATCCTCATTGCAACATGTGAAATAGGCATAAAAATGAGTTATTGTGGGACAAATGTATTGAGGAGATTGCTGAACGCTATTTTTTTGTTTATTTATTTATTTTGGGGGGTAGGAGCAGAGGGAGAGAGAATACCCCCAGGCAGACTCCCTGTTGAGCCCAGAGCCTGATTTGGGGCTCTGATCCCAGGACCCTGAGATCATGACCTGAGCGGAAGTCAGGAGTTGGCCACTTAACCAACTGAGCCACCCAGGTGCCCCTGATTGACAAATGCTTTTAAGGAAGCACTAATTGGTTTTTAGGAGAAGTCCTATTTTCTGTAGGCTTTTTTTCTCCCACCAGTAGTTGGATTTGGGGAGAAACAGATATCAAGCAAGCACTAGACTTGCCATTTAATATGTTCACTTGGTGATGCACATTTCTCCCCCAAGTAGGAAAAGAGAAGGTAATAATGTTTTCACGTTCTTACATCATTTTGCATGATAATATTATTGAATATCAGCAGTCACAGCAATTGTGAACAGAATTTTTTAAAAATCCTTTCAACATATCTCTTCTCCATGGGGCCACAATTAATTGACTCTTTGAATGCATATCGCCAAACCTCACAAAAAATATAACAGCTCTGGTCTTTAATATAAGAAAACTGCAACTCAGAAGGACTCTTTGATGTATGCAGTAGGCCACAAAGTCCATGTAGAGTGGAAGGTAGTCTAAAAGCTCCATAACAGCAACAACTGTGTTTGTGTTGTAGCCCCACTCCTAGTCAGTTGCCTGGCACACAAGGGGTTAGCAAAAATATTGATTGAATGAATGAATTAAATGATGGATGGATGGATGGATGTGAAGGCATTGGAATTAGACCAAACTCTGTATGACTCTAAAACCCAACATTACTCAATCTCCTGCTACATTCCATGGCTTCCTGACATCTATAAAACAAAGTCTGCAAAGTGTGGCCCTGAAAGTCTTCCATGACCTTGTACCAGTCTGTGTACCTTTCCAGTATTGTCTTCTGCTATTTCCATTACATCGAGGAGGTACTATTTGACTTTGGCCAGGATATTCGAGTCTGCTGAACTTGTCATGCTCATTTCTTTTTCCTTAATTTAAACTTGAGTCACATCTGAAATGTGATCCCTTGTCCTCATGTACTACCAGTATTTCTCAACTGCATGTAGTCCTGCCAATTAGGTAGTTATCTGAAGTATGTGGGGACATTTTTAGTACTGACACATGATTAGGGGCCTCTATTAACATATAAGAAGAAGTCCAGTGATGCTGGATATCTTGCAATGCACGGGAGCATCTTGCATAATGAAGAATTATCCCAAATGCCAAATGGCAATAACTTAAATGCCAACAACAATGACACTGAGAAATATTGTGTATCGAATTCAATCTAGAGTCAGCATTATATAGTCATGATTTGGTCCCTAGTGTTATCCAATTTTTAATCCCAGCTATGTCACTTAGTAGTTATATTATTTTGAGTCATTTAATCTCTTGCAGTTTTAGTTTTCTCAACTGCAAAATGGGTTTAATGATGTTTTTCGGCAATGAGGTGAAAAGTAGAGATGAGAAATACAAAATGCTAGCATATGGGTGATTTTTAATAGCTGGTTACTATTCTGAACAGACCTCTAGAATCTAACATCAATCCCCTTTCTCCCCTTCTATCCAAGCTGAGAATATTCCTTTCTTCCTCTCAACCACTCTGTTTTAGGCAATGGTCTTTCAGTTACAAAAAAAAGACCTGTTCAAGTGATCTTGCCGGGGGGGAACAAAAAGAAAGATTATTGACAAGATACTGTGTTAGTTAGGACTGTATGCTGTAAGTAACAGAAAACCCAAGTAAAACTGACTTAGTAAAGAAAATGTATTAGTTCACATGATTTATAGCATACTATAAATTCTACAGAGACAATTAAACTCTGTGAGGGCAGAGTTTCTGGTTATCTTATTCATAGATGGCTTTATTCTCATGCTCCATATGGTGGTGCTCAGGCAAATCCAGACTCTCCTCTGTGAAGTCAAAATGACTGCTGCAGTTAAGACAACTCATATCCTTACACCAGCTAGTCCTGGAGAAGAGAATGAAGGCTTCTAGTAGATCCCAAGGAGGAAATAATCTCTCTCTTTCAGAAGCCCTTTGCATCTCATAGGCTTTGGGAGGGATTTTACATCCTAAAGCAATCAAAGGGGCTGGGCTGGGAGTTGGAAGTATTGGGGGAAAAATAACTATTTGCTTAAGCCAACTCAACCCTAAAATTGAGAAGGAAACTGACCTCCTCCTTTCCCTGCAAAACAACTGAGAATGGGAGGGAATGGTTTCCCAAGAGATAATTGTTAGCAAGAGAAAAAGGGAAGTGGGATAATGTGGTACAAAATATGACCAGTAGAATAATATGGGCTGTGGCTTAGATTTTTCCCAGGATCAGAATAAGTAGGCAGGCAACTGCAAAAATCACTTTAATGGAGTGATACCCAATATGAGCTGAGTCCTGCTTTCATCTCTGAGGCTGTAACTAGGAAGAAAGTGGCCACCAATCCCCACCCTATGGGAACTTGTCTTCAGATGGTGGAAACAGTAAAACATGAAGACAATTAATACTTAGAGTTCCCCTCCCTAAGAACAGTTTACTTGTTTGTAAGTCTATTCATTTAGAATTTCAAAGAGAATAGGACCAACCAATATCAACACGTGTCAACGATGGACAGAACTGCTATGTTTTTGCTCTTGTATATAAGTTTTTTATAATTACAAAAGGCTTAGGGTTTTTGGCTTGTTACTTGTTTGTTTTGTTTGTTTTATTTTATTTTATTTTATTATGTTGTGTTAATCACCATACATTACATCATTAGTGTTTTTTTAAACTTTTTGTTGTTATGTTAATCACCATGCAATCCATCATTAGTTTTTGATGTAGTGTTCCATGATTCATTGTTTGTGTATAACACCCAGTGCTCCATGCAGAACATGCCCTCCTTAATACCCATCACCAGGCCAACCTATCCCTCCACCCCTCTCCCCTCTAGAACCCTCAGTTTGTTTTTCAGAGTCCATCGTCTCTCATGGTTCGTCCCCCTCTCCGATTTCCCCCCCTTCATTCTTCCCCTCCTGCTATCTTCTTTTTTTTTTTTTAACATATATTGTATTATTTGTTTCAGAGGTACAGATCTGTGATTCATTAGTTTTTGATGTAGTGTTCCATGATTCATTGTTTGTGTATAACACCCAGTGCCCCATTCAGTATGTGCCCTCTTTAATACCCATCACCAGGCTAACCCATTCCCCCACCCCCCGCCCCTCTAGACCCCTCAGTTTGTTTCTCAGAGTCCGTAGTCTCTCATGGTTCATCTCTCCCTCTGATTTACCCCCCTTAATTTTTCCCTTCCTGTTATCTTCTTTTTTTTTTTTTTTAACATATAATGTATTATTTGTTTTGTTTTCCAAATGCAATGTTTCAAATTGTGGGGAAGGTGCTATGCTAGGAGTAGACAGTGCCTTAGCATGCTGAAAAATAATGGCACTAGAGAGTAGGTTGAACGCCAAATCTCTATCTTAATCCAAGCTCAGGAAATCTGGGAAATTAAGAGCTTCCACTTGAGACGTAGATGGAGTGCTGTTCTTAGAGATGAGCAGTTTTGTGAAAACATTGAGGGTGAAGATACGGGGATGTTTGCTTGCCCACTGCAAGTCCTGTATTAGCCATTACTTTCAAGAACTCTTTCACCATTTAACTAAACAAGGGAGCTCATATTGAACATTTTGGGTGTTTATGTTTTATCTCATCAAGTAGATCGTGTTATTCTCTTTTCATCTCCTCTTGTACACCCAGTTACCACACTGGTGATAGTATACTTAGCAATTCTTAGTCATTGGGTTAAATAAACCTAAATAAAAGGATAATGGTAGAGTAAATGTTTGTAACAAATAATATTTGTCATCAACCCTCAAACGCTATATTGTCTCTTTGTCCTCCTGGAAAACAAATTATGTTGTAAGAGTGCTGCCAATTCTGACCCTACTGGGGGAACCAAGCAGGAAACAATCAAGTAAAAAAGAGTAGTAATGGAAGTTCATTCTCAAATAACTAGCTAATAAACACTGGGGTTTTTGCTGCTTCTAAAGAATTTATTTGTAGGAAGGTGAAAAGAGTCACACTGTGCTCAGGGATATAATCAACTCTTCAATATTAACCCAAAGGCTCTCATGAAGGGGCCTATGGTGATAAGTAAAATGCAGACCAGATTGTGAGCATTTGCCTTACCAAGCAGGAGTGAGTATCAGCTCAATATTCAGGACTTCTTAAATAGGGGCCTATGGATATCTTCATGGAGGTTATAAATTCTCAACCCCTCCTCTCCGCCCTGGCAATAAAATGCAAATTTCTGTTTGTGTGGCAAAGCTCATCCTTCTGGGGAAAGTGTCAACAGTTTTCCCCAGACTTTTAAAGAGATCTGTAACCTAAAGAAATGTAGACCTCCTGTTCTATCATTATCAGAAAAAAAAAAAAAACAAAACCAAAACTGTGATAATGGAAACAAAGCCTTTGGTATGCCGTGGTAAGGTCCTATTGTACCTTGCTGTTACCCATTTAACAATGTATATCTAGTGAAGAGTTGTGATTATAGGTATGTCAGAATGTAAATTTGATTATCTTCCCTATTTCAACCAACAGCAATCACATCTTTCTAGTCAATCAAGTATAGCTTCATATACCCACCATACTGGCATCCTCTCTTCTGTTTCTATGTCACATCCAGTCCAGTAGCAAATTCTGCTCCATTTAACTTCAATATCTACCCAGAATTCAACCATGGCTCAT
This sequence comes from Mirounga leonina, assembly GCF_011800145.1. NCBI lineage: Eukaryota > Metazoa > Chordata > Mammalia > Carnivora > Phocidae > Mirounga > Mirounga leonina. The sequence continues at coordinate 29,194,958 of NW_023270316.1, read as the reverse complement.
CATTCCCACTGCTACCACCATGGCCCAAGCCATCATCATATCCCATTGGATTACTTCAGTAGTCTCTTAGTTGGTCTCCCTGCTTCTGCTTCTGCTTCTATATCCCTTCACTCTACCCCAACAAAACATCAGAGAGCCCCTGTCAAATTCAAGTCAAATTATTCCCCTCCTGTGTTCAGTACATCCTAATGCCTTCCTATTTTGTTCAGAGTAAAGCCAAGGTGTGTTTTCTGATCTAGCAGGACCTACATGACATGGCTATACAATACCTACTTGAACTCAGCTCCTGTTATTCTTGTGAAAGAGTGAAAGCACGTGCTTCTAGCTTCACTAGTGTTCTTATTATCCCATGGAGGTAGCAAGTTTGCTCCTGCCTCAGGGACTTTGCTCTTACTGTTCTTTTTTCCTAGAATACTCTCTGACCAGTTACCCATACAACTTGCTCTCTCACTTCAGGTGTTTGTTTGTTTGTTTGTTTGTTTGTTTTTAAAGGCACTTCTTCTGGGAAGCCTTCTCTGGTTAACCACAATGTTTATGTCCCATATGAAACAAAATATTTATATTTTAGTTAAGAAAAAGAGAGCATTGAGTAATTAAAAATATATAAATAGCTTTGGCATCTGACAGATCTGTATAGAATCCACAGCTCTGCCATTTACACATTGTAAAATGTGGCTGACACCTATCCTTGCATGATTCTTGTGAGGATGCGAACAGTTGGCATATATTAGGTGTTCAATAAATGGTCTGACTTCTTACTGGGATGATAGAAGAGAGATAAGATGCAAGGAAATTAACAGTTGAGACACCACAATTTTTATGACTAACTGGAAGTGTCTATATCTTAAAGCACACACAGGGCAGTACTTCATATTTTTTTTTGCTCTAAATAGTAAAACCCTATTGTTGTTTAGTGACCTTGGTAATTTCATACTAACTTTAGTTAATTTAAATGATTCTTTTCTTCTTGTCACACACTAATTTTTTCAAATGATTTAAGGCTAGTTTCTACATTAGGCTTTAATTATCATTTTGTAATTCAGGCAATGACTCAAAAGTCATCCAGCAATTTTGTGTATGGTGCCAAGAAATGAGCTACATCACTAGAATTCTGTTCTGGCCAAATTACTCCATCCTCATTAAATTGTATAAATATATGTTTCCCTAAGAGACACAATCAGGTGTAGTATTCTTATTTGCATTGATTCAATCAGCACATTGACTTCTTTTGCCCAAAAAGTGTTCTTTGGAAATATTTGATGACTGTTTATTGGAATCGTCTTCAATAGGTGGTGAAAACAGCAGATTCAGCAAATTTCCTTTCCCTATTTTAGGTTAACAAAGGCAAAGGACATGTAATTATTTGAACTTTTAATTATTTTTTATCCCATAGTAGAAAAGAGGATAACAGTTTGAATTGTATAAGTAACTTTTGTTAGGTAAGTGAGTAATAATAGGCATCAAACATGTATTAATCTTTTTTTTTTTTAGATTTTATTTATTTGCGAGAGAGAGAATGAGAGAGAGCACGAGAGGGAGGAGGGTCAGAGGGAGAAGCAGACTCCCTGCTGAGCAGGGAGCCCGATGCGGGACTCGATCCCGGGACTCCAGGATCATGACCTGAGCCGAAGGCAGTCGCTTAACCAACTGAGCCACGCAGGCGCCCAAACATGTATTAATCTTATTTTCACTTGTGACAGTCCCTCAGTGGCCCAGGGAAGGGATATTCCAACACTGGAAAAGCTATGAACTATACTGGGAGTGTTTGGCGCTCCTTATGATGAGATTATCCTCTTCTGCTATCACCTAGGGCCAAACATCTGGAAATTAGGTAAGTTACTCATGGCAAAACCACATCTCTTCTGTCAAATTTATTTTTCTTCTTATTTGTGCACTTTTTTCTTTCCTCTGTTTCAAGCCCCAAAGTCTTCTTATTGGAGAATATGGTTCTAATAAAGGAATGGAAGCATCCAAGTATTGGAGGTTTGCCATGTTACCTCTTCTTAAAGAATTTGTAATTATTTTTTTAAGGTATTTGTATTTAAAAATAGGTCTGTGAGAAGAGATTAATTGTCAGATAAAGTAATAAATTAGCAATAGTATAAATGTAGAGTATGAGGGCCAGCTTTGTATCTCAAATCACTTCCGATAGATATGCATCTACCCAAAAAGCTAGTTATACATATCATCTTACCCTTCTCATTTTGTGGTACATCTGGTGACTTATTTCAGAATGTCTGTTTAATATAGTCTTAAGCACATTCTTGTATTCATTTAGTTTCTTTATCATACATAAACTCCTCATATCTAGATATCTTCCCCTAGGATCAACTATAGAACTCCATATAGAGTGGTGACATGCTCGATACCTGCTCAGTAAATATATGGAAAATTAAATTGAATAAGCATTGACTGCCCTCAACTGCCCTTGTTCCCCAGGCAGTAGATTTAGGACAATTAGACATAGTTTTTCAATATAATTTTGTAATGGGTACAACTAATATTTGGGGTGTTCAGTTAATCACACAATCACTTACTCATTTACACATCCATTCATTGAATTATTATTTACTGTGTTCCTACCACACATAAGGTGCTGGAAATATATAGACAAATTAGACTGAATACCTGTCCACAGGGAGTATATAGTGACAGTGACTCCACATAGAATGGTGATTCACAGGCTTGGCCAAATGTTAATTTCCAAGTCATTAAAGAATAGTTTGATGTTTAAATATTTTTTGATATTTAAATATATATCAGTATGTTGAACCTCACTTGTGCCAAGAAAATGAGGGATTAAAACATTTGATTTCATTCATTCATCTATTTCATTCATTCATTTATTTATTCATCCATTCATTCAGCAAGAAAAGCAATTATCAAACAATTCATAATGTTTGGGACATTACTCTAAGTTTTGGGTATACAAAGAGAAAAAAACAAACAATAGAAACAAAGAAAAAATAAGAAGTATTTGAAATAATTAAGCTTGGAAAGTACAGACTTACCTTCATGAGATCAAACAGCTATGAAATTTACAAAAATAAGGGCTTTTTGACTATTTGTGAGATAGATATATTGCTTTAGTTCTCTTTCCTTAAGATAAGTAAGGGAGTGAAATATTAGGTAGAATTAAAATTTAGGGTTTTTTCCTCTTACACATGGGGCATCCTATGTCACTGTGAACACAATGTCTGATAATGTAAAAACTATTTCAGAATATATCTGTGATAATGCCAAGAGTAGAACATAATTTTCATTAAAAATCCATTGTCTGTATATATTCAAACAAGAAACTTAACTTTTTTTTGACTGACTAGAACAGTAATTTTAGCAAATTCAATGCAGTTATCAAATAAGTTATTTGGCTGGATTTATTAATCTATTTGAATGGTTAACTCAGAATAAGTATTTCCATAATTTATGTTTATTGTGTAGAAACTGAAACTGTTCAGGTTCTCATTTAATTTATTGACAGAATTAAATTAAACATGTCATTAGGCCAAAAGCACATTTATGTAAAATTAATGTTACTTTAAGCCTTACTTTTATTTTTCATGTTATTTTTTTCCTTACGAAAAGGCATAGAAATCATCATTGCGCAATATCTAATTTTTGGCTTTTGGAATTTTGAGGATTTTTTTTTCTATTATACTGACACTTCATTTATATTATAATTTTCTTTTCATCACATGCACAAAATAAAGGGAATGACTTGTCTTATTTGTATGTCTAACAATTTCTTTGTAAGGCCTTGATTTGCATCTCCTCCCTGTTGTTGCATGTAACCACCAAGATTGAATTTTTTTCATTATAGGGTTGAACCCTCCTAATTTGTCAAATCTGTTATTTGAACAAGTTGAATTGCCAGCTTTTATCTCAATTTCTTGACTGCTGTTTAAGAGGATTAGAGGCCTTGGTCAGCTTCACCAGGGTGGCTAAGAGTAACAGGCGCCATTGCCGCTCAGATCCAAAAATCAATGAACAGAGTCTGATTGACTGAGTTCAATTGCTCTGTGGAAAAAGCTTAATGCTGGTCTTCTCTACTTATGCAAACCAAGGCAGACGGAAACCAGCGGTGACCTCTTCCTTTTAAATTCAAATATTAGGGTGGGAATAGAAAGAGAAAGAGAAATCACAGCAAAATATGAAGAAATGAGACTGTAAAGAGATGTCCTCTGCGTCCAAAGAAGCAATATGCTCTCACCATCTTACTAAGGATTCAAGCTTTCTGATGAGATGGTCTTTTACTTTTAAAAAACACTCAAAATGACCAGTTATCATCATCTCATTTTTTTTATCTGGTTTTAGTAAGCAAATTTACAAATTCAAACCACCAAAAGTAAGCTTTCCATTTGAAATATTTTCTTTCATTTGAAGGAAGTTATGTAAAAAAAATAAAGCTGACCAAAGTTCATTATCCTCATCTAGACCAGAATTAATTCAAATAAAGAAAAATGGACATTTTTCTCATTTTTTTTTATTCTGTAAAAAATACTGTGAAAAAGATGCATTTATTCTAATGCAACAAGATGCTCTTTTCTCTGTTTACGCTGTAATGGAGCAGAGTATAAAATGATCATAATTCTCTTCTACGTGTTAGAGTAAAGGGTAAGAATTATTATCTGATTTCATTTTGAAGATATTCATACAGGAAAGAGACAGTCATCTTTTCCATTTAAAGAGGGATTTTTTTTTTTCCTGAGAAAGCTTATTATTTAAAAAAAATGGGTCTAAGGGACTAGATCTGGTGTTAAAAATGTTCTATTAGAAGTTATGCAAGTAAAGGTACTATAGTTACTCAAGAAACAGAGGAGCCTTTGGGCAAAAGCAATTCCTTTAACTCTCAACAATTGGGCAACATTTTCTGGAACGAAGAGAGTCCCCAGAGAACAACAGCATTTTATATAATAGAATCAGAGTGCTTTAGAGATTTTCAAACCATTTTTTATTTTTTATTTTTTGCAGCCCTCTAACTACAAAGATCATAAAACAGGAACCCAAAAAGTTAAGAGACTTCACCCAGGTCACAAACCAACTGAAATTCTTAAGAGGAAAGAGATTGATGTGGAGAATTTTAAGAGGCTTTAAAAGAGAAGAAAATGTAAATCAGTTATATTTTCATCTGATTTGGAATATCATTAGGATCATCTTGTCAACAATTTTAATTCAGAGGTTGCAATTCATTTTCATCCATGACTTTTTAAAAGTAAGCACATATTTGTGAAACATCTTAGATAAAGTTATAAGGAGATGGCAACTGAGACAGTAGTGGATTTAATAAACAGGACGTAATTTCTAGTGATGGCAGTTTGTTTTGTCTTTCTATCTAGAACCTAACTTTTAATGAGTAGGATCTTTTCATGGGGTGTGTAAGTAGATGCCCCCTCCCACACCCCAAGCCATTCTTTCACTAAAAGGCAAGGCTGAAACTGAGGCTATTTTAAAGGAGATGGTTCTTACATTAAAATAGGAGATGACATTATCCCAAATAACTTCTTATAAACATAAAATTTTCTGAAACTTCATTTGCCTTTTGTCACCACGAAGGCATTTTGCAGTAGAATAACTTAGTAACAAGTGAAATTTGGAGTAAGTCAACATTCTCATTAAAACAAAGTCATCTGCTATTACCGAGAACCATAAAACAGCTATTGAAACCTGAAGCTTCAGAGAAGGAAATCTTTATTGTAATAAAGGAATCAGCAACATTGTTTATAAGCATCATTTCCATGGCAAAAGATTAGTTCATTCAATAAGAATCTTGTAACATGGTGCCAGCACGAGCGCAATAAACTTTATGGAATGGCTCGTAAGATTAGACTAATTAAAGATAATCTAATTTGGACAATTTTATCTTCTGGAAAAGAAACGTGATGTCATCCTCTGGGAAGAGACTATGTTTAGTCTCTGGGGATGTGTGGAAAAAAAAAAAGAAAGAAAAAGAAAGGAAAAAAACCCCTCACAAGATATGTGCAATAATAAGAATTAGGGTTGATCCAAAGACAGTCTTAGATCTACCCATTGCCTCTCAAAAGATCCACCACATAGACTGTTAAGCCCCATAATTATCTCCCCTATTTGTGACAAGCGTGAGCTAATCAGTCTCTGAGGGAGTTTTCCAGCAGATTCTGAGGAGAGTGTGTGTGCTTCACAGTGCTCATCAAGCTATTTTGTACTCAGGACCGCAAAGAGCTGACCAAAGTTCATTATCCTCATCTAGACCAGAATTAATTCAAATTAAGAAAAATAGACATTTTTAAAATGTCGAGTGCTTATGATTTAGAACAAAGAGTCTTCACTATTTTTATAACAGCAGCATAGGTTCTAGCTGCCTATAATCCCATATTAAAAGATTAGAAAAAACATCTGAAGAAATCAGAGAGTGTCTAATTGAGGTTCTTGCCTTTAATCCTGCAAGCTGACTCCCTCTTGGATATCAAGATCTGTCAGTGGCGAGCCAGGGGAATTCTGTGAGGAAAAAGCAACCACGAGGAATATAACATATTCTTTCCCACTTAAGAAATAAAAAAGGAAAAACACAGTTGGTGATATGAAAACATAAGCCAACACAAAATTAAGGGAAACCCCCAAAATCGATTTGTAAATATAGCCGGTAAAAAGTGAAGAAATCAGCTTGGCATTATTCTTTTATAATGTTTAAAACATTGTGCAACATAAAGTACGCAAATAAAAGAAAAAAATTCTCACGAAAAGAATAAACAATAAAGAGTAACAATAAAAAATTGAATCCACACACTCACTAGCAAACAATAAACTTTTTATTTAATAAATATATTTGACTTGGGTATTGATTGGCTTTATATAATTCTATTTACTCATCTTGCCGGAGAATTATATGTTAATGAGTACATTCATATCAACACCAAGAAATGTCACTGTGAGACAAAGTTTTCCTGTGTAGCTATTATGTAATTATGCACAATACAATTTAGAATCTTCACTTGTTGATAATTAATATTTCATGCTTATTTACTAAAGGACAGAAAGATTAGGCTATAGTTTATGAGCAGTAAGTTAAATTAGCATAAGGAAAAATGAAAGGGCTTATTTTGTTTGAAGAAATACAAAATCTTTTATAACATAATAAAAAAGAAAACAGTAATCAAGAAGAAAAAAGGGAAATAAAATAGTGTACTAAACATGTTAAAATAATATCACAATTTCATCATAAAGTAGAATCTTTGCTTTCCCCACTAATTTCTTAGAAATTTATATAAAATGTAAATTATGCAAAGATTATATCTATAAAATATAAATTTATAAGTATATGTGTATGATAAACATATTTCTCTTCAGCCCATTAAGCATTAATACTTTAAAAGGGTTAATTTGCTGCATATTAGAAAAGTTTTCTTTTATTTCCATCATAAACAAACTAGCATATAGAGAAATCATTTAAAATATTTTAGCAGGCAATTTAATATTTTATTAACAATCTTTTTGTTAAAGATGCCTCTTTTGTAGTAAACTGGATTTTGAAGGACAAAAGTCATTAGGCATGATTCCATAATGCAGAGAATCTTGGAACCGAACATAAATATGAACCGAACATAAATATGGGAATTAAAACAATCTAATACTTTTTTCTTTTCAATTGCAAATGCAAAGCAGTTTATAGAGTAATATCTTTTGTTCTGTACCTACTATCTCATCTGTACCTACTATCTCACAGGAGATCCCATGCCTCTTCAGAAAATACCACACCACAATGTTCATATACTAGTGACATTTAAGCAGTACCAGCACAAATTTGTGTGAATGGTCCAAATAATAAATTTCAAAATGTAGAATTTTTGGTAAAAAATCATTTTGGTAAGTATCAAAACCAATTACCATCTTGATAAAGATATATGATCATTTTTAAAATCCCAATTTTGTACTGATTTTTAAAAATGTGATTTATTCTATTGGTACTAGAGATATTGAAATTATACAAATTAATGATATCATAAACACTATTTGACTAATATAGAGTCATTGTGAAGGGGAAGGTTGAGAAATTCACAGTGACTAAATTCAATATGAATAGTTTATATTAAAAAAGGGCAGAGGGTAAAATAAGTGGGGACAGGCAAGGAGCCCAAACCTAAATTCTCTAATTTCCCCATAAAATATAAAGTTGTCATCCAATGGCTTTATGGGATTGGCCACTCCGTGAGGGAACCGATATATCTGAACCCCTTAATCACCAAATGTCAGATGGGAAGTGAAACTCACCTGGTTACTTGATTTATAATTAAAATAACAAGCTCTTTCAGGAATATAATTTTAGCCTGATTTCTTAGGTTTGATATAACAAAGTAAAATTATGTCATTACATTTTTACAAGATATCAAGTTATTTCTTATGCTTTTGTGTTAAAAAATGAAGCTAAATATTTAATTTTAGTATAGCAATTTAATCATTAAACCAGTTTAATGATTATTATAATTTAATGTGTACTACGAACCATGGGAAAAAATATGCACAATCAGCAACTACTTAAAATTCACAAGCAATGTTAAAAAAACACAAACGCTCGTATCAACTTAGGACGTCATAGATGTTACCAGGGGTGATGACATTGGAAACAGTGAGGCTTATTTGGGTTCTTTCTCATTTTGGGGAGGCATTACCATACTGTGTGGTAGAAGTCCAAAACCTCCAATAGACTAGCATAGAGGAAGGAAGGTCTATCTCAAGCATACTCAACCTTGTCTGCTTGTTAACAGCCACACAGGAAGGTTTTAAAATTCTAATGCCTAAGCAGAAACCCAATACCCTCGAAATAATAATAAAAAATAAATAAAACTTTAAAAAGAATTCAAAAATCTATTTATTTTAAAGCTCTCCAGGTGATTCCATTGTACAGCCAAGGTTGAGATCTATTGATCTGTACCAACACTTCTCTCTACCTGATAACTAGAAGACAGTATTAGTTAGTTTCATGAGTTGGAGGTTCCTGACAAACAAGGAGCTGTTAAGGGTAATTCAGTGGTTCTCACACTTTTTGCCCGCAGGTCCCCTATTCACAATTCAAGATTACTGAAGACCTTGAAGAGCTTTTTTTCATGTGGGTTATATCTCATGATATTTGCTTTAATGGAAATTACAGTTGAGACATTTAAAAGTATCAATTAGTTAATTTCAAAATAAAAACAATGAACCCATTACATGTTACATGATTTTATTTAAAAATTGTATTTTACAAAACAAAAATTATCAATGGCAGAAGTAGTAATGTTTTACATTTTGCCAATCTTTTCTTTTTTCTGTTTGAAATATTTTTCAGGTTTTTAAAAAAATCCATTACAGTTAACATACAGTGTTATATTAGTTTCAGGTGTACAGTATAGTGATTCAACAATTCTATAGATTACTCAGTGCTCATCACGGTAAATGTACTCTTAATCCCCTTTATCTATTTCACCTATCCCCTCACCTGCTTCCCCTCAACCAAAAATCGGTTGGTTCTTTACAGTTAAAAGTCTGTTTCTTGGTTTGTCTCTCTCTTTTTTTTCCCTTTTGTTCATTTGTGTTGTTCTTAAATTCCATATATGAGTGAAATCATATGGTTTTTGTCTTTCCCTGACTGACTTCTTTTGCTTAGCACTGTACCCTCTAGCTCCAGCCAGGTTGTTGCAAATGGCAAGATATCATTATTTTGTATGGCTTACTAATATTCCATGATATACCACCTCTTCTTTATTAATTCATCTATTGGTGGACACTTGGGCTGCTTCCATAATTTGGCTATTTTAAATAATCCTGCAATAAACATCAGGATGTATATATCTTTTTGAATTAGTGTTTTCATATTCTTTGGGTAAATACCCAGTATTGGAATTACTAGATCATACGGTAATTCTATTTTTAATTTTTTGAGGAAACTCCATATTGTTTTTCACAGTGAATTTTTTGCCAGTCTTAATGTCTGGCTTCATAAAAGGGTAGTTTGGTGCTTTTGTATTTAATCTGTTGCAATGACACATGCCTGGGTGTTACCAGTCCCTATGCACTTATGAGAGAATGAGAGCGAAAAACACAAACTCCAGGGGTCTTGACTAGCCCCAAGGAATCCTTGGACCATGCCTTGAGAATGGCTGGCACATTTAGGTCACCTTCATAGCGCAGATGAACAGGAATATGGCAAACCCTGATCCTCTTGTTCCCAAGAGGCTAAGAAAAAGGAACCACTTAGATGTACAAAGGAAGTACCGTTTGTTGCCCTTTGCTTGGTGCGTCGTAGGCGGTGGTGGTACAGGAACTATGTCAAAGACAGACCTAAGTTAAATGGAAAATTTCACTCTTTCAAACCAAGATGTAACTGAGAAACCTGAGTTTTACACTGAATGATTTTTGCACACCTAAAAGATCCAATTGTTGTACCCCCAAATTGTGCAATCGAGTTGGGGAGACAAGGCATTCCTGGGTAAAGGCACATTTGAGGAGTGTTATGTGAGGTCAGATTTTTACCCCCGATGACACAGATGAGTAAAACCACATGTATAACTTCTTTAAATTTGTGTAAATTCTCTCATTTTGCTATTTTTTTCACTTAAGGCATTACCATCTTAGGTAGATAATTTACCTTTTAAGATGATAGGACATGAGAAGAGGACGTCTTTGGGCTTTAGTGGCTCTTTTGGTTTAGCAATATGGCTGCAGGCAGATTCTTACATAAACCATTCATATTTATTCCTAAGAACTTTCTGTTGTTGTTAGTGCTGTTGTTGTTGTTGTTATTTTGCACCTCCCTCTTGTTTAAGGCAGATGACCTTCAAATTGAAATAATATTCTCTTTGATTTATTTCCTCTGACCTTATTTTTAAAAAGGTCTTTCCTTGTTGGTTTGCATTTCCTTCGTCTTTCATTATCATCTCTGCGCATCCCATATCCAACATTACCTCTGCAAGAGGGATGCACACACATTCAATCTCCTTCTTTCCATTTTGACTACTGTTCACATTCATTATGGTCATTTGTAATTTTAATTCTATTCTCCAAGATACCAGCTATTTCTTCCACCTGATGTCTTCAGCAGACTTAACAAGTGTACTTGGTATTCCATCATCCTGGTCATTGGAAAAATGTTAAATAGCCCAGGACTGGGAAGTGACCCCTGCCGAACACTTCTTGTTATATTTCCCCTTAATTCATTCCCCAAATGATACTTATAATCTGTATCATTAGATGTGTTCCAGGTCAGGTGGCCCAGTAGTCCTTTGGTACGTAATATATTTCTAATAATTAAGAAATATTCTAATTGGAAATCTATGTAGATAGCAGTAGAACTCTTATAGAACTGAATGTTCCTCATGGAAGAGAGATTTATGCATATGCATAAATGGGCTAAAATTGGCCCTTATACGTGTAATACAAAGTCATGAAGCAAGGAAAAACACATACTGTACAGAAATGTCCATTACTTGCTTCCACCTTGACTAAAATACCCATATGACCCATGGGAAATTAGCAAGAAAAAAAAGCATTTTATAAATCATTAAACTAAAGTTTTCACGGTAGCTATCCTATTGGTAAATTATGTCTAAGTATCTTTACTTCTATTTCTGATTGGAACATCCTATTTAGTGAAGCCTAGCTTGCATCTCTCCCCCCACCCCACCTCTAACTTTAGCCCACCCAAATGGACATGATACATACACACACACACAGACATACACACACCCCCCCAATACATCTTTTTTTTATTTAGAGTGTAATACTGAAGTATTTCTGATTGTATTGGTTTTTAACCTTACATCACCAAATCTACTTTTGAAAATTGTTTCTTTGATTAATCAAACATTACTAGGATTCCATAATATTCACATATTAATGCTGTTTCCCAGGCAGGTCAGGGAAAGAGGGTGGTGAAGCAAATGGACGTTTTTCAAAACCTCACTAAGAAAGTAAAATTTAGGACAGTTTGATACTGTTATTGAATAAGGTAATCAACTAATAAAGATGACCTTCAAATTGTAATAAGACAATAGTAATATATACTTCATACAAAGCTAGATGGTTCTAAATATTATAAAATAACCTTGAATAGCTCTTCAGGGGCTGATAGCTTAGTTCCGAAGATAAGACAAAAGTGGATGATGCTGACAAGACCACACAAGGGATTTTTACTGCTGACCAGTACAGTGCAGAACATAGATCACAGGATTTTAGAGATGAGTGAGTAGCATTGGTTTGATAGTAAAAAGAAGTTTTTAGGTAAGAGGCAGCACTTGAGGAGGATTTGAAGGATGAGTAACAAGTAGACAGATGGAATGCGAAGCTGAGGACAATCCAGGTGGTGGAAAGACATGTTTACAAGCAGGGAGGCAGTAATGAAACATGTAAATAAAACAGACCATAGCACATATTTTGTGGATGCATGTCTCTTACTAATACTGGTGAGTCTGTGTTATATTCCCGAATTCTGAAGGTGGTAGTTTTTAACAGACAAGTGCACCAAACATAAACCAGAGTTAAGAAGGCATATTAGTTCTCTATTGCGCATAATAAATCACCTCAAAGCCCACCTATGCTACTTTATGAACTTGTAGCTTAAAATGGCAGTTACTATCTCGTCATTAAGGTGGTATCCAGGAGCAGCTTAAAGAACAGGTGGTTTGGGCTCAGGGTTCTCAGAAAGCTATAATGAAGTTATTGGCGGGGGCTGTAGTCGTTTTGAGGCACAACTGAAGGAGAATATGCTTCTACTGTCAGCTGTGGACAAGCCTTGGAAGGTCTTCAACTCACTTATATGGATCTCTCCATGGATCTCTCCATGGGACTGCCTCCAGGAAGGGAGCTGGCTTCCCCTTGAGCAGGTGAATCAAGACAGAGGGAGAGCACCCAAAACAAAGCCTGGTCTTTTGATAACCTAATCTCAGAAGCAAAAATCCAGGAGACAGGGATAATATCAGGTTGTCTTGGAGGGTGACTACAACAGAAGGCAAGGCTGATTTTAGGTTGGTGAGAGAAGAAATTTACTCTCTTATTGGACCTCATATTCTTAAAGATAGAAGTATGATAGTCTTGAGGCTTTTGAGAATTCTTATTTTCAACGGTGACCTATAGAACAGCGAGGAAGTTGGAAATTAGGAAGGAATAAAATTTAAGATAATATAGCTTGTGAAATATAGTTTACCCACTTTTTTTCATGTTATTTTATTTCTCTTTTCTTATTGTTTAGTCCAAGGATATGGAAGAGATCTCCTTCATCATTTTTCCTGAGGCAATGGGGAGGCATTTTTAATCAATCATGTTACTCTGTCTGAGCCCTGATATGACCTCAAGATCTTTCCTAGTATGGTGTCCCAGATGTTTACAATCAACTGATCAGAGATGAAATGAAACTTTCCATCCCAGTCTTAGCCTTTACAGGAGAAATTCTTCAGCTTCCATGAATATGTGGACACGATTTATTTTAAAAAAATTTCCTTGGGGGGCGCCTGGGTGGCTCAGTTGGTTAAACATCTGCTTTCAGCTCAGGTCATGATCCAAGGTCCTGCGATGGAGTCCTGCATTGGGCTCCCTGCTCAGTGGGGAGTCTGCTTCTCCCTCTGCCCCTGTCCCTGCTCATGTGCTCTCTCTCTCTCTCTCACTCTCTCTCTCGCAAAAATAAATAAATAAAATCTTTTAAAAAAAGTTTCCTTGGGGTGTTTTTAATAGCATTGAGTCAGGTGGATATCCATAGAGAAAAAAATAAATTTTGGCCTCTTCCTCATACCATATACAATTCTAGGTAGATGATAGATCTAAATATGAAAGGCAAATTCATAAAGAAAAGTATTTATGAAATATATTAAATTTATCTTTTGTTTATCATGAAAAGGCAAGCCATGTGGGTGAAGATATATGCAGCATATATAAATGATAAAGAGTTCATATCCAAAATACATAAAGAACATCTACAGCTTAATAGGGAAAAGAGAGAGAACCCAGCAGAGATAAGGGCAAGAAAATTGAACAGGAATCTCAGTGAACAGTACACCCATTAAAGATAATTCTATAACTACACACCCACTAGAATAGCTAAAATAAAAGCAAATGACAATTTTTAGTGTTGGTAATGATGTGGATGATGTCAGTTCTCCATATATGAATGTTGGTACAATCATTTTGAAAAATTGGTATATTTAATTACATAGCCATACACCCTATGACCCAGAAATTTCGCTCCTACACACATACAGTAGATTAAATAAATGGTGGCATGTTTATGCTTACAAAATGGAGGGAAAACAATCTACAATTACATGCAACCATTTGAATTAATCTCACAAACATAAAGCTGAACCAGAGAAGTCAGACAGTAAAGGTTATATATATTGCATAATTCCATTTATATAGCTTAACATATGCAAAAGTAATCTATGGTGCTAGAGGTCAGATAGTGATTAATTTTGGAGAAGAAAGAGGAAATAGATGTTGGTACCAGAAGTATGAGGGGCACATGCAGGGATTTCAGGGCATAGGTAATCTGTTTTTTGACCTGATTGGTAGTCACTGGGGTGTGTTCATTTTGTGATGATTTATTGACTATGATTTTTGCACTTTTCTCTATATAAGTTACACTCCATTAAGAAAGGTAAAAATGGATTCAGCTTTATTTCAGTTGAGGACATTAAAGAAAAAAATTCTATGCTAGTTTAGAAAATTGCTCTATACTCCATCAACCATGAGGTCAGTATGACCATGCGTTGCAGAGTAATAAGGAAGCTAAGAGAATAGAGTTTACATAATTTAAGGAATAATATTTCCTTGAAACAAATACATGAAATGTGTTCTGAGCCACAGCCATCTCCTGGTAACCAATTTGATTCAAGTGAGATATATTTTTATAATGTGTCCCAATTGGAATTTTGATAAAATTTTCAAGTTAGTTAGATTCAGGTTATATTTTACACATGTTAATATTTATCCTTCCTGTATAAGACCTTGTCAGACCAGAGACGGAAGGAATCTGTGAACAAATCTTATTCTGTTGGTTTTCTCCCATATGTTTGTCTTCCCAGTTTGCTGACCTTGGAAACCTGAAACTGATTTCCTTTGCTTTTCAGTTCTCTCCAAATTTATTGCTCTTTGTGGAAGATGCTGCCTAACCTGGGATTCTAAACTTCCATTTTTAGTTACTTTTCATTGAAGTTTCTTCTGCATGATAAGTGCCATGCTCATTAATAAACTATTTTTCTCTTGTTTATATATATATATATATATCCTTCCTGACTTGATGTGCGAGTTCGGCCACTTCACAAAGTCTGGTCTGGATTTAAGAATGGGCATGACAATTCAGACCTAATTTGGTTAACATTTCTTATTATTTATTTTCAAATTAACAAACAAAGGCATACTCACGACCACGGAAGCATGGAGGTGTGAGGGGACTCAAGTCCCCAAGGCATCCTTCGTTGCTCTTGAATGTGGATTCTGAAGTCAGTGGTCACAGCAGCCACATGGAAGAAGGCATCACCAGGTGAGAAGATTATGTATGGGCTTACCATCTTTTTACATCATCTTAAACTGGGAAGGGAAGGGAGAGGGAAATATTTGCTTTCATGGGTTCATATTTTATCATAAAAAAAAAATCTTGCTACGACCACCATCATGTGATCTAGTTCCATGGCAGGAAGGTGGGATGGAGGTGCTTGTGTCTTACTGTGTCATTACGCCTGTTCCAAATTTCAGTTCATTATCCCTGGCTGCTGCCTACCACAATGGGTTGATGTCATTTCTTCATTCCTTTGTTCCTGTAAATCCCATGTACATATCAGGTACTATAATAACTCCAGAAATTCAAAGTTGAATTATGCTTAGTTCCCTCTAGAAATCTTCTTTTTAAAGATTTTATTTCATTTTTTTTTTATTTTAGAGAGAGAGAGCGCAAGCAGGGGGAGGAACAGAGGAGGAGAAAGAGGAAGGGGGAAAGAACCTCAAGCAGACTCTGCCCTGAGCGCATCCATCCTAGGACCCTGAGATCATGACCTGAGCTGAGATCAAGAGTTGGACACTCAACTAATTGAGCCACTCAGGCACCCCTCACCCGAATTCTCTGAACCACATTGTCATATTACAAAATATATACCAAAAGAATCCTAAAATGCAAAGTGAATATTTATCTCTTAACTAATTTCACATGGTTTTGAATTTTTTTCTTCAAATATACAAGAAAAGTAAATGAAAAAGATATAGATCTAATAAACATATAAAACTGCTTTCAGCAGAGATCTGAGGAATTTTTAGAAATGATATGATCTCTACTAGATAAGAAATTTTCTAACTTCTTTCTTAGGTTCCAGGACAAATGTCCTAATAACTTTAACAGCGTCTGATTTTAAGATATTAACCTTTTTATTCCTTAAAGGGCCTAACACATGAACTATCTCTTAGAGTTACTCTTTCCATCTCAATTAATTCTAAAGCTACTAAGTGAACTTAATTGTATACACCAAAAAAAAAAGTAGCATTTAAATCCTAAAATTAAGAATCCACAAATAGAAAGAGTAATAAGAGATAATCTTCCCTTATGACTCCAGAGACATTTGACCCCAAATGTAAAGCTGGACACAAATAACATAAGTGCACAGCCTTGACCTTTACATCCATGCTAAAACAGCATGTGTCTGGATAAAATCAATTTTAAATTATGATTCTCATTTGTAATTATCAAGATTTTCCCCATAAGTTTAATATTTTTTCATAGATAAGTGTACATTTTAAAATCTCTTGAAGCAAAGTCCCTAGGTATCAGTTGCAGTCAAAACTAATAGTGAAATGATCATCTCTTTTGTTGCTTCACCAGGGTAGTAAGTTGGTCTCTCACTGTTTGGCAATCAGGCTTCCGGATCCTGAGATCTTTGTATAGAAATAGATATTCTCTTCTCCATTTTGAGATCTGGCTAGGCCTGAACTCTATTTAGCCAACATTTTGTTGAGCACTTACTATGTGCCAGGCACTCTGCTAGATACTAGCAATTAAAAGAAGAGTAAGTTTCTAAACTCAAAGAGAAGGCAGTTAGGAAATTAATCTAACAGTCCAGGTGAGAAATGATGAAACCTGAACCAAGGCAGTCAATGTAGAGGGACAATTTTGAGAGGAAATGAAGGAGAGGAGTTTTGAGATACCTCTTTGAAGTACAAGTGACAGAATTTGATAAACTTGCCTACTTAGAAAAAAAATAAGAAGACTGGGTTAAAAGTTTTTTCTTGGCAAAATCTTGAATGTTCTTCCCTTCAATAGACATTTCTTTAGTTTCTCACAAATTTACTTCGGGACCATCTGTTGTTTGGATCAAAAAATATTTCTGAAGTGAGAAAGAAAATAACACGTTATTCTTGTATTATTTTGGGAGTAGTAAAGTAGGTTGATAAAAATCCTTTAAAGGCTATATCATGTGGTATAATAAAAAGATGGGTATTATCATAGACAGCAAATCAGAAAATCTAAGTTCTAACTAAACATTTTCAGCAAGTGGGCTGTAAGCTACGTTTTCAAATATTGAGTCAAAGTATGAATTTCTGTAGGAGATCACCATACTCCTCTGATCTTATACCCAGCTCCCTCATGCCCTTACTTGCCTGGCCCCTGAGCCATTTGAATTTCATCTCCCTCCACAAGGTTCCATGTTCTGCTACGAACTACCCGCAGGTCCTCACACAAGCAAAAAGGTATTGCCTTTCAATTTCTTTATCTGAAAATGAAGGGATTGGTGATCTTCCTAGCGTCTTCCATTTCTAGCATAGGAGTTGATGGTCTGCACATTGTAGCAGTTTGTTTCTTCTATACTTTATAAATCAGATTTCAGAATGAGCTTAAGGATATAAGTATAATTTTATTATTGTAGCTACGATTTGAAATGCATTGCATGCTCTCATGAACAGTGTCTTTGAACTTGAAGTCTAAAGGCTAGGATTGTTTTCTCCACGCCAATTGTTTAATTTTGTCACAGTTTGCCATTTAACCATGCTATGCCACAGTGTCTTAATCTATGAAATAGAAGAAAAAAATCTGTGTCTTTCAAAACATTAAGGAATATTGAGAAATTATACCCATGAAGCAGACCAGGATGCCAAAGTACGTGTGATTATTCAAGGGGAGTATAACTCGATATGATAAAAAGGGCAAATATTTGTTCTAATCATCAAATTTATTTTATTTTATTTATTATTTTTCTGAATGCCCATCTGGGCCATTAGAATTCTCTTCACTGTGTTCTTGCCATGTCCCTCATGTCACCTATGACAATTGAGCTGGTATAATAAAAATGCTTGCCATCTGTTTTGCCACCCCGGAAAAGTTGCCAATTTGTACTGCTAATCGGAAGAGCTTGTAAGAGGAAGCCTCTTGCATGCAAAGAACAAATTTGATAGAGGGATATACTCTTTGGCTTATTTGAAATATGATAATCTTCTACTACTTCTTGTACCAATGAAAACAAGCGATGTATCTGGGGGGCTAGCATCATTTTACAAAGATGGCAGTGATGAGTCATTTGCCATGTCACTATAAAATACCTTAGCAATGCTAGTGTGAATTACTGCTCAGTTAACATTGTTTACCACCTAATTATTGAGAAGCACTTCCATCTGTCACTGACAACTGAGTAAATGACTCAAGACACTATTGTATTTGCAACTAGAACAACAAGGTCATCGCAAGTTTAATTAGCCACTATCCATTACAAAACAGCAAATAGCCTATGATGACAAGTAAAATTCCAATTTCTGAATATGCCTCATAAAATGGTGAAGGAATTGGCTCACATATCAGTGGTTCTAATAACAAATATATGTAATATCATTTAAGAAACTTTATTCCATTATGATCTGTAATGAGGGATGAGAGGAATTAAGCACACATTACTTATAAGTCAATGTAAGTTGGTTCCTAATTTTTAAATGAACAGTCATCTTCCAGCATTTAGTAAAAATAGAGATATTTTCAGTATGAGACATGTAAAAATAATTTTGAAAATTCTTCTTGGAACTTGTGTGTGGCTAAGTAATATTCTTTGTTATTGGTGGTTTGACATAGACTTGCAGATATTCTGGAAATTATCCAAAATTTAGACAAAAATACAATTTCCCAAGTCTCCAGGAATTGTTCTGGTGTACATAATCTTGTTCTTGTACATTTTCTTGAAAGGGCTTAAAATAGTTTGCATTGTACCTGGTATACCAGGGGTAGAAGGTTTTGAAGATATGGACGAGTAGTGGTTTACCTGAAGGACATAGTATAGAACTCTATCAAGGTCAAGACCCTGATAATTAGCTTGATTTGATCAAAATCATCATTTTGAGAGGATGTGTGTTTAGGACCTTAAATAATAGCTTTCCAAATGGATAAGTTATTTCTAACTATTTTCTCTTTCTGTTCTTTGAAACATCAACGGTTTTCCTCAAATTCTGTAACCTTGGTTGAATAGAAAGAGTATTATTTTATAAAGCACATTAATATTTAATGTTTTATTTCAAATGTTACTTAAAACACTTTATTACTTAATCATTTTTATCACATAAACATGACCTAGTTATAAAATCTTAAAAATTTAAAACATTATCATCAAAGTGATTCTCTAAAAATGTGTCACATAATGAGACATAGAGTACAGCAATAATAAATCTCCTGATTCATGGGGTAGATAGCTGAGTTTTTGTTGAATATACAGTGAAATATGCATTTCAAATAATTTACAGAAAACTCGATATGTTATTGGTTTCTTCATTAAGTCATTGCCAGGTCAGAAGACCCTGTTGAAAAGGAGAAATCAAAGGCAGTTTTTGTCTCATCAGTGAAACTGCGACAGAAGTAAGAATACTGTAATAAGGGTTTAAAAAAAAGCAGTTTTTCACTGTCATAATACACACTCATCCAAATGCTTTTAAATTATGAATTTCTCTTTGCTTTTTAGAGGTACTTTGTGATTCCTCTTAAGTAATTGTTTTAACACCAAACAAGGCAAAGCCGTTGACAATTTTGGTGGTGGTCACTTACATGGTTATACTCTTTTTTGTGGGGGTGGGTGGTGGTGGTGAAGAGGCTGAGTGGATCTTCCACCATGTTCCTCATTGTTATCCAAGAGAGCTCCTAAACGTAGCAATTTGTTTGTGTTTTCTGTGTCAAAGCGAAATGAAAAATTATTGATGATGAATATTGTTTTATAATGAACACTTATTATAGTTCATGTATGTAAGCATGTTTCACAATGTATTTTTTATTGATATGATTTGTGATCATTTCCCATCTATAGTTTAAAAATAAGTATTGAATAGTTAATACATGCCGAGTTGATTATTTTCACAACCCTTATGAGTCGTAGATAAAGTAGGGAGAGGAGAGCAGGCAATAATAGGAGATAACTTACTTATCTCTGCGAACAAAAGATTTTCTACTTTTCTGATTTTCAAACTTTTCTGATTTTCAAACACTGTAGGCGTGTGTTGCAATGAAAAGTCTTAGCCCCTTTTCTAGGCATCAAATTCCCTATGTCTGGGGAAGGGTCAAAGATAGGCTTTATAAAGAAGTACCTCAGGCCCATATTAGAGAGATCTGTATCTAAATGAAGCCAAACTGTCTAAAGTAAGAGCAAGGTAAAAAATTCCATTTCTATGAGAACTTGCTTAGAAAAATAAAGCATCAAAACTTCTTTGTAAATTTATAACAATTTTTAAGATGAAATGATAACAATATCATTAATCTTGTCTATTGCCCCAGTCTGATTATGTTATGAAATTAGTTTTTTGATCTAGACACATATCAGAAGATTACCACTGTTACATATTTTAAATCTTGCCAAATACTGAAGACTAGACGGAATCCAAGAGATTTTTAATAAGCTTATTATTTTAGTATAGATATTTACATGCAATGTAGTGTTTTCCATTCTAATCTATCTTTGGGTTCTAATAAAAAACCTGATGCATCAATGTAATACTGCTCTGTGACTCCAGAATATTTTACAGGTTCTTATTTCTTGCTTTATTTCAGACTATAAACATGTGCTCTTAAATTTTCCCTGGTAAATGGAGAACCAATGTCACATAGCCATGCAGATACAGTCTCTGCTTTGCAACAAGAGGAGAAATGAAGTAGCATCATAAAGGAGAAAGGTCTTATTTTGCTTCCTGTTTCTTTCCCACCAACTGAAATGCCATTCTCTTGCAGATGCACCACTACAAACTATTATCACTATTTCCATCACATAAGAAAAGTAAATATCACAATGGCTCTAGTAAAATCGTTATATGCTCATGGAAGTCATTGTCCTTTGGTTAATATGCCAGTTTACTTAAAATCTTGAACAAATCCATCCTAAGAATATAATCAGTTGTTTTACACCCATCTCTGCACAAATCTGGATTGAGCCCTTCCCCCACTATGTGCCCAATTCAATTACTGATTGCAGTAGTAATATATCTCTGCTAGGCTGTATTGCTAACACAGTCATGAATGGTTTCATCGTTCTCCAGTGCTCCCTTATCCTTGCTTCCAAAACATTCTCATTAATTAATTCATTCACTCAGTAATTATATGTTGACACTACCCATACCAAGCACCATTGTAGGGTCTGGGCACTATTCAAGGGACAGTGCTACACTTGACATATCCCTCAAATCCATTTTTTTCCTTTATGTGCCCATTAACACTTGTAGATTTCAGGTCTTTATTCCCTCCATCACGATAATTTCCAAACTTCTCTTTACCTCCTTCCTCCCATCCACCATCTCAATTTCCTCCCATCTTTTTAACCCTGCCCATCCCCAGCATCCTTCACTATAGAATAGTGTTTATAATGATGGGCTTGGGGCTCAGTGCTTGGGTCATTGCTGAAGCACTTAATGAATAAATATTTTATTATATATATTTCTATTGTATTTTAGCTCTATGTCCAGATTTTCTCCCTAAAGCTCCAGAGTATACCATTTATCACATAATTTACATAATCAGAAATCTTTAAATGGTCTATAGTGTTCACCTGAAAGATTAACACTTTGCACTGGGATGTTGTCTCCAGTAAAGCCTCATCTCCCATTTCTCTTCCACGTGAAAAACTTCAACTCAACCCAATGGCTTCCTTTCTATTTCTCACAACATCTCTGTATCCAAGTGTTTGATTTTCCAGGTCCCCTGCTCTTGCAATGCTCTTCTCTCCACCTGTCTAAATCCTGTCCATCCTTTAAATCAAATGAAAATGCCTATCCTGTTCTCTATCCATCCCCATCTGGAGTGACATCTCTGTCCTCCCAACAGCAACAGTATGAAATTGTAACATTAATATGACAAATATTTTCTGGTGGCAATTATTCTGCTTTGATCTTGAGCTTCTCCTTAAAGATCTGTTTTGTTTGTATCATATTTTGTAGTTCATTTGGCTGTGTCTTTTCTACCTGACTAGTTGGTAAATCCATTTAGGGTAGGATCTGTCTCTAGTCCTTCTATCCCTACCACATCCATCTAGAATAGTATCTTGCTCATCATAGCTGCTCGAGTCATGATTATTAACACAATAAAATAATGAAAAGTGAGATAGGTCCCAAATACATATTCATTCACAAATTATACACTTGTACTCAACTGACTGATAAAATACTGATGAAGCTCCTCCATTTCTTAGTTATTTTTAGATACAAATATAAATAAAAATTAATGATTATTTTCTTTTTATGCCTCAATGGACTATTTTGTGAACCCCCCCTCAAGGGATGTTGGTGTTCCACTTTAGACACTAGTGACCCAGAGAAGTGCTCAGAATAATGGATCCATGAACTGTTTTCTGTTAACCCAAGAAGAGCTAAGTCCCTGGGCTTGGAATTTAATCTGTGGTGACATTAAGCTCATTATTCAGCTCAGCTGAAGGTTTTTCATAGCAACATTTTCTGTATGAAAGAAGCTGTATGTTGATTTACCTAAGAAGCCTCTTACCTCTTCGTGGACTGGTAATTTGGAGTACCACTAACCCAGTGCAGCAATTTGATTCAATATTCATTTATTAACACTTAATTTTGTGCAAGGCAATGTACTGGGTGCTATTTAAATTACCAAAAGAATCAAATTAACAGCCTTTGCACTCAGTAAATTTATAATCCAATAAATTAGCATATGAATCAATAACATTCTTTTTAAACCAGTGTCCTTAAATAAAAAGTGTATGGAATCACTTCTATTTTTTTTGCAAATGACTTTAGGAGTATAGTGCTTTGTTTTGTGTTCATTCTGCTTAATGCTTGACAATAAATAGCCTCCAAAAGCCGAAATTCTTCCATTTTTGTCTGCGACAGTTATTCATTTTGAGAAAAAAAATAAAAAATTGCTCTCTCTCCTTCTTCACTTCCCTTTTAACTCCCATTTACCTCTGTCTGAGTGTTCCTATCTGTCTCCTGTTGGGAATGGATGCTTTGTTTCTGTTCCTTAAATACTAGTGTTCAAGGGCTTTACTTCTTGACCAACTACTCCTAGGACTCTACAGATCTCCTTCAGCCACTTTTAGGGAATTCTCACTATCTGTATGTCTCTTGGGTGGGTGCTTCTAGTTCTCACCTCTCCCATGAGCTCCAGATTAGTCAGACAGCAAATGCTTGGGGTATGTGTTCCTGCTGATCTCAAACTCTTGTTTTGTTTTATTTTCCTTATCTCATTATGGTTTACAAACATTTTTGTCTTTGAAATTCTGTTTCTCAGTTAATGATACCATTATTCACTTAGCATAAGTAAAATAAGTCAGACAAAAAAAGAGAAAAACTATGTATCACTTATATGCGAAATAAACAAACACAAAAAATAAAAAGGCAAAGTTGAACCAATGGAAGCAGAGAGTAGAGTGGTAGTTGCCATGGCTGCGGGGAGTAAGGGAAATGGGGAGATGTTGGTCAAAGGGTACACACTTTCAGTTATACGAGGAGTAAGTTTGAAGGAGCTAATGCACAGCATGGTGACTATAGTTAGTAATACTGTATTGTATACCTGTGATTTTCTAAGAGTAGATTTTAAGTGTTAGGAGGTGATAGATGTATTAATTACCTTGGTTGTAGAGACTATTTCCAAAGTATATGTATATCTAATCATCATGTTGTACACTTTAAATATATGCAATTTTATTTTTCAGTTATACCTCAATAAAGCTAGGAAAAAATAATGTTATCACTCATCCACTCAGATAAAACAGAAACTTCTGTCTTCTCTCTAGTCCTCTTCACATCCAATCATAAATTACTGCCAATTTTACTTATAAATATTTCTTATATCTGCGCTGCTTTTCTATTTCTTTCCCACTATCTCATCTGAGGCTGTCATCATTACTGAACAATTTCAGTTACTTTCTGTTGTTTTGTTCCTACTTCCAGATTTCCCCCTCTGCCCCACATGTGTAGATGGGAGCATGTATACTCTGTTAAAGGCTTTCAATTTTCCCCCATCAACTGCAGGATAAATTCTATGTTCCTTAGAAAATATACAAGACCCTCCATGACCCAGCCCCACTGGTTTTTCCATCCATATTTCTCACCTCTTCTCCTCTTGTACTAGATCCTTTAATCATGACAATAATCACAATAGTAATTATTATTTTCAAAACATGAAGGAGGAGAGGAGGAAAGGAAAGAGAAAAACCATGGACAAAGCATGTGCTCGATGCTCCTCACTCTGCTAATGTTTCTCATCTTCATCTCCCGGTCCTTGAAGCAGAAGCTCTTGGTTCTTCCATCTGAGGCTTGACGCAGACAACTCTTTTGCCGTGTTCACATAGCCAGTAAATGAAGAAGCTGGGATTCAAAGCTAGATTCCTCTCCACCAAAATCCATATTATTATATAAAACCACAATACTAACTCAGGCTGTTTCTTCCTTGTCTTCTTTGATTTTTTTTAATGTTGTGGTACTGCCTGAAATCAGTGTTTTCTCCATCTTTCTTTAACCGTTTTTGCAAGGATCAGCTAAGTTTGGTTAAAGGTTCTTCAAAGCACTCAGTTTATAGTAAAACCTATGATTTTAGAACTTCTTCTGTATTGAAGTAATCTATTTCTCTCAATCTCTCCCATTAGATTGTACTGCCTTTGAGTTCTAGAGCCATATTTTACTCAT
This sequence comes from Mirounga leonina, assembly GCF_011800145.1. Taxonomy (NCBI): domain Eukaryota; kingdom Metazoa; phylum Chordata; class Mammalia; order Carnivora; family Phocidae; genus Mirounga; species Mirounga leonina. Next base: position 29,169,881 of record NW_023270316.1, on the reverse strand, counting down.
CTCTCTGGTCTCAGGACTGACCCTTTCTTGAACAAGGTAATTAAGGAGTCAGTGCATTTGTAAAGCAAATTTTAGGCAGATTGGGAAAATATAATTTTAGAAGTAAAGTAATCATTATAAAGAATTTATAATGACCAGTGAACATAAAAGTTTTCTAGGAAAATGAGACTACCCTTTCCTTTGACGGTTAGAATCCAGAGCTTCTAAGGTTTAGTATGGAGAGAAAATGTTATCTGCAGGGTGGGCTATGACAGCTGACAGAAGGTCTGCTCTGTCCACAAGGTCCACATTCTTTTGGGTATCTGCTTATTCTCTTGATGGCTTCCTCACACTTACCCTTAGGGTCATCACATGAACACTTCAGTCTGTCACACTTTTGGGCAAGATCTGAAAAATAAAAATTAGAATATTCTGAGAACATAAACTCCATGAAATCAGAAATTTTTGTTTTTCACTGATCTATCCCTATGTCTATAACAATGCTGACACTTCATAAACTCTTCATAAGTATTTGTGGAATGAATGCTGAATTAAATCCTTTCCTTGCTTCCCTTTCCTACAGTCCAGTTGCAATGGCACTTCCAGAAGATTTCATTAATTCTAAGGAGCAAGAAATAGGAAAAAAAAAAAAAGAGGGAGAGAGATAAAGGGGCAGGTTTATAAAACATATGTTACCACTTTAATTTCCTTCAACTTATTCCTCCATCCTAAACCAGCCTGAACCCTGGGCTCCTTCCATCAGCTGTTTTACAAGTTGGTCTAAACTTGTAGAAGCCATGCCTGGCTCCATGCCTGATTTCGTGTGGAGGCTTCAGCTCTCACACAGTCACCTTGCAGCTTCTTGGAATTCTGGTCAACTCTATGGGCAATACTAGACAGCATATTGCCACATTTTAAGCTTTCCTTCTCAGTTCTGATTTCCAAATAAGAAAATCCTTTTTTTTTTTTCTCTCAGGATCAACATCAAAAGTATTCTTACACGTCAAGTAATTCTAGAAAGTTCTGGTTCCAGGTAAGATGGAGCAAGCATACTCAACCCTGTCACTTACATTGAACACAGGCATAAAACCTGGACAGAAAGCATGGAGTATCTATTTGAGAATTCTGGAACTAAGCAGTATCAGGTGGCTTAGGGAAGAACACTAGAATTGAAGTACCACTGAACCAGCGTGAGTTTACCATTAAAAATGAGTTTACCAATAATAAATAGTCTTCTAGTATTTCTTAACCAATGTGAAAATGGCTACTGGAGTGCAGCCAGAAGGAGCTCCAGGAGAAGCTCTCAGTTCTGGCTCAAAGAGCAGGAATGGAAACTCATGAAATACAGAGAGAATATGAGAATATTCCATCTATTTTTCTCTTTTTTTTTCCTCCATTCTCTCATATTCCAGCCCCCAAACAATCCTGTAATGAGAATGGCTGTTAACAGGAGCCTACAGGAGGCAAACTGAGGAAAGGGCGACTTTTCTCTACACTTAGTAGGCCTATGGGAGATGATCCAACTCTCTTTGTTTTGCTTTTTCTTTCTGTCACTTAGCACCAGACATAGACACGGTTGCAGAAGTGCAGAGCAGAGCAGAGTGAGTCAAGCCTCACATTTCTAGCCAGAAGACCAAAATGATAAGTCCCACCCAGAAATGGGAAAGAATTAAGATTATGGAAAGGGCGGAATTTGGGAAAGTGATTCCATGAAGTCATTGATGAATTTATGGACTTGGCTCTGAGCTCATATGTGTGGAACTGATTCTATCCTTCATATTGAAGACTTGGAGATCTGAAATGATAGACCAGCCTCATATCTTAGACTAGGTGATGCATATGCAGGCCAGATCCAAATAGTACTACAAGGCCATGAAAACTGACCCAGTAGCCCATAAGAGTTAGGTAGGAACTTACAGCCCAAGCCTAACCAGATCAAAAAAAACTATCAACACTACCCCCGGTATTAAACTAGACTCAGTGTCTCGTAAAATGATATTCAAAGCATCCAGTGCATGATCCCAAATTATGCAACACGTGAAGAACCAGAAAAATCTCAGCTCTCAGGAAAAAGCAATCAACACACACCCATGCTGAGATGACACAGATGTTAAAATGATTTGACAAGGACTTTAAAGCAGCTATTATAAAAATGTTGCTTCCAGCAATCCTGGACCCTCTTGAAACCAATAGGAAAATAGAGTCCTAGTAAAGGAATAGAAAATACAGAAGAATCAAATGGAAATTTTAGGAACCCCCCAAATAATAACCCAAAAGAAGTGATTCTATATGCAATACACAGAGATCTAAGTTCATGCTAACAGGCCCACATTTATAACTGTATCTTAAGACAGCGCCATAAAGCATTACACACACATACACACACAATATAAATGTAAAAAGAAAAGTGAGGACATTTTAAGTGTACATAATTCTGGATACAGAAATCTAAATATTGAAGATGTTCCCATGATTCATATCTAGTTATCTAGTTACCTTGCATTTTGCTTTCAAAGTAGGAAGAACTAAACCTGAACATTTTATACTTTGTGGAAACTGAGTATTTTGCATTTACAAAGGTAGAAGTCCATTGTTGAAAAGTACCATATGTACCTAAGCACCAATTCTATTTACAAAGAACTGCCTTAATGTGTCTATTTGCATATCATTTGCATTTTTGTCACCATACCTGTCAATCAGCTCCAGCAATGAGCAAATCAGGTAGCCCACATGGGAACCTGGGCCAACGGAAAAAAAAATGCAAGGTGATCTAAAGTGGATGAAACGCCCATGTATTTATTTTTAAGGCAATATTTTTCAAAAAAAGCATATTGTGTTGCTGAAATGAGCAACTTAGATGTTTTAACAAATATAGCTTCTCATCTCTTAACTTTTTTTCCCATACTTTTTGGGAACTTCTGTTAATTTAAGTCCTTTTTTGTGTTTACTTCCAACTCCCAAACAGTTGGTTCTAAGGGTTCTAAGAAACCCTGGGCATGGATTATTTCTGGAAACCTTCTTATATATGTTAAAGCAACAACATTGAAGATGCTTTTAAAAATCCTAAAATTCAGGATCGCTAAAAGATGCTTGGACATACTAAGGTTATAGTTACGAATACTAACATCATTTCCACAGATTGAGTCACAAGTGAAAGAAAACTGCTAATTCTAGAACAAAACCTCCAGGATGTTGAGTGACACTATCCCTTTCAGGTAGGATTTCTGCCATTTTCTCTTGGTGTTTATATTTCAGCTTGGAAAATAAACCCTCTGTGAATGATGACACAAGGAAAATCCTGCTTGCTTAATAATGAAGCCTCCAGAACTGATGTTTCTTTGGGGGGTAATATCCAGTTATTGTGTCTGCAGAATCCTGGGATGGAGAAGATGCTTAGTAATCGCTATCATGATGATCGCTCGGTGTGGCTGCTGGAAGAGAGGGCCTGCATTAGGACTGTTAGACAGCCCAGCGGTCCTGGCTGGCAGGAGGTATTTTCCAGTGGGTAAAATCCTTCATTTAGTTTTATGCGTGGCATTATGAAGCTAGCTTTTGCACATGGGTACGCTGCGAAATTAATATTTTGACCCTAATCATGAAAAAAAAAAAAAAAAGGGAAACCGGCACCAAATTCCCTTTCTAAGTTAATCGTGAAGTTGGGATCTTGGGATCCTCCTTAGAAACTGGGTCCCCGCCAGGCACTTTTCTTTGCATTCAATCTGTGACTACATTAACGTTCATTAAAGGGGAAGGAAATAACCCAATCAACAAGTTTGCTTAAACACACGACCTTTCTTTGTTAAAACTTGTACACAAAAGAGATGTTGTATGGAAGTAAAGACTAAGCAAAAAAACATTGTAGCAATTTGCTGAACATGGAGACTTATTGAGGATGCAGTCCTGAATAATACACACTAGCTTTGCTCTTCCTCTTTAGTCTGTGTAGAGAAGCTATGAATCATTCATGGTCTCCCAGCTGAGAAGGGCTTCAAAGGGGATGGTTCTGATTGGATGTCCTGTGTGAATTGCCAGGCTGCAGAATCCGCTACACCCCTAGCACTGGAGGGTGGAGGAAGCACTTTCATCTGGGCCTCCAAAGTGTTTAGGGTCACAGTTCACCAGGAGATAACGATGTAGATGTACATTCAGAATTAGCTGCAGAGATACCTGTGTAGTGCGGTGTGGAAAAGTGAGCCAGTTAGATCCCCAGTGGATGCTGTGAATCAATTACTGTATTCTGAATACAAGGTTGGCTGCAGGGGATAAACAGATGTCAGAGAATTTTTCCCTAATAAGACCCTGGTAATAGAAGAGCACTGTCAGCTTCATTTTGCATTAAAAATCTCATTTCCTCTTTATATGACCAATTTTATTAGGTCCCTAAACAAAGATATTTTGTGTAACTGTTAGCAGCATAATGTGAATGGTGTCACTAAATTTCATATTTTCAGATTTTGTCACAAAAATCAAGAGGCAAAAGTAGCGTTGGTGGTATAGTGGTTAGCATAGCTGCCTTCCAAGAGGCAAAAGTAGGAGTCTAAAGTCGCGACTTGAGGAGGTCTAATCAAAAAGGCTTTCTGTGAATCTGTTCACATGCTGGTTGGTAATGGTTAATTTTCATTTTCAATCAGAAATATCAACATTCTTAAAGAATATAATCCTTGGGGTGTACATTAAAGCTAAATTTTAAATTTTCTCCGTGTTCTTTTTTCACCATTTTCCAATCATAGGTGACACTGGCATAAAATTTCTCCAACTAGAACTCAGGCACCGTTGAACTTTCCTGGGTAATTTTGCTTTTAAAGCATTATGCATTGGGAGATACCTCTGACATGCTACATTTTCTATCCCAAGCATCAGTCTTTCACAAAAAGCAATTGACGCTTGGATCCTTCCCTCTATACTCTTTGGAGGCCCAAATTGAAGTAGAAACATCATTTTGAGGTATCTGCTAATATCCAATTAACCTCTCTCTTCATCTGCAACTCTTCCAAAAGACAGATAATCTCCTTCGGGCTGTCAGACAGTATATTTTCTGCATTCAGCTCCAAGTGGAAAAAGCAGAAGCAGAGGAGGTGATGTGAGTTCACTTTAAAATGTCTTCTATTGATTTACTGAGAAAATATCATTTTAAGATTCACTAGACTCCAATCCTCCAAATGTAAAAACCTTTGTTCCCAACATCTAAAGATGAAGACAGTTCAAGGAAGAGCAGCTCCTTCATGATGGGAAGAAGAAAACACATGGTGAAGTTATGCAAACGACATGGAGAAATAAAGTCATGTCATTTGGCAATACAGGATGACAAAGATAGAACTCCAGGGAGAAAATAAGCATTACACAACAACAACAAAATTTTTCAGTGTTATATTGTAAAGTTTAAATATGTTGATTGATCTGATTTTATTACACTTGCTATTGGCTATTTATTTGCGACTATTACTCACTCTTTGGAGCCCTACTAACTGTGTTGGCAGAACTCATCACATGATGGAGCTAAAATAGAAAAGAAAGGTTCTTTGGCAATTACACAATTGGTCAGCGCATCCCCCAAAGGAAATCTCACACAGTGTAGAAAGGACTTTGATAAAACTGCAGCAGGTGGCGCTCTTCCCCTGGCATGGGCACCAAGTGGGCCAACTCCCTCAGGACGGGTTTCCCTGTTGGATGTGCTGGATTAGGGTGAAATGTTCAAACAAACTGAGATTTTAATTGTTAAAGATACCTTGACATATTTATAAAAAGAGTAATGGTGTCCTCTCAATTTCCAAATTTGGATAATTGTACGCTTCCTTCCAATATTCTTTTTCAATTTCATTTTTTTTTTTTTTATTTGACAGAGAGAGGCCCAGCGAGAGAGGGAACACAAGCAGGGGAGTGGGAGAGGGAGAAGCAGGCTCCCCGCGGAGCAGGGAGCCCGATGCGGGGCTCGATCCCAGGACCCTGGGATCATGACCTGAGCTGAAGGCGGACGCCTAACGACTGAGCCACCCAGGCGCCTCTCAATTTCATTTTAATTTGGCATTCTTCATTTATTGGTCTAAATTTTGGGTAGCAAGTTGCTGATACTCTTGAATACTTCCTATGAGTCTATCCAGCAGAGGATACATTTCTATGATGACTTCAATCACTTTTGCACAGAAAATGTTCTGTAGGGTTTCTTTCAAACAAAACGAGTGGCATTATTGATTGGCAATAGGCTCATATTAATAAATAATAGATACATTAAGCGAGGTGGAAAATAAATCTGTGAGGCTATTGACAAATTGAGTGTTGGGTAAGGTATTCAAGGAAGGTGAGAGTTGAAGTGGCCTTGGTCCATAGGTAATAAACAAAGTCTCTATAGGGCTTTATTGTTTTTGGTTTTTTTTTGTTCGTTTTTTTTTTTTTTTTTTTTTAGATTTCATTTATTTATTTGAGACAGAGAGAATGAGAAAGAGAGAGCACATGAGAGGGGGGAGGGTCAGAAGCAGAAGCAGGCTCCCTGCCGAGCAGGGAGCCCGATGCGGGACTCGATCCAGGGACTCCAGGATCATGACCTGAGCCGAAGGCAGTTGCTTAACCAACTGAGCCACCCAGGCACCCTCTATAGGGCTTTAGAGTTTATTCTGCACGTTTATTCATCACAACCAAAACCACTCCTTGTTGGGGTGAAACTCAAAATTACACTCATGTCTTTTTATTATAAATCCCATTATTTTGTTATAGAACACATTCCATTTATTGTTAGTAGATGAATACATGTTATTTTTTTTTTCATGTCCGAGGCATAAGGTTTTTATGGGTAGTTAACATAATAGCTACATCATAATAATTGACTGTGAGGAATTGAATAATAACTTGCTACTTTGATTCCGTGTGGAGTTTCTTTAGCCATTCTCTGCTTAAAACCTATGTTGCCTTGCCATTCCAAAGAAAATGCTAAAAATGTAGAAAAAAATTGTTTAGTTCTGTTCCCAACACAGAATTTAGGAAAACCAGTCACTGAAGGAGTGGAATGAACATGGACACACATATCGGAGTAGGAGTTTAGGGAGCAAAGTGGTAACAGTATGGGGCTGAGATGGAGCATCTGTGGAAGGTTTTACCCACATACCAGGCCTCTGATTTGATCCTATCTGCTTTTCCAGTGTCTGAGAAATTCCTCTAATATCAATGAAATTTCTTGATAGTCTCTGAAAGCCATTAACAAAGTTTTATTTAATACTATTTATGAGTTGTTAAAATCTCAGCTGCACATTAGATTAAGAAAAGTTCTAATTTTGTTTACTTGTCCTGGGTACGGATGTCTTAATTTTCTTTTTTTTTTTTTAGTCTATCTCTCCAACAAAGCAGGCATTTCTTATGGTAACATTTTCTGAGTAGGAAATTTCAATGTATTTGCATGTGTAGTTAAATTCAAGGTGTTGAAAGTGTGGTAGGTTCTTATCAGTGCTTTGAGAAAGAAAAGTTGACATAGGTGGAAATACGTGATACTAAATTATATAACCTAACCAAAGTTAAAAAAACAAAACTTCAGTCATTTATCTTGATCTGCTCACCAAGCGGCTGGATCATGATCTGTGAAGTACTTAGAAAGGACCATGCAGTTTGATCTAAATGTCCCAGGGTAAGGATCAGCCTCCTTAACGCAGTGTTTAGCAACATGCCCAGCACATCATAAGTGCTTAATAAATGCGTTTTGACTAAATTAGTAACTGAGTAGAGAACTGGGTCAGAACCAGTTATGTGAGGACTAGAGCTGATTTTTTACTTCTGATTAGATTGTATCACCTGTTAAGCAATGGACTAGCTCCCTGGGAAATGTTTTAAAGATTTATTTACTCATTACCTCATTGTTCACTCATCTATTCAACAAATGTGTTCTGAAATGTACTCACTCTTAGGCAAGGTAACATTGTTGGCTTTTAAAAATGCAAAGGTGGACGAGAATAAGTAGGAAGAGAGATAATTAAACAAATGTTGGGTGATAAACGCAATGATAGCAGAAACCTCAAGGTGCTTGGGAACACCTAATCTAGTCTTTGATGTCAAGGACGGCCTTTGGGGGGTGATGATGTCTAAACTGAGCCTACATCTGAGGAACATGTGGAAGTCAATGGGGATAAGATGAGGGGTCATGGTGCAGGGCAGTGAAGGGTGATCCAGGCGGAAAGAAGAGCATGTACAAGGGGACATGTAATTCAAGGACTTAAAGTCATTCAATAAGGCCACTGTACAAACCAGAATATCACTCACAATTTTACATTTGTCTGAAGATAATTATGAAGCCACAGATGGAGAGAAAAAGAGCTCATGAATTAAAACTGTGATTGGACAATTAGAAACAATACAGAAAGAGTCCATCATTGTACAGAAATATAGTTTTCTATTTTGAGTTGTCCAGACATGATAATAGCCAAAAAAGAAATTTTAGCTGAATCAAAATATGATATTCAAGGAACACACAAATGACACTTTACAGTATTAAAAATCCACAAAAAATAAGTAGTCCTCTTCTAAAATGTAGAAGATATAGAATAAGTGGTGTCACAAAAACATCAAAATTACGATCATATCATAGGTTTATAATGTAACGGTGATGTCTAGTTTTCCTTATGGTCTTAACTTGGCCATGGATATCCTAGGAAATTGAAAGCCTCTGTTATGAAATGAGAGGGAAGAAAATTCTTTTGCTCCTCTTGTTTTCTTGTGTTCCTGGAAATGATGTCAAACCCATATAATATTTATAACTCTTCTTTTATCCTACCAATTTGGTAGAAAATAAACATAGAATAATCCATACATTTTAGGGTCGTTTGGCTGACAATGAGGTTTCCTTAATCCCTAGGAGGGCTTTGATACAGTTACACATCCATCATCTTGACATTGCTCCTCAGTTGTCTGCTAAGGTTGGCTTGAGCTGCTCTTCAGTGGACTTTTGTCAGAAGAAGGCCACACCTGATACTTTTCATCCAAGTGGTCTACCAAAATAACTTAGTAAAATCATTAGAAGAGTAATGTGACAGTTTTAGGTCATTTGATTGTATTCAACTTTATTTTACTCTTGGTTTTAGGAAAATGGATGACTGCTTCTTGACAGGACCCAGCTACATTATTTTGGTGGCCCAGTGCAAAATGCAAATGCTGGGCCCTTTGTTCAAACATTACCAAGAACCAAAACTGTAACAGTAGAGCATTAACCCAAGATCAGGACATGGTACACCTCACAGGCTTCGCATCCACGAAGGAAGTCCTGATTGTTAGTGGTTACAGGGGCCTAAGCCACACCTTATTAGCAATAATATGATGTTGATATAAATATTCACTCTGGGAAGAACCCTGAGAACTCTACTCCTGAAGGAACAGTGTACTGCTTTTGGGACTTCACCACTAGAAAAAGAGGTTTTCAGTGTCTCTGGGCCAGTAAGCATGGAGAGGAAGACCAAGTTGAGAACAGAGCAAAAGGACGCGTGAGAGGACTGAGTGGGATCCCACTTCAGCTGTCCTCTAACCAGACTTGGGCAAGTCTCACACCTCTTTGAAACTTGATTTCCTTATCTATAAAATAATTTTTTTGTGCTATTTGGAAGTGAATTTGTAAAGAAAATATGAAAAAATGTATATGAATTTTTTTAAAGATTTATTTATTTCAGAGAGAGAGAGTGCCTTGGCGGGGACAGGGAGAGGGAGAGGGAGAGAGAGAATCCCAAGCTGACTCTGCGCTTAGCACGGGGCTCCATCCCATGATCCTGAGAGCAGGACCTGACCCAAAACCGAGAGTCAGATGCTCAACCAACTGTACCACCCAGGGACCCCTGAAAAAAATGTATATGAATTTTTTAAAATCACAAAGTACTACACAGATATAAAGTACAGTTATTGTGGAGTAAATAACAGTGGTAACAGCAACAATAATAATAATAAACAAGAACAACACTAGCATATTCGAGCACAATGTTCCTCTGGAAAAACTGTAAATTTATAACATCTTTACTGGATGAGCCCCACAGTTTTATACAGAACATGCAGTTTTCTCCTTCAGGTGATCGAGGAAAAGAGTAAAGTTATTTATGAATAAATTCATATTTTAAATGTGGTTTAATTGTTTTAATAAAAAATTTCTGTATCATGAAAAAATATGGGCTTCAATAACTAGTTTCAGTGAATATTTGCTGGAATAAAGGAATACTTAGAAATCTACCTTGAACTTGCTATAGATATTAAAATAATATTTGTTTCTTTACGTTAAATGATAACTAGTATCCTAAATAAAGACCAGGGAAAGAAAAATTTACCATCAATAAAATATGCTGATTTAAAATGAGTATAAATATACATAAATTTTTATTTTCCGAATTTCCACACGCACACGATTCCATGTGTCAGAGAGCAAATTATCAACCATGAATATAACATATATAAATAAAGCAATTCCCATTTGTCCAATTGCAGGCAAAGGATTTATTTGAAAAGAAGAATTATCCCTTCACCTTTATAAGCAATTTGGTTTCTGTATATGCTTATTGATGGGTGTTATTTTCACAATTCAGCACTAATTATTAATTTGTATTTTCAGGGGGTTATGCATATAATTCTCATTATTCCCATGAGACTTTTGTAAATAACACTTTAGAGCAGAGGCTGAAAATGTGTCTAGCTCTCACTTCTGGTTGCACATTACCTCGCATTATAATCCTGTTGAGAAGTCATAAGTGTTAGCTGGTATTAAACCTCCACACTCAAGGTACCCATATTTCAGTGAGAAGAGAGGAGTTTTCTGTTAGAGAAGCACAGAATGAGAAGTTGGTCCCAGGATACTTTTTCATTTTAGTGGCATGCCATTAGCATCTTGAATATTTCAATGTGAGCACAAGAAAGTTCATAAGGGGATAAAATAACAATAATAATGTCAGATTTATATAGAGTCTTAACCTGAAAACTCTTAAACTGCTTCCAAAGCAGGATTAGATTGGATTCTTATCTGAGCTCCTTTTCACCTTCTTTTTTTATTTTTGAAAAAAGAGAAAGGTGAAACACTAATAATTTGCAATCATGTTGTTTCTTTCACTGGAGGACTCATTTATCATTTAAATATGTTTTTTCCAAAGTGGGATGGAAATATGATTCTTTTTCTTTCTATGTGAGTATCAGTACCTAAAACAGAGTTTGAGTTTTGTTTTTTGTTTTTTTGTGTTTGTTGTTGTTGTTTTGTATGTCAAGTGAATGCTATTGTTTTAAAATTTTCTATTTGATTAAATTTGATAAATATGTATTAGAGTTCACTGTGACTAAAATATGTGCCAGCTATCTGAAGAATACTGAAATGAGCAAGGCATGGAGTCTTGTCCTTTAGACATTCACCACCCACCAGGTAGTTCATGCACAAGCCAGCTGTGGAAAGCGCTCTTGGAGAAGTACAAACACAACAAGATGAGAGGTCAAAACAGAAAGATGAGGTTAGGGGGACAAAGAGAGTGTTTTTGGGGAGTCAGGGAAGAGCTTCCTGGAAAAGGTGACATTTGAGCCTCAAAGCGCGAGTAAGAATTCCAAAGTTCAGCATTTCGGATAAAGTCTAAGAAAGAGTATGGAGAGCATACAGATGAACTGGGAAATAATGAGCAGGTTTTATTGGCTTTTAGGGTATGTTAGGAGAGTTAAGGGAGAAATATGTCAACTGCCATGATAAGCTTTTGTAATTTATTCTGTATACAATGATGAACGCTTATGAATCAGAGAGTGATGTTATAGGAGCTGCACTTGAGGGCGATGACAATGTCAGAATTGTGTAAGATCGACCTGAGCGGAAAAATCAGGTTTGGGTTGTACACGACCCTCTCCATGTTTTATGGAGAAGGCTTGAATATTCCAAAATCTTTCAGCCCTTAGAGAGAATAGGTCATGGCGTTAGTGATGATGTTAGTAGTGAGAAGCCTAGAACTGAAACCGTGTTCAAGAAGTGTGGGGAGATGGTTTTGTCCAGCAGACACACTTTCATAAAAAAATTAAAATGACATAGTTCAATTGTTTGCTAGAAGGAAGTTTGAAGTGTTTTTCAAAAAATTGCTCTCTTCAGTAAAATAAAGGTTCCCCTGTTTGCATTAGCGATTTCAGACAGAGAAACATTGAAGTCTAAAAGTACAAAAAAATCAATAATTCTAAATTGTGGATTCTAAATTAATGAACTTTTCAAAATTTTGCAGAATATTTCAGTATATTTTTAAGTGCCTAAAAGACTTCAGTGAATGTGGTCTTGATCTGTAGTGATCATGTTATTCTGGAAATGACATAATGACTTCTTCAGGTATGAAAACAAAGGACATCCCTTATAATTCATCAATCGTATTACATATAAAAATATCCTGTCTACATCCTTGAAACAAATAATTGTTAAGAAACTCTTCACCACGGACTCTGAAGTTCTTTAGCACAGCTGAATTGTGCGAGCTACATGATTATTAATTTCAAGTTTGAATTTCTGCTTGTGACCTGTTGTTTTATTTTCTTCTTCAATTCTTATTCCTTGAGGCTTGCCCCACCCTCTGTGGTTTTATATCTTTTCTCATGAGTATATATATAACCTATTTGTTTGGTTACTCAGACTGAGGCTTCAGACCAAGGAATTGGAAGTTGCTGCCTCTTGACAGCCTGTGCTTTTTTCTTCTATCATAAAAAGGATCCTAAGTAAAGAACACCAGCGGTGACTTGTGTAGCTTCTGGGCATTTTTTTGTTCTTGTGATCTAAAGTCCACTTATTGTGTTTTCTGTTATTTGGAGGTCATCAAACTTTGATCACTAGGCGGGGGAGTGTGGGGTTTTGCCTTGATCTTTGAGATCACACTACAGGCTGATTTTTAAAAAACACGTATGAAAGGTTTATTTTAAAATAAAAAAATGCCACAATTCATTTGTGTCAATGTAAAATGCTTAAGAATGGTGAAATTCAAAACAGCACTAATTAGGATTAACTTATAAATGGAGGTAGGACCATGACTAGTGATACTCAAACTCCTCACATTCATTTGGGTATTTTGTGAAAGCCAACACTGCTCTCCTTGTCTGCACCCATTTGGCCAGATGTGCAAAAGCCTACTATTGATTGGGTTACCACATGTAAATAGGGCATGGGGGGGGTGGTAAAAAGAGTGATTTGCCATACCCTGTGCCCATTTTGTCCATTACTGACCACATGCTCTACTCAGATTGGAAAGGTTAATTACTTTCTTGTCTTTTCAGGATAATATAATCATTGTTGAAAATGTAAATGAGTATACCTTCTACTAAATAGAAGCAATGAATCATTTTATTCACTAAATCATAGAGTTTTAGCACCAGAAAAAATTTTTAGAGCTCATAAAGGACCCTTCAATGGGCTTCGATGGCCTTCGTACTTGCCAGAGGTCACTGAGCTAGATAAGAAGAAGGAGATGTTCCTACAACATTCGGCTCCTGATGTTAGTTCAATGTTCCTTTTACACCAAACTATGTTATTACTTATTTTTACAAATTTACTTGCCAAGTAATTTTTCAGCAGAGATTGCTACTTTCAATAGGTACTTTCAATTACACGGGGAGAATTAACAAATGCTTCCAAAGTCTGTCAATTCCACTGTACTGATAGATTTTGTACTTTGGGGGACCATTTTACGAGAGTAAAGAGGAATGAAAACCGTTTGAAACCCAGTGTGAATTAGATTATATATGAAAGGATAAATACGTTTTTCTTTTCTTTCATGTTGAAATTTATGGTTTTACACTTATTTCTTCCTCGGCATCTTCAAAGTCCATCTTTCGTTACTCTATTTTTTACTGTCTCACAAATAGAAAACAATTTAAACAATGTAGTGAGGAATGATCAGAAAGCCTCAGAGTAGAAAGCAAATCTAAAGTTTTTATTCAAACCAAGAACATGTCTGGGACTCTCAGAATGTCTGCCATCTCTACAGAATGGGTTTACTTCTTCCTAGCTGTGAGGAGTATTTATGATACTCAAGTATTCATCTAGTCATTCATGAACCAACTAAATAATGGCTAGAGTCACAAAATGATGCACCAAATTTAGGTAGCACACCAAAAAAAAAAATAAAGCATATGGTCTTTCACTTCAAAGAATATGCCATCTTATCAGAAAACACAAACACAAACACACTCAAGTTAAAAAATAATAAAAAAAACAAGATATGATTGAAATTTAAAAGTCATAAATATCATGATCACTAGAGGAAGTCAAAAAGTGGATAGGTTTTGAAAAATGGTTAGAATTGGTAAGTGGAGAAAAGAGAGGCCTTATAGGCTAGGGATATTCCCCTATGAAGACTAGGAGTTGGCAATCCACGAGCTGAGTTTGAAGAGCCATGATTTGGCCAATCTGGCTCCAATGGAGGATCCATAAGGAAGTAACTGAAGTTAATTTTGAAGCAAGAGTGACAGAACTTGAATGCCAAACAAAACAAAACAAAACAAAACAAAACAAAACAAAACAACAATGGACTTGATTCCTACAGATCAGCATCTCTCAAAATGCTCCTCCATACGCCAAACCTTGTTAGGAATAAAAATCTGTGGTTAAATAATTGGAAGAAACCTGCCAACCCAAGTCTCATCCTGAAGATTTACATGAACATTAACATGTTAAAGACTCTGAGGAGATCTGCTATTAAAAATCCATCTAACTGTGTTCAATGGTTTTTCTTTTCTTTTTCTCATCATTTTAAATCTCAAAACCTATAGTTTTGTCTAATATCCTTGGTGTATTCCAATAAGATGTGGAATATTTCTCAGAAAAAAAAATTGGGTATTTCTGCAATAAAATCTTTTAAATAAGAAAGTGGTACAATGGAATTTCTCTTCTAGAGAGGTAACTATGAAAGTTCAAATAACCTCTGTCCATTAAGCAGGGATTGGAAAGTACAGTCTGTCCAATTGTGCTTAATGGGCTGTTCTCCATGGTGTTTACCATTTCAACAATTGGACTACTAGATTGTATTGTTTTCAAGCACTTATCAAATATGATAAATCACTGTAATGTTCAGCAAGTTTGACAAGATTCTCCCATCAGAATTTATAAAGTGATGAGTTGCTTCAAATTTTAATATACTTAATAAATATTAAATGACCTCCTATAGCAAAAACAAAACTTATTTAGAAAGCAAAGGAAAATAAGCAAAATGGTAGTGTAAATAATCGTAACTTCTGATCAGTGAAGGTGACGATGGAGTAAATGAGTCTTCAGGCTCCATGCAGTGATGAATTAAAATAAATTAGACCATGTTTTGACCTGCTTGTTACTGTTACTGTTTTGAATGCTTACTCATGCCTGGTAATTGTACCTAAGTTGGATTTTAAAAGAAACTCTGTGAATTCTATAGAAGAAAATTTTTTCCTAGGAAAGGGATTTTCTGAGCCTAGCTTGCCTTGATACTTAGCTCCTCTTGGGGTTTTATAGTCAGATTGAGAGGCATTAAGGATTCCTCTCCTGAAAATTTCTCAAACTACCACCATCACTTAAGCAGTCATTCAACAACGTCAACAGTATTGCAAGGGTAATAACTTTGCCATAAAAAGCAGGTTCTCTGAAATCTACTGAAGATACAACAAGCATGAGTAAATGGTAAAAATCAAAGCTTCTTCAGAGCAATAGCACAAGGGGCTGCAAAAATTAAGAGAATGTTATAAAAGGAGCTTACTTCTCAAATGTGATGTCTTCTGAAAATATTTAAGTTTCTTAATTCTTTAGTAAAATATTGTGTGAATAGAAACTATCAAAGCTATCATTACTCTCTACAAGGAAGAGAAAGAAGGAATATATATTTACACATAGGGACACATCCACAGGCCAGTGAATGGTTTTTTGAAAAGGCTACTAAGTTCTATTAACTGGAAGATTAATTAAGGATAGAATGAAAGGAAGGAGGGGAAAAAGCAAAACTTCATTTAAAAATGGAAAGACTCTGAAGAATTAGGGATTAAAATTCTGATAGATAACAAAATTTGTCAAAATCAACAGACAAAACGAACAAACAAAAAACAAAAAAAATTAATAGACTACACATCTGTACCCATGAATTTTCCACCAGACGGGGGAAAAAACAGTTGGATATATATATATATAAAGAGATTTATTGCAAAGAATTGGCTTCCACAATTGTGAGTAGGCAAGTCTGAAATCCATAGATTAGGCTATCTGGAAGGACAGACTGGAAACTCAGGCAAGAGCTGAAATGTCAGTTTGTTCTTAAAGCCTTTCAATTAATTGGAGCAGGCCCACCCACATTTTTTAGGATAATCTCTTTTATCTGAAATCAACTTGACTTGCAGATGCTAATCACATCTAGAAATACTTTCAGAGTAACACCTGGATTAAGATTTGATTGAATTATTGGGTACCTGTATCTTAGCCAAGTTGACATGTCAAACTGACCATCACAGCACTTTTCTCCTTTAGTAAAGAACCTGTAGCACTCTTAGTGCTTAAGCTAAATTGATTAAATTAATCATTTTGCCTGGTCTATGTATGTATTCTGTCCTACATTTCTAAAACTTAGTATTAAATGTGGCTATCACACTTAAGGTTATAAAAACTCTCACCTGATATTGCAATTAGCCACAATTAGTCCTTATTGAACACTTACATTATTGCAGGCACTTTAGTAGATACTAAGGTTTTTCCAGTGAGCCAAGCAGACGTGACATGATGGCTGGCTTCATGGACCTTACAGCAAACTGAGACATAGAGACAGTTTATGTAAATGTCTTCAGTTAGTGTTTTCTCAGTTACTAGTTATAAGCCATCAAGGAAAAATAATTATTTTGTTTCTATTTTTTTTAGATTTATTTATTTATTTGAGAGCACGCACATGTGTGTCAGCAGGAGGAGGGGCAGAGGGAGAGAGAGAGAGAGAGAATCCTCAAGCAGACTTCCCACTGAGCATAGAGCCTGACTCGGGGCTCAATCCCAACCCTGAGATCATGACCTGAGCTGAAATCAAGAGCTGGCCGCTTAATTGGCTGAGCCACCGGAAACCCCTATTTTGCTTCTTATAAGCAAACTGTATTAAATATTAAGCATGCATTAATTCAAAGACTCTTTATTAAGTGTTAGTTTTCTAGAATTACTTTCAAAAACATGTTTTGAAATCTCTACTTGGTACCAATCTTTTCAGGTTTGGAAAAACTATAATAAATGATAGACTATTCATAGGGTATAGAGGTTGGAAGTTTCTTCCAGATACTCATTCAATGAGCACAGAACAGCTCACTCAATTGGAGAGGTATAGGAAGAAATGACCTAGAAATTAAGCTTTAGAGCAGTATGCTAGGAGGGGCCTTTGCCAAATGGAGAATGATGAACCAGGCTTAAAGGAGAAGATCATATACTTCACAAGAGTGACCGTGGAAAAGGCACATCCTGTAAAAAGGAGCAGTAAATTTGTTGTTAGCTTGTCCCATTTTTCATTTTATCTCCTCCATCAAGGAGAATGATAAATGGATGGAAAAATATTGATAAAAGGGGAATTAAGCCTATAATGTTTAGAGATACTGCACTTGTTTCTTAGTCTCCTAGATCTGCACGATGATAAGAGAGCATGGTCTTCCATTCTTGGGTTCACCTGTTGGATCATTCTGTAGGTAAAGCTGTGTCTGGAGCAAATTTATAGAGGATAACCTGAGAGGGAAACAGAGGATAGAAGGAGAAAACATTTAGGAAAGGGGATCTTCCTACTGGGAGCAGGAGAATGGAGTGCCAATGGAGCTCTTTGCCACTTAGGGGATGGTGTGGTCAGCCTACCCCAGCACTTTCATTTTCATTACATTGTGTGAAACTTGCGTATTCTTGAGCGATACCCAGTCAGGACTGAGCAATTTGCTCAAGTCACATGTCCGAGGGTTTGTGCTCGGAGGTAAGTTGGTTCACTTCAGTATTGTTTGCATTGCATCTCTCAGTCAAATCTCAGTGTAGGGTATGAAATGAAGTTATATGTCAACAATTTTTCTGACAACTGGTAATAGCTATTTCTTATCATTTAGGCCAATAAGTGTCCTGTACTAAAGGACCGAATAGACTTAATAATTATTGAAATGGGATGTTGGTTTGTTCTCTATTAAATATTTTGCTAAAAAATAAAAATCATTAATTTCATTTTTCTATTTTAATGAGATTTCTAGACTTTTAAAATAGCAAATACATCAAATTTATCAAAAATGTTGGTTGGCTCTCCATTGAATATTTTGCTAAAGAATAAAAATAATTTTCAGTTCTCTAATTTAATGAGACTTCTCATTTTTAAAACAGAAAATGTATTAGTCTCTTCAATTCTGAAAAATGTTATAGATTTATTGATAAATCTATGATAAATTTATTCAAACACTTATTTTTCTACTTTAAGAATTTTGTTGATTTTAAAATTGCATTTGTAGTTAAATTAATAATTCCTCCTATTTGTAATTTAGTTTGCTTGTGTGGTTTTATGTGATTTTCTGACATTTTGTTGACTATTGTTATTAATATAAAAACAATGCTTTTGGGGC
The DNA here is from genome assembly GCF_011800145.1 of Mirounga leonina. Classification (NCBI taxonomy): domain Eukaryota; kingdom Metazoa; phylum Chordata; class Mammalia; order Carnivora; family Phocidae; genus Mirounga; species Mirounga leonina. Next base: position 29,151,395 of record NW_023270316.1, on the reverse strand, counting down.
ACAAGGCTGGTGCAGTCAGTTAAGTGTCTGACTCTTGATTGCGGCTCAGGTCATGATCACAGGGTCGTGAGATCCGAGCCTCCTGTCAGGCTCCAAGTTCGAGTTCAGTGGGGAATCTGCTTGAGATTCTCTCTCCTGCTCCCTCTGCCCTTCACCCCCCAAAATAAATAAATAAATCTTTAAAAAAAAAATGCTATGTTTAGTTATGTAGACATAATTTTCCATCAGTGGACTTATTAAAATGTACACAATATGTAGACTCTTTGTAGTCATTGTCCCATAACCATTTTTTGGTAAATATTTATGGTGTAAAATTTGAATTAAAATAGTTTTCTTTCTTTTAATGGAAAAGATGTCAATACGAAAAAGAAAGTATTGTAATTGTGAGAAAGAGAAACCAGGTTTATTATGTTTTCTGTGCTTCTCCTAGGAGTTTTATATCCTTCTCATTCACCCATGTGCCTTTTGTTCAGAGTAATGTATTCTGCGTTAGTATCCTTTTCAGTCGCCTCCAATGCACGGACGGCCAAAATTACAAGATTATGTACAATGGGTTTATGTTGCGGGTGTCTGTCCACCAGGGACTTAACAAGCTGAAATTGTCAACTTGGACTCACACCAATGGCCTCAAGCTAAAAGGCAAGTGAAATTTCAGCTGTGCTGTAGAACACTTGCAAGTGTGTCTTCATTAAATCAATGACGTTCCCCAAAAAAGAGTTATTTTCAGTCAAACATATAATTTGCTTCCAATATCAGATGGCGTAAATGAAAAATTCAGTAAACAAAAAACACTCAGCCAGATGCCAAGAGACTGATTGTACCTTGGCACCTCTCCCATTTAGAGATAATTTTCATAAAAAGTGGTGCATAGGGGCGCCTGGGTGGCTCAGTCGTTAAGCGTCAATCTTCGGCTCAGGTCATGATCCCAGGGTGCTGGGATCGAGCCCCACACTGGGCTCCCTCCTCCGCGGGAAGCCTGCTTCTCCCTCTCCCGCTCCCCCTGCTTGTGTTCCCTCTCTCGCTGTGTCTCTCTCTGTCAAATAAATAAAATATTTAAAAAAAAAAGGTGGTGCATCACGTGACATCATGTCAGAGTCTTCTCTGAGGGATTATACTTTAATCTCTAAATGATAATTAGTCAGATGGAAACCTCAAAAGTATAACATCTAGTGGGTTACCAGTCCCCCACGTAGTCGCGAGAGCTCTTTTGATCTGTTGGACCCAGAAAGGAAATATTTGTCTACTGTTACCTCGTGTGTGACATACTACAAAGGTATAGAGAGAGCATTATTGTGCAGTTATTCAATTTGATTTGATTTGATATTTTGCTTAAGAACTATATTGATTAACGTTCCAGAAAGTAGAAAGCACATAGTATGTTCTGGTGTGTTAGGTGAACGCCCACATTTTCTGAGCCATTCTGTAATTTACTGTTTGTACACTGAGGCACAAACTAAGTATAGTGAAGGGCAATTTCAGATCAACATACTCCCCGTAAACATCCCAGGACTGTAAGTGGATTCCCCTTATTAAAATGGATGTTTAGTCAATATGAAACACCAGTGTTTTAGTTGTGAATATTTGGGAACATTTAAAAGTGAGGCATGCAGATCTGCATGTGAGTAAAACTCTGAAATGTGGAAATAAAATATGAGTCAGTTGACTGACTTGCTGGAAGTGTCTTCTAAGGTTAGGATTTTCAGATTAAACATAAAATTACTAAGTATAAAGTAACCCCTAAATTTACTATGTTACCTTTGTCTATGCTTCGGGAAATCCAGTTGCAAAGATGACATGAGCACTGGGGCTTCAGTTGGCATCTATTCATTCAATGATATTTATTTATTTATTTGAGAGAAAAAGAGAAAGAGACAGAAGGAAAGTAAGAAAGAAAAAGGAAGAAGAGAGGAAAGGAAGGAAGGAGGACTATTATGTGCCAGGATGTGGGCTAAGTATTGAAAACAGAAATGCCTTCCAGGAACTTAGAGTTTATAAGGAAGAAGCTTATGTAAACAACAACTTTCAAAAGGTAGTAAGTCTGATTATAAGAGCATTCAATGCAAAGGGAGTAAAGAAGTGAGACTTTTTATTCTGGCCGGTAAGAGAGGCTTCACACAGGCAATGACCTTAAGCTGAGTCTTCAGTGATGAGATAGGAGGTTTATAAAATATGCAGATGGCACACACACAAGACAAAATAACAACAACAACAACAGTAATAGTAATAAATTAAATTAAATGGTACTGAAGTTGTCAAAAACAACAAAAATACTTCTCTTCATTGTCCCCTATTTTGGTCCCATTTTGCAGATGTAACTGTTTATTTCTGCCTTTATTCTCTCATGCCATATTCATATTTACATTTATACATTCATTTGTATTTATTGACCCTGCCCGGCCCATTACGTAGGATGAGGGGCATGACCAACTCACCCTCCTTCTTCCTCTTCCCCCAACTATATGCTCACCTTCTTAGTTTTGTCAGATATAGATTTGCCTCATATTGTCAAGATGGGTAACGCTTAAATGCTATTCTGGGCTCATAATTAAGTCTACTTTACCTGGTCTATAGCTGATTCTAAAAGCTGAAAGCCAATTATAGATATGTACATGATCAAGATTATATCAAACAGTGTTCACTTGAAAACCAAGCAGTGGGAATGATTTCTCTACAATTCACCATCAACATCCCTGGCCCTTTCTAAGGTGAAGGATGCCATCAACACAGGTAAGTGCATTTCCTTACACGCTGTAAATTGCTCAACATGGTGTCACATTTTAGTTTACTACTAATATAGGCTATGGCATCTCCTATGGACTGTTTTCTTCTTATAGTTTCTAATCACCTCTCATATTTTTTTGTGGCAAAAAACATGATTTCTTCACACTTCTGCTAGAATCAGTTGTTCTTTATTCTCTTTTGTAAGAAATACACTCTACTTGCCTTAACATTTTCTTGGAAGTCACTGTCCTTGTTTTCATGTGGACTAATAAAGGCTTTCCAAGCTTGATACACAGCTGTCATCCTGGGCTTTTATTTTTTACATCTGCTGAGATGGTTCTACCAACTGGTTATCAAATCTTGTTATTTGTCTTCTTGTATTTTTTTTTCTGAAGTACCTATAGAGTGAATATTTGAGAAAGGGTAATTAGAAAGTAAATATCCTACCTCTGTACATGCTTGAAAACACTTTACTTGTCCACACTGACTGACACTCTGGGCATAAACTTTGTTTCATTTATAACTGTAGCAAATGAGCAAACTTGGCCTAAAATAACACGGATGATTTATCTTACTGTTCTGTGGGTCAGAAGTCCACACAGTTCTCGTTGGACTAAAATCAAGGTGTCAAAAAGACTAAGTTTCTTTCTGGAGGTTCTGTGGAAGAATTGTTTACTGTTCATTCAGGTTGTTGGCAGGATTCAGTTCTTTGTGCTTATAGGATCGAGGTCCCCTTGTTCTTGCTGGTTGTCAGCTGAGGGTCATTTCTGGTTTCCAAGGATCACAGCCTCCCTTGGCTCTTAGCCCCCTGTCACCATCTTCAAACCCAGCAATACTCACATCACACCTCTCTGACCCTTCCCTTATTGACATATTTCTCTCTGACCCAACCAGAAAAGGTCCTCCTAAAAAAGTAAAGCCCATGTGGATATTCCAGGATAATCTCCCCATGTCAAGGTCAATAAACTTAATCGAATCTGCAAAGTCCCTTTTGCCATATAAGGCAATGTACCCACAGGTTTGGGGGATTAGATTATGAATATCTTTAGTGGTCATTATTCTGCCTAGGTTCAAGAGCATTTTCCCTCACAAATTTAGAGTCATTGCTCTTTTACTTTCCATTTGCAAGTATTAGGGATAAGGAATTTTATGGCAATTTTATCTTTATTCCTCTGTTGGGAACTTCTTTTTCTTAAGATTTATTTATTTATTTTAGAGAAACAGAGAGTGCGCGAGTGCATGTATGTGAGCTGGGGCGGGGGGCAGAGGGAGAGGAAGAATCCTCAAGCACACTCCCCACTGAGCATGGAGCCTGGCGCAGGGTTCCATCCCAGGACCCCAAGATCATGACCTGAGGGAAATCAACAGCCAGCCACTTAACCTGACTGAGCCACCCAGGCCCCCTTGTTGGTAATTTCTTATCTCTCTGGAAGATTTAGGAGGTTATCTTCATCCTTGTAATCCTGACAGACGTCTAGTTGTGCTCTTTGTCCAATCCTTCCCCTTGTCAATCAGAAGGTGCTAGCAGTAGGACTTCTCACATCTATCTTTAGGTCAAGAAATTTTTCTTCTAGAGTTTTTTTGAATGAATGATTTCATTCTATTTTACATATCCACCATTAGGTCCTTGCCCAAATATTAGTAAATATTTGTAAATGTTAGTAGATATTTGCGTGAATGAGAAATATTTAGGCTGAGCATATAGATTTGGCTGTCAAGAGCATAAGGAAACTGAGAATGTGTATACATTACTAAGAAAAGAAGCCAGAGGAAGAAACCAAGAAGATACTTCCATGTAAAGTTAAGCTGAGGAAAAGGAAGGAAAGGCCAGGTACCTTATGGAATGGCAACATGAAGCAAAACATTGCTTCTGTTGGAATTCTTTCCCCTAAAATCCCCAAATCTCCCCTTGAATTATAAATTCTATTTCACTTTCAAGAATTACAGGAGTTTTCCTGATCTGCTAAGAAAAGACTTTTCCCAACATTACAAAAGTTGAAACTGTGTTGTAAACTACAATGTGCTATACAGACATAGATTGTTAATGTGATTGCTATTATCTCAGAATGTTTTCATTCTTTCAATAAATACTTACTGACTTTTGATAACTTAATTGATGGACAATTGACAAATAAAATTTTATGCATCTAAAGTATAGGACATGGTGATTTGATACACATTTACATGGTGGAATGATTAACAAGACCAAGATAGCTAACACATCTATCACGTTATATAGTTAACTCTGTGTGTGTGTGTGTGTGTGTGTGTGTCCGTGCGGTAAGAACGCTTAAGGTCTATTCTCAGCAACTTGAAGTATACAATACTGTATTATTAACTATAGTCATGCAGTACATTAGATCTTCAGAACTAACATTTCTAACGAGATTCCAATTAAACCACAATTATTCCAGGTCTCTTTTTCTCCCTACTTTCTCTTACCTTAGGATTTCTGTTAGATTATACCTTAAACATTTACCATGTACCGTACCAATAAGATTTATACTGAGGTCAGAGTCAGGGGATATTTGAAACTGAGATTCCAGCTCCAAAAAGGGAGGAGAATATTTGGGATAATTGTTGCCTGTTGGAAAACATTGAAGGAGAAAAAAATATAATTAAAAATATTCTTCTTTCAGACGCCATCTGAAAGCCATCCAAGCATGGATAATCATAGACGCTCTGTGTGGCTGAGACATAACGAGCTTTTCAGTCCTCTCCCTACTGAACAGTGCGAAGCATTTCCTGCCATTTCAACATACGACTGTTTTTGCAACACCGGCCCCAAATAAATACTTTTATCCGGAGTCAGTCTTCTTGTTCTGGTGATTACAATAGCAAGGTGGAGGAAATAAATAGGGTCTGCTGTACAAACTAACATTGTAATGAAGATCTAAATTTGCTCGTTATCCCTTGAAATAGCAGTTAGGAGGTACAGAGGGGACGGGATATTGCTGTTCTTTTGCGTACTCTGCAAGGAGAAGGAAGCAATTTGAATAAAATATCTGACAAATAAACTGTTGGGAATTTGTCAGGAGTGTTCGTGGTCTCTGCAGGAAGTCCGTGCGGAGAGTGGAAGGCCTGTAATGACGAGAAGTCTTTGCCCCCTTCTGCGTACCTGGAGCGCCGGAGGGGATCTCTTCTACAATTCTGTCTGTGTGTGTGCAGGCCCGTGGCCGGGGGGTGGGGAGGGGTCGTCACGCCTGCTCCACCCCATGCTAGTCCGGGAGCTCGAATCCCCAAGGACCTCCGAGGGGTTCTTGAAGATGTGGTGAAGTTCCCTATAAGATTCATATTTACTTTAGACCCAGATTTGGTGACGTGTGTAATGGATGCCTGGCCCAATTATGTGTTTTCAAATATATTTATGGTCTCCACCCACCCCAAAGAACTAGAAAATAGGAGTTGTCTTTGATAAGGCTGCCTTTAAAGAGAACCATAAAAAAACAGCTTACTCTTTTCGAGGCCACATTTTAAATAAGAAACACTCATTCTTCAAATAAGTCACTCCATAATTTTAAAACTGGTGGAATATGTAATTGTTAGGAGTCTTATTTTATCGTGATTTTTAAATTAAAATTTTAAAGATAACTTTTTAAGGAATCACTTAAATTGATTTAAAATGACCTTATGTCTTAAGGTCACAAGTTGAAATACCTACACATTTAAACAGTCTATAAGAAATTGCATCTGATTTAAAAAAGGGGCTGGGGGTAGTTAAACATACCATCCCATAAAACAACTGTAGCTTCTATCTACCCAAGTAGTTGCTGGTGCCTGGCTGGAAGAGCCTTACCTTCTAATGTTCCCTCTTCCTTTCACGAGTTTTGAGCAGAGTCTGCAAATTTCAGCATCCTGTTAGCTTGTCCTCACATTTCTGCCTTCTCCAAGGTCGTTTGTTGGATCAGGTCCCTGCCTTTTTTTTTTTTCTCCTTCTTTTTCGTTATTTCAGATCTTATTAGAAAATCAAATTTGCTTCTTAAAGCTAATACTCTTTCTCCTAAAGATTATCCTTTGGTTTCTTTTCAAAATCTGAATATAAGGCTACTAGGCTTGATTGGATAGCTTTACTAACTCTGGTGAAAACAGCCCAAATAAATAGGTAAAATATATACTACATGTCCTAGAATATGCTGACAAGCTGGCAAATTAGCTCAGTAAGAAGCAGAAGTAAAAAATTAAGATGAGATCGGAAATCAATGAAATAGAAAACAAATACAACAATTTAACAAACCTTTAAAGAAATTGACCAACAAAATAAAAGAGAGGAGCTGCAAATTACTAATACCAAGAATGAAAAAGGGACATCATACAGACCCTGAAGATATTAAAAAGCTAATTAGGAAATATTAGAAACCACTTAATGTCCATAACTAAAACTTATGTTTTAGTTTTAGGGACTAATCTATGTGACATATCAAAACTGTTGAATGCAGCAAAAGTGGTTTTTGAGTTACATCTGTAATCTTAGATGTTTACCTTAAAAAATAAAAGAGTGAAAATTAATGAGGTAAGTATCTAATTTCATAAGATAGGGGAAAGCTACTAATAAAACCAAGTAAGAGGAGAAAATAAATAAAGAAGATAATAAAAATTATTGAAATATAAAGTAGGTATATAAAAGAGAGGCCAAATATAGTTCATGGATATAATTAATAACAGGGACAAGCCATTGGCAAGACTAAACAAGAAAAAAAAGGGCACAAATAAGCAATAATAGGAATTAAAAGGAATTTAAAGATGCCACATAATTTTTTTTAAATAGAGGGATAGGAAAAATAATTTTTTTCTCCTATCACATTTTAAAACTTGGAAGAAATTGGCACATTTAAAAAAACCGTACTTACCAAAGCTTCCATGAGAAGAAACAACACATTTAAATAATTCTATAAGCACTAAAGGAACTACATTAGTACTTAATATTTTTTTGCAGTAACATAATAAAAGAAACAAATCAATATTATCAAACATTTAAGGAACAAATAATTTTAGCTTTACACCAACTATTTCAGATATAGTGGTTTCCCCTAATCTGTGAGAGATACCTTCCAAGACCCAGTGGATGCCTGAAACTAGGGATAGTACCCAACCACATATATACTGTTTTTTTCCTCTACGTACATACTTCTGATAAAGTTTAATTTACAAGTTAGGCACAGAAAGAGATCAATAATAGTAACAATTAATAAAATAGAACTATAACAATATACTATAAGTTATATGAATGTGGTCTCTCTCTCTCTCAAAATATCTTATTGTACTGTGCTCACCCTTCCTCCCGTGATGATGATGATGTGAGACCAGAAGATGCCTCCGTGATGAGACGAAGGAAGTGGGTGCTGTAGGCAGCATGACATAGGTAGCATTAGGCTACTGTTGACCTTCTGATGACATATTGGAAGGAGATCATCTGCTTCTGGAGGGTGGTTGACCACAGGTAAATGAAACTGCCTGGAAGGGATGAGGAGGACTACAACTTATATAGAAGACATCAGTAAGGTCCTCACACTGAAAAGTGACAAGAACGATATGAGGGGGGAATAATCTTACAAGGTGATCATTCTCAATAACATGCATGTAAAGAATCTTCAAATGTAAGCACACTTAGTCTAGGAATAAATCAATCAATCACATAAATCACGAACAAGTGTTGTGAGACGTGAACGTGAACTCCAAAACTGATCTCTTCAGGCTCTACTCCCAAAGAGGAAGAAACTGGCCTCTGGCAAAACTGGCCTCCTGCATGGTTTCATGGCGAGCCATGTGGGCCTGGTGCTTAAGACTGAACATCCTGACGGAGCCTCAAGACTAGCACACCAGCCATCCCACCCCCACTGTGATATTGTGATTTATAATAAGAAAAATATATTTGGCCTTTGGGGCGCCTGGGTGGCTCAGTTGGTTAAGCGACTGCCTTCGGCTCAGGTCATGATCCTGGAGTCCCGGGATCCAGTCCCGCATCAGGCTCCCTGCTCAGCAGGGAATCTGCTTCTCCCTCTGGCCCTCCCCCCTCTCATGCTCTCTCTATCTCATTCTCTCTCAAATAAATAAATAAAATCTTTAAAAAAAAAAAAAAGAAAAATATATTTGGCCTTTATCCTTGTTTCTTGCACAGAGTTCCTAAAACTCTCAGAACTTCCTAAGTGATGAGAGCTGTAAAGGTTTCTTCTGTTATGTGAATGAGTACTTTTGGAGAGCACTTTAGGGCAGGTTGCCCAGGGAGACAGTGACTTTCAATTTCACTCCCTCATCTCTGGAGAGGGGAGAGGAGCTGGAAGTTGAATCAATTGCCAAAGACCAGTGATTTTCTCAATCATGCCTCTAAATGAAGTTTCCACAAAACCCCAGAAAGACAAGGTTTAGAGAGTTTCTGGGTTGGTGAACATATGGAGATTTGGGTCAGAGAAGCACCCTTGGAGAAGGTATGGAAGCTTCAGGCCCTTCCCACATACCTGGCCCTAAGCATCTCTTCAATCTGGTTGTTCAGGTGAGTGTGACAGACTGAATAGTTGTGTGCCCCCCAAATTCATATATTGATGCTCTTGTCCCAGTGTGATGGTATTGGAAGGTGGGGTTTTTGAGAAGTAATTAGGTTTAGATTGGGTCATGAGCGTGAGGGCTTCATGTTGGATTAGTGTCTTTATAAGAGGAGGAAGAGATCAGAGCTTGCTTTTTCTTGACCATGTGAAAACACAGAGAAAGAAACCATCTATAAACCACAAAGAAGCTCTCCTCAGAACCTAATCATGCTGGCACCCTGATCTCAGACTTGCAGCTTCCAGAACTGTGACAAATACATTTCTGGTGTCTAACCACCCAATTTATGGTATTTTATTCTGGCAGCTCGAGCTGCCATGACACTGAGGAGACAAAAAGAAGGGTAAGTTTGACCCACTCTCCATTGGTGTAATGTGCTCCTTAACAGTGTAACGAGCTCTCTCCCAGGGCAGCTAAGCATAGTAGTATTTCCTTCAACAAATGCTGACCAAACCTTGGATTGAACCACTGTTGAATTCCCCTTGATCCAGATTTGATGGTTACACACTGCCTTTGGAACTAGGCATTTCAATAAAGGGACCACTTTAGCTGAGATCTAAACCAAGAGGAATAGAGAATATTATCGTGTGTTTTTTACTCTACTGAACACTTTCATGCTTTGGGGGGAAGGGGATGGATATCTCTGACAATCTATTTCGAATTTAAAATAACCTGGGTACATTTTTCTACATTTTCAGGGTGTTTTTGTCTTTTTTGAATGAGTTTCTCATTCATTCCTGTGATAGTCACGGCATATATTGGAGTTTAGAGGGGGTAGAGTTAGATCTTCTCTAGATGCAATCTTTAAATTCTATCACCTGGTGATTGGCAGAGCCCCTTGTTTTCATAGCCAGTGAAGATCACCATTCCAGCCTAGATCCTCTAGGACCCACGGAGAAATACCACATGTGATAGTTTTCTATGCAAGTTCTGCAGCCAATTACGTGAAAGAAGTTTTTCTTCTCTTAAGCCCCATTTTGTATAAATAATATAAATAATTATTTTATAACACCAATACCACAACTAAACAACCCCAAATATAGCACGACCAAAGATCTGGAGCACATAACGTTTGAATTTGAATATGCCATCTCTTTGGAATAGACCTAGCTCTATTCTCTCTATATCTAAAACTTAAGTCCCTTAATTTAATTTAAGAATTATTACTGTTAAGAGCCCAAAGAATCCACTTGCTTTATTTCTCACTTAAACTTACAATGCAGTATAGTCCACAAGCAACTCAAGAAGTGGGTGTGCTATGTACATCATTGAAACAGTTCCTCTCCCTGCGCAGTAAAACCCGAAACAAAACAACTCATACCAGATGAACTGCCATTCAACTGCCAACAGAAGTGTGCAAAACCTGCAAAATAAAACAGGTTTATTTTACTGGTATGCTAAAGCTATCTTGCAGGAACTATGCTGAAGAAAAAAATATGTGTGTGTATATATTATGCATATATAAATTGTATATAGAGGACATATACACAAATGTACACACATGTACACAAACATACACAGGCTTTGGAATAAAATCACAAAGATCACGTAGTCTTATCTTCCTGCCGCTTTAATTATAAAATAATGTGTCATTACGCCTCATTCATAAACTGTTCCTTTGAAGCGTATTTCTGGGGTTCCTGCCTATGGGACCGTATTAGTTGCATTCCAGGAGCTGACCACCGCTCTGCCCATGCAGCTTCAGAACAGCACAGAACAAATCTCTTCCTCTTCTGCGGCAGGGGCTTACGATGCCACTGTGTCACATATGTTTCCAATTAATCTCCTGCCAGGCTGACTGAATTACACAATCACCGAAATGTTTTAAAGGCTTAACTAATTCGAAGCATAACCATAGGTTAAACACTGTTGAACCATCAAACACAAAATATATGTTTAACATAAACAAATCATTTCACAGATACAAACGTGGCTAATGGGGTGCTATAATAAGGAGAGGCAAATGCCTTTGTCTTACTTTGTCCTTATACCCAAAACGTTGTAGTGCCCATTTTTAAATACTAAAAATAAGGTACAAGGAGAATTTTCCATTTATTATAGTATAGACAAACAATCTGAATAATTCAGTCTGTGTTTACAGAGCACAAAGTGAGGTTCCGATTTCATAAATATTCATGATTAGTATGGGTAAGCCGTCCAGATAATTCAGAAGCCATCCTATCCCTGAATGGTTCAATTTGCTGGAATAGAGGAAACCAATTTACCAGATAATTATGACATCTCCACTTCACCACTAAGTATAGAACCACAGAGGAGAAAATACTTCCTTAGTTTTTACCTTGATTCAGATTGTTGTTTCATTTTGATTATGTGGGATTATGTGGAGTTGGTTATAGAAGGAGGTTATTCAGATGCCTGGACTCTGTTGTAAACGTGGTGTTTCTCTTTCCCTCCATTTTCTTCTTCTGATTCTCTGCCCTTGACATGGACAGTGTGTGGGAGAGACCAGCTCTTAGGTCTGAATGCCCTGTGATTCCACCCAATTAGGTCATTTAGCATCTGGCAAAAATGTTACTCAGAAGGCAGTGACACTCTCCACTGTGGGAAATGAATGGTCTCCTTTACAAGGACATCCCAAAAAAATAGGTCAGCTTGTAATTACAAGCCTAGCTGAGAAGGGAATAACAGAGTGACATCTAAGATTTAGGCAAAAATTTTAAAACCCCTGTCCTTCTACTTACCCCTACTGCTTCTTCTTTTAATAAATCTCTTTCTTAACTAGAAAATCACTTCATAAGAGAAAGGATCGATGAGAAATTAGTGGTGGGAAAAGGTCAACAGAAAAGTAGTTTAATCCAAATCCTCCCATTCCACCCATAAATACTTCACTGGTGAAGGCTAAAGACAAAGATTTTTTTTAAAAAAATATATAACCTCAGCACCATTGTCACACCTAACAAAATCAGTAATATTTTAAAAAATTATTTAATGTTCAGCTCATGTTCAAATTTCTTAAAGGTGCCTTTTTTTTAAAAGATTTTATTTATTTGTCAGAGAGAGAGCACGAGTGGGGGGGGGAGGGGCAGAGGGAGAAGCAGACTCCCCGCTGAGCAAAGAGCCCGATGTGGGGCTCGATCCCAGGACCCTGGGATCATGACCTGGGCTGAAGGCAGACGCTTAACCGACTGAGCCACACAGGCGTCCCAAAGATGCCTTTTTTTTTTACAGGTATTTTATTTCGTTCAAACTGGGATACATGCAAAATTTGTCATTATTTGCTATTGTGATGGAAGTCTCTTAACTCATCACATGTCTTCCTCTCTCCATTTCTTCATGCTGTTGATTTGTCAAAGTCTCGGGTCATTTTGCCGTGGATAGTTACCCACATGGACAATTTTGCTGATGACGTCCTCATGACCTTCTGGGCCATGTCCCTCTATCATGGAATTTTTGTGTTAACCAGTTTTGGATTTGGAGAGTAGATGAGATTTAGGTTAAATTTTTGGCAAGAAAGCTTCATAAAGGGTGCTGCATATTTCCTATACAGCATCAGGACACGCATAACTTATGGATTTAACCACTTGTTAAAATTGGGTTGGATATTGTCAGCCTGGTCCATCCATTTCAAGATTCCTCATTAGCCTTTCAAATGAGAGTTTAAGCAGTCATTGATTATTATTGACTTAATACATTATTTCATTGGAAGTTGCAAAATGATGAGTGTCTGATTCTATCATTCCTTCTGTTTTTTATGAACTAGAATTCTTCAATATAGAAGAATCTTCTTTTTATCAGCTCTTTGTTTATCATAAGATATAGCTCGCTCCTGAAAATTGGTATAAACGCTCAGTTCTTCCGCCTACTCCAACTTCTTTTTTAAAAAATACTTTCTAGAATAATGGGTTGGTACCCTAGCAACCTCTAGTGGTGATCAATAAGGATTTAAACATTTTTTTTAGTTTAAAAAGTAATAATAGTAAATAAAAAGTTCAAAAAATGTTTTAGTTAACTATAAACTCGGACTTTTAAAATACTTGATATATTTTAACAGCTGCCGTTCATTATTTTATTGGATCTGCATTTGTCAAATCTATGGCTAGTGGGAGCCCTTCAAGGAGGTTTCTCTCTCTTTGACATGTCCCCAGTAGCATGATATCTTCCTCCCTTTCTGACATAACAAACTGTTCCACATGCACCTTTTATCGTTCTTTCCTCAAACCTGGAATCAGTGATTTCTCCTAGAATCCTTCATCATTTTATGGGAAATAGTATTTAGAGACCATACTGTGTGCTACTTTTTTGAATTTGTCTTCCCTTTCGGTAGCAGCCAACACTGGCAGAACTGCTTTGAGGCCCTTCATGTATGAATATGATGTCCTCTGAGTTGAGAATATCCAAGAAATTTGGGGCAATTGTCCTGGCTGTTTTGAGGTCAATCTAAGAATAGGGTTTTGGCTATACAACTAATGTACGACTTGTTCCATTTTCAAAAGTTATTCTACATGTACAGAATGACCAGGAATGATAAAACCAGAAGAAATATATATTATATATACACACTACATATATATATATATATGTGTATATATATATATATATATTATACACACACACACACACACACCCCTATATATAAGTTCTCTTGTTTTGGGCACCTGGGTGGCTCAGTTGGTTAAGCGGCTGCCTTCGGCTCAGGTCATGATCCTGGAGTCCCGGGATCGAGTCCCGCATTGGGCTCCCTGCTCGGCAGGGAGCCTGCTTCTCCCTCTGACCCTCCCCCCTCTCATGTGCTCTCTGTCTCTCTCATTCTCTCTGTCTCAAATAAATAAATAAAATCTTTAAAAAAAAAAAAGTTCTCGTGTTTTAATCTTTTTGTTTTCTGCAGCTGGCTTACAAAAAACCTAATGATAAAGTGATTTTGTCCTAAATCAGGAAGGGTTTCCCAATAAATAAACATTTGATACAACCTATGTTTTATTAGTTAGGGATAATTTTTGACCACAGTAAATGGGATTATAGTAGAAACTCGATTCTTGATACAAAAATTGATAGGTAAATATCCAAGGCACAATATTTTGGTAATTAGCTATTGCTTATTACTATTATTATTATTCCCACTCATTCTTTTGGCTGAAAAAAGCGCTTGTAATGTAATTAAGCAGCTCTGGGAAGCCAGAACTGTCTCTTAGAAATCCCTTGATCTTAGCAGATCAAGGTACACGACAAAGATGCTGGTAGATGTTTATTCAAAGCCATTTCAAATGCTCACATGTTGTTCCATCTTCTTTTCTGATTTACTAGAGCACTTGTTCTGTGTAAGACATAATCAGAGACAGTAAGAAAACTCCTGGCAACAGAAAAAAAGAGCCAAAGTTCTTTTCTCTTTTCTTCCCCTATTTCCAAGGACAAATGAGAGCAAGTGGTATATAACAAACTGGTAATTGGTACATAGTGACTGCAAACTTCCTTTTGGTCAGAGATGATACAAAGGTGAACCTGACCCATTCACCTGTGGAGTTGGAAGGGTTCAAATGGAACACCTAACCACATTTGTACAATTTTACCACTTCTCAAGATGTCAGTTTCACAGAAGATGTTTCCTTCAAAATAAACATGTTTTAAAAAATGTCTTTGAATTGTGTTTAGTTTGTCTAAACCTTTACCTCTTGGTTTAAGACTTAACATTTTTAGTATTTCTCCAAACCTCCACAAAAATTATAAAACCTCTAGGATTATAGAAGTATTTTTTTCCTGAATTCTTCTTCATTAGCATTAGGATATCTCCTAATAAATTTATCTGTCAGTCATACCTGACTTCATTCCACGTTTCTTTAGATTTTATTTTCCTTTGTTATATTTAAAGTCTCTAGTCTTGTTCAATAAAATAACTAGGAATCTTATTCATTTTAAAAACAATTCTATAGGGCTACATCATCGTATTTGCGTAATGAGATTTACATTTTTACATTCCTTCAAAGGAAAAGAAGAAAAATGTTAAATTATTAAATCTTTTGTCAAAATGCTTTAAAATTCTTTTTTATTTGCCAGATATTTTTAACTGAAGCTGTTTCTTGGAAAATGAATTCCTTATAAAAAAACGTTGAATTCTCCTTTTATCTATACATTAAACAGCTTATACATCTTTTATTCCTTTAATTTTAAATGCCAATATTTTACCTCTCAGTACTTTCTGTATAGAAGATCCACAACGAGAACAATGCTTATTCTGCAACTCTTTATATAAAGGTGAATAACTATTCAAAAATGATTACAAGCTGATGATCAAAGTCTAATATATGCTGTTGTGCTACAAAGTGGATAATGACATATTTTGGCAGGCCATGCATGGCCCATTCTCTTTGCAATCTAGCTGATATGATAAGAACACAGAAATATGTGATCTGTCATAGTAAGAACCAGCATATATGATAAAACAAGACCTTTGAATATTGACTGGCCCATGTTCTAGCTTAATGAAGAGAACTCAGCTCTTGGACCACAAGAGTGACCATCTAACTTCTGGAAAGAACCAGGAAGTACGTCTTCTCGTTGATTTCTGTTATTCTCTCAGATAGTTCTTACATTGCTCCTTTGCTAGAAAAGCAAATCGAAAGCACATTAAGCTAATTTGGAATATTATTTTCATCAATCTTTGAATCTACACCAAAATTTATTGTACAACCTCACTTACATGTAGTGAAATATTGTATAATGGACATTTAACAATTCCTTTGTTCTCAAAGATGTAGGGGATTGAGACCACCATCTTCTCGGGGGTGTGGAAAACATGGTGTGAGTTGGTTTTGCAGGTGCACACGCACACACGTATGGCTCTTCCATGTGGCCATAGCCTATGACAGCTGTTTATCAGTGTCACCTTAAATCTTCCTTCATCTTTATTGGCATTAATTTTAAACTTATTTTTGCAGTTGAAGATATAACCTTGCACATTAAATCACCTTACCTTTTCTTAAATCACCTGCACCCATATCCCCCACAAAAGCCAGAACGCTACATCTCCTCATTTCTAGATATCAGGAATGTCTTCCACTGGATATGAATACCAAGCAGTTATGGACACAAGCATGTGTTTGGGCACCTATCTTAATTAAGTAATGATGTATAGAGAGCAGGAATGAAGCAGCATTGGCTGTGTGCTTACTATGTGCCAGTTATTAATCTACATGTATTTATGTAAATAATCTCCATTTTACTCCTTAAAATACCCATCAACGTAGATATTACTATGCCCAACCTGTAGGTCGGTAAACTAAGGCTTCAATAATCATAACACTAGCCAACTATTACTGAGCATTTACTATGTAATAAGTGCTATGCTCAGTGCATACTGAATCCTTAGAAATCTAGGAAGGAGCTGTTATTAACATACCCATTTTATTTATTTATTTTAAAGATTTTATTTATTTAATCAGAGAGCATGTGTGAGTGGGGGGAGGGGCAGAGGGAGAAGGAGAGAGAGCATCTCAAACAGACTCCCTGCTGGGCACGGAGCCTGATGTGGGGCTCCATCTCATGACCCGGAGATCATGACCTGAACCGAAATCATGAGTCAGACCCTCAAGTGACTGAACCACCCAGGCGCACTTATTATACCCATTTTAAAGATGAAGAAACTGTGGCTTAAATAAGTTTAGTAACTTTCCTAAGTTAAGCTGTGGTGTGTGCAATGTCTTGCTACAATAGCTTCATTCTAGAGTTAATATTCCAAAAGGCCCAGAGTCTTCAGGGTTCTGTGAAAATTGGAGGGAAAAAAAAAATCCATTTTCTACTTTAAGTTTTCCATTATTAATAATGTAACAGGATTAAGGGGGGTTGAGAGTCTTTTCCTGCTGCCATTGAAGAGATCAGGGGAGCTACAGTGTAGGAAGATCTTCTCCCACCAGGCATTAGGATCAGTGCTTTAAATATCCTTATTCACTCTTCCTCGCATGAGACGGATAGCACGATCCCATTTTATAGTGAAAGAAGCTGGTCATTAGAGGGACTAAGAAAGTGGCCCAAGGTTTCCCAGTTAACAAGGGGCAGTCTGGGATTCAGAGGCTGATCATGCCTGCAGCTGTAGTAGGATGACACGAATTGGGATAAGCACAAATCACAAGGATTTGGAGGAATTTCATGGGTACAAGAGCCTCCGGAGTCTCAAGCGCTGTGCTAGCCCTTCCATGCTGTCAGACTTCCTTAAGCTGCCATACATGTCTGCCTTTTCTGCCTTTACAACTCCGGGAACCACTTAAATAGGCAGCCCCCCAATAACAAAATCTGCATCCACTCTAACAGCCAGCATGGTGCATGTGGCCCACTTCTGACCCCACTTTCAGAATCACTGAATCTATTACTTATTTACCTCCTTCTTCACCTTAGTAATATCTCAGTTTCAAATTAGTTTCCTTGTAAATATGATTCTGTCTTGGGTTATACCCTAGTGGGTATCCCTGACCTGCTGAACAAGAATATTACACCTTCCCCAGCTCCTTTTGACCCTTAGAAAACCCACCCACAAGATATATAATCTGTCTGACTTTTCTTTTCTGCTGAGAGGTTAAAATTATAATGCCTAAATCACTGTGTAGAGATAAATTCTATGTCAAAGCACTTTGAAAAATGGTAAAATGTCAAACACAACTTACTTATTATCATTTATAACCCCGATTACATGTCCATACTGTTAGAAACAAGAGTAGTAACAGATATGAAATGTACCAATAGGTATCAGAGAAAGGCAACTACTCTTTGCTGAGTGGTTCCTGTACCAGGGGCTTTCTGTATTCTGAGTGTGTAGAGAAAGACCCACTAAGAGTCTTCAGTAAGAGGCAAGTTAAGAAATAATTGCAGTGCAGAAAATAAGCTCCAACAGATACAAACAAACAATGGAACTAACATTAGCTGAGGTATGTCCTCTCTCCACTCCCAGTGTCCACAGGGGACCATAGCCTAGCTTTCAGTAGCCACACGCACACAATACGGTCACCACCCATCCCCTGCCCCCAAGGTGGTTGGTCCAAAGGTGAGGAAGGACCTATTCTAACCGAACCAGTTAGAATCCCTTCCTTGAAACTTAGCTTTTGATTATTGTAGGTCTACTCATTGTAAGCTCATATTCACAAGAACTACTGATTTGCTGCCCCCAAATCCCTCTCATGGTTTATGGTAGCCTCCAAGGAATGTTTATGTGTGCTCAGGTGAGCTCTTGCCACTCTACATAAGCCCCATTGTTGAAGCTGCTGTCAGGAAGTTCACTTCAGAGAGCTCACTGCTATCCTTGCATCCAGATATGCTGCTTCTGCTTTGGGGGTACAGTGCCCTATGGTCCTCAAGGTTTATATCCTCACATTGCACAATATGCTGTGTGCCCTCCAGGCCTCACTGACCCAAAGCAATCCTGAGTTCTGAATAGATTGGGGGAATGCTCCTTTTCCGTAGAGGTTGGATATAATTCCTAGATGTGGGTAGTTTTTGTGAATACCGATTGTTGCTTAACAAATCATCTACAAACTTAATGGCTTAAAACAGTAACTATCATTTCTTAAGACTCTATGGGTCAGGAATTAAGGCAGGACAGATGCCTTAATGGGCAGGTTTTTGCTCCCTATGATGTTGGCTGGGGCCACTTAGGTGAATCCATTCAGATGGGAGTAGAATGTTGAAGATGGTCTTTTTATTCCCCAGGCCTCTAACCAAGTGGCCTCTACTTAGTTGCTATAGTAGATTGGGCTTCCTCACAACATGGTAGCTGGTCTCTGAGCCAGAGTCTTTCAAGCTGACATACCTCTTAAGAACTGGACTTATAAGTCCCAGAATATATCTTCCACCACAGTCTGTTGGTCGGAGAAGATCACAAGGCCAGCTCAGTTTCAAAGGAGGGTGAAAAAACTCGACCTCTTAAATGTGAAGAGTGTCATATGCATTCATGAAGGGAAGAATGGTTGGCGGTCATATATGGAGACGACCACTCTAATAAACAGATAGCATTCTGACTTCTCCACCCCTTTTCGTCTCACCTCCCATGGAGGACCTAAACAAACCTTTCTTTCCACAAGTTCTCTTTCCCCATGCACATCAATATATTTAAGAGATTGGCAGCGCATGTGTGTTTGATGCAGACATCATTGATGTAGTGATGTTATAAACTACCACGTGTTACAAACCACTACCAATTTGAGCTCTGGTTCAACAGATAAGTAATCCACGTTTCTCATTTTATTTAAGTTCCTTAAACTCAGTTATGGGCATCTTATTCTTCCTATTTTATCCACAAGGACACAGATACAGTCAGGTAACATTCCCAAAGACACACAACTGATAAATAAGTGAGGTACAACCTCACCCATTGTCCATCTAAACCCAAAACCCATGTTAATGACATTGCACTTTACTGTCTCTCTTCAGGCTCATTGGAATAATTAAGAAAATGGTTCTTACTTCATTCATGAAATGTTTGTTGATTTAAAAAAAAAAAGGAAACCTTTTCTATTCATGTATTTTTAGGGTGGCTCTTTTTGAGTGATTGTCAAGCACTGTGAATCTGTGGCTTTAACCTTATGTAGAAAAATTATTAAAGAACAATCAAAACTTTGTAATCAAAATGATCATCTATAGTCATTTTTATACCATTTACAATGTTGGAATATTAATTTTTATGAATATATCACATATAGATAGACTTCGCTAAGCAGTATAAACAAAATGCATGGTTTAGCATCAAAATTTACTTATGGAGAGCTGAAGATGTCCTTAGGATGCTGGTAGGCACTGAGGAACTTCATAGCCTGCTCTTAATACGGCAGAGTGGGCAGATGAAACCAGGTGTGAACAATAGCCCCAATTCAAATACTGGGACAATCTATGGAGCACTGTGTATTTTGGAGGTCTCTGAACCCTCCAAGTGATAACAGATAACTTGTTATCAGCGCTTCCTCTAGATTAAATCACATTTGGGGAGGGAGGCAACAAAGAATAGGGGGAGAGTTTGGAGTCTCCAATTTTCTACTACTAGCATCACTCTTACCTTAATGCATTTCTGGCTCTTAGAAGTTCTTCCCAGCAATGAATTTGGCACAATTTTGAGTAATTTATAGGTGGAGCTTTTAGGATCTGAATTTCTGAATTGGGTGCTGGTGGCGAGGCAATAGTACAGATCAATAATACACTTTATATCACTTTAGTAAATAGTATGATATCATTTTTGCAAACAGTGGTGTGGAGAAAATGTTGCAACTCAGTAGGAACTAGCAGGAAATCAAAATTGTAGAAATTAGTTTCCTCATCTGTAAAATGAAGTGTTTGGCGAAGGTGATCGCCAAGGTCCCTTCTTGCTTTATTACAATGTTACGATTCTGAGATTCTATTCCGTATATAAACAAGATCATTAATTTGAACTCACGCTATTTATTTTAAAACATGTATTTTCATACATGCACATTTAAGATTTTTTTCAGGTTCCTGTAGTTTGTATAATGCTATTTCCTCAGTACAATTATTGTTATGACTGAACATTGGAATAATTTCAGTTTACCAAATGCTCTAGACTCTCTCATGATTAAATATGGTATATAAACATAAAATGGATTATTATTACCTGTGATTACTTTGAATGAATGAACAACGCAGCATACATATTCTTAATCAGAATATAGACTTCACTAAATGGTTTTGACATCTTACTTCACCCTGATCCTGTAGACATTCTGAATTAATAACTGCAATAAACATGGTCAACCTATTATATGGGTCAGTTACAAATGTAATGAATATATTGTAAAGCACATTTTAATGTTAAGATCTCAGTTCTCATCTGATTGGTATTCTCTTTCTCCTCTTTCCTGAAGTGAAGGGGATTTTAAATACACTACCTAATACATATAATCAGAAAATCAGAATTTAAATATGTTGTCCAGCATTTAATTTTATGTATTTCCATAGTAACTTTATTTCTTTCATTCCATGATACCATAACAATAAGTAAAATACATTCAGAAACCAATAAATATGATAAAATGTCAATTCCTGATACCTATATAGAAGAAAACTAAAAATTGTTGGTGAGAGAGTAAATGCTTTTCACAAAGCATAACGTCCTGCTTTTCATAGGACGTTAAGCTTCATTTTCTCCCATTTCTTCCACATTTCTCACTATGGCTTAACCACAATGGATGTTCTTTGTGCAGTTTAAAATCGTACACCTCCATGATGTTCTGTCTCCATCTTTCTAAAGTAATTCCTTTTTTTTGATCTTGTTGTATTTTATTTACATGTCTATGATTGCACTTACTGCTGTTCAACACATTAGAGCTAATTGGCAGCCTGTGCTTGATGCAGTCAGTGGAAGTCCTATTCAGTATTTCTCTGACTTTCTCCCAGATAAGCAGCATGGAATCTCCATGATCCTTCAACACATCCAGCTATTTTGGGGAGCTCCAGAACGATGTCTCACATGTTATTATGTACATAGTCCTTTTAGTTTTTATCTAACTGGATGCACTATTTTTTGATTTGTAACTCTGAATGACATCCTATCATTTGCTACCAAAGTGATTTCATCTAGAATGAAAAAATCATGTCATCTATGTTTAAAATTCAAATTTTGGAACACCCATAGTGTACAGCCACACTTCTTAGTATGGCATTCAGGGCTCTCCATGACCCAGCTTCTACCTAATTTTTTAGTTTTATTTCTGACTACTACCCACCTTTAAATGTACACTCTAGAACATCTATCTACTTTTATCGTCTCCCACATTGCATCTGCTTCCATCCTTTGTGTCATTATTTACATTGTTCTCAGTGCCCCAAATGCCCTTCTTACTCTTCTTCAACTGCTTCCTCTCTTTCAGATTCTTTAAATTTTAGCACATAGAAAACCTCCTCCAGGAAGCCTCATATGAGCTCAAACTCTTTTGTGTGCTAAAAAAAATAAATAAATAATAATAACAGCAGATAACATTTACTGGGTATTTAGTTTGAGGCATTGTTCTAAATGCTATACTTGGATTATTTCATCTAAACTTGTTAAACCCTATCAGGTAGATACTGCTATCATTCCCTAATAAGTAGAAGGAACATAAACAGCCTGTTTTCATCCTGAAATGGCCCTAATCACATTTTAATAAAATGATCAATGTATGTGTCTGTCTTCTCCACCACATCTTCTTCCTCAATTGAATTGCACGCTGGTGAGAAATATAATACTTGAATTCAGGAAAAAGCTCCAGATGGGGACATAAATTTAAGAATTGTGTCTTGTAGTTGGTGACTGAAGCAAAGGATTTATTGAGATCACCCAACTAGAGCTTTTAGAGTGAAAAGTAAGAGAATTGAAGATGGCATAATAGAAATTTAAGAGGTATTCAGAGAAGCAGAAACCAATCACAGGAAAGAAGAAAGAATAGACAGAGTTAGGGGTGAGGAGAAATGTCACAAGTTCCAGAGAGGACAATTATAATAAAACAAGAACAACCAGCACAGTAAAAGGCTGTAGAAATGTCAGTAATACGAGGACTAAAAGAAACAATTGTAGAGAAGGAAGAATAAAATCATATATAAATAATTATTTTTCGTGCTATAGAGAAAAGTAAAGTAGTTGAAGAAGAGAGGGAAAATGGGAGTGAGGACTATTATATTTTTAAAAATGATTAGGGTAGTCTCAATCAAAAGGTGACATTTAAGAAAAGTCTCGAAGGAGAAAAGGAGCTAGCTGGAACAAGAGCACTCCAGACTGTCCAAATAGCAAGAATAAAGAACCTGTGGTTGAAAGGTCAATTAGGGAGTCTCCGGCCTCTTTCTGGGTCTTGTGAATCCAAGATGTATTTTCAAAACCTCTCTGTTGTACCAGATTGTCAGCTGACCTAACTGTGACCCTCTGATATGCAAAAGACTCTTAATTTACCTAATCTTTACTTTGTCAGGTCCCTGAGTAACACAACCTCTGCCTCCAAAAGGGCAGGACCCAAGCAAGCCTGAAGCCTCCTCAGCTCAGGACCTTGGCAGAAAAGCATGCACCGGATGCGGGCAAAGCCGAAGGGAGGTGGGCAATCGTTGATATATTTTCTGAGGTCTAGCAATCTAATAAAAGAAGAACCTGAACTTGGTCCTAATTCCCAGCTTATTCAAGGCCAAAAGAACACACAAATCAAAGAAGTTGTTACATGTGTTCTGGGTAGGGTCTTAGGCTTGGAAATATTTTCTAAAAGAGACACTCTGCTACTTTCCTAAGTGTGAGGTGATTATGCAGAAGGCTAAAGCCTGGAATCCACCGATAAAAAGCAAAAACTGCACAAATCCTGGAGAATTGTCAT
This sequence comes from Mirounga leonina, assembly GCF_011800145.1. Classification (NCBI taxonomy): domain Eukaryota; kingdom Metazoa; phylum Chordata; class Mammalia; order Carnivora; family Phocidae; genus Mirounga; species Mirounga leonina. The sequence continues at coordinate 29,127,864 of NW_023270316.1, read as the reverse complement.
TGTTCCTAATCCTGTTTCTGGAATCTTCAGTACAAGGTTATGCTAGATGGAGAGCCAAGTACCAGTGAGTTTGCTATAGTTATTCTGTAAACTGCATCGAAGTAAAGGAGACATTGTTTTGTCCTGCCTCAGTGCAAATCCAAAAAGGATCCTTCCTCTAGAAACTGACCCTTTTCATAGAGAAGAGGTTCCAGCATCTGTATGATATCTTCTCTCTTTCAAAAGACTATTCTGGATCAGATTCTGAAATAGGACCTGAACTGAACCAGAATACCACCTCTAGATGAAAATGATGCTTTCTTTTACAACTTTAAGCCTCTGAAAAGGAATCTGCCCTTGGACAATGAGAAAATAGGGAAAAATGGAGCAAAAGAGAATTTTGTTATGCAAAAGAGGGGTTTCCCCAATTGACACCTAGCTATGTATTAGTATTTTGATGTTCTATAGCTGAATGTTCGATCTTGGGATAAAAAGTTTTATAGGAATTTTAAAACATCTGAAAACAAAGCTTAAATTTATATCACTTTTTCTCACAATTCTTTTGTCTCACAAAGGATGTGAGTTGATACTTTAATGCTGTTACCTATACTGTTCTGGAAAATATCTGCAATGCCTTTCTATAATATTAAATTTAATTAATTTAATTTCTCAAGTGTCTTGTGTCTACAATATTGCTTTAAATAATAAATTACATCATTAAAAAAATTCAATTTAAGAAACAGATAGACAGGTGATAATTCATACTTTTTATATCATTAGGTAGCTGACACATTGCGAATTACAGATACGCCCTTTAAAAAAATCATGATGCAACACATAGTAGATCTAAAGGAAGGGTATTTGACACACTTATGGTGTGAAGTGGTTTACCATAGTGTTTCATGTGTTGGAAGAGCTGGTGGACAGGTTTTTTTTTTTTTTTAAGTTTTTATTTAAATACCAGTGAGTTAACATACAGTGTAACATTAGTTTCAGATGTACAATACAGTGAGTCAAAACTTCCACACAACACGCTGTGCTCATCACAGCAAGTGCACTCCTTAATCCCCATCACCTATTTCACCCATCCATTCTGGTAACCATCAGTTTGTTCTTTATAGTTAAGAGTTTCTTTCTTGGTTTGTCTTTTTCTGACTGACTTATTTAACTCAAAATAACACTCTCCAGCTCCATCCATGTCATTGCAAATGACAAGCTTTCATTCTTTTTTGTGGCTGAGTAGTATTCCGTTGTATGTATACACTACATCTTCTTTATCCATTCATCAGTTGTTGGATACTTGGGCTGTTTCCATCATTTGGCTATTGTAGATAATGCTGCTATAAACATCAGGGTACATGAATCCCTTGTATATTACAATTACAGTTGGTACTTTAAGATCCAAATTAAGGTAGCATTGTTTTCAATAGCTCACACAACTTTACCTTTTTAACTGGATTCTGTGAACATTCCAGTGTTATTCTATTAAAGCAGAAAAATGACTTAAAAAAAATATCAGACAGGTGTGAGTGAGAAAGGCAGCCAGATAAAGATTAGGGCCAATGCAAGGAAAGTGATAGAATGGGGTGGCCTCCTATCAGGGCTCAGGAGACACAGCGTGCAAGAGGAAGCCAGCTAAATAAAGCAGCAGCTTGGAGATCAACACATTTCAGAAGAGGATGATTCAATAGAACTTCAGGTCTGCTGGAGTCAGGAGATTGGCTACAGTCATGGATATTGAGAAAATATGTACCTATACTGAGGAAAATATATACATCTATTGAGGGAGCCAGGTTTCTCATTCTCAGAGAAGGGAGCTACAAATATGAAAACAGAAAACTAACATGAGCTCTATGGTGTTGGGTTGGACTGGAGCTACTGGTATGCAGTGATATTTTCAATATACAGAGATAGACGTAGAAAAAAACATAGATGTGATTTTGTGCGTGTGTGTGTGTATATACATAAATATATTTCCTGACTGTGTGCACTGAATGGACCTGAGAAAACCCTAGTAAAACCCCAGTGGCCATGAGCAGTCCTGGTACCCAAATCTTGGTTTCTAAATGCCATTCCTCAATAAGGGAACTATGGCTCCTTGGGAAAATGCCTGAATCCAGAGCTGGGCAGAAAATGTGTAAGATGTGCTTAGCATCTTTCTGTGAAAGGAAGTAAAAAAAAGTAATCAAAGAATGAATGATGGTATGTCTAAAGCCTACAAGGACTTCCACTGGACAAATACAGGACAATTTGAGCTTCAAAATTAATAATGATAGTAATGGGTTATATCTCATCAAGTAAAAAAAAATCCATGATTTCCACTAATGTAGATAGACAAATGAAAGAACAAATAAATTAGGAAAAAATAAAATTATTTATTATAGTAGAATACCACCCAAAAATATGAAAGGAAATGATGGAATTAGAAAGTGACCAACGGGCTAAAACTAGTGGGTGAGATTTGGATGAAGAATGGTATATTTAGTCAAATTACCTCCTCTCACAGTACTTGTCACCAATAGAAAAATAGTAACTTTCTCAGTGGAGAAACTAGGCAGAGCCCATTCTACTCAAGTGATCAAAATTAGCATCACTGGTGATGGGACAGATGGACATTGTATATCACCTGATGGACTGCAAGGAGGATAGCACTGGATAACTTCTGTCATGTTTCCCCTGATCATGAGGAAAAGCACCATGAACCAAGTTGAGAGACATTCATGTTCCACTCTTTGCTTTTGATGTGCCTGCATGTGTGGATTTTTACAAATATATTCATCCTGCTTGGGATTCATTAGCATTTTTAAACGTAACATTGGTGTCTTTTTTTAATTTTGGAAAAATCTCAGTCACTACTCTTTTAGATTATTGCCTCAGTTCCTTTTTTTAAATGTTTCTTCACTTATTACATCTTCATTGAGATATAATTTATATACCATGAAGTTCACCCATTAAAGTGTTTAATTCAGTGGTTTTTAGCATATTGTAGAGTTAGGCATCCATAACCATAACTCATTTTGAACTTTTTCAACACACACAAAAAAACTTTGTACCTATTAGTGACATTCCCTATGGTCTTCACTCCACTCTCCACTCCCCCTCAGCCCGAGGCTGAGTCATCTAGTTTCTGTCTCTGTAGATTTTCCTATTCTGAACATTTCATATAAATGGCATCATATAATACATGAGCCTCTGTGACTGCTTCTTTCAGTTACTATAATGCTCACACCGGTCATCCATGCCGTAGCCTGTATCTGAACTTCGTTGTTAAATAAATTTCCATTATATAGTTATATCACATCTTATTTACCCATTGATTAGTTGATGGACATCTGGGCTGTCCTATTTGGCTACTGTGAGTAATGTTGCTATGGACATTGTGCACAAATTTTTGTGTGGGCTCATTTTGTGTTTTCATTTCTCTTGAGTAAGATATCTGGGAGTAGAATTGTTGGATGTTAAATCTAGATTTAACATTTCAAGAACTTCCAACTGGTTTCCAAAGTTCTGCCTCCATTGCAATTATTCTACTAATGCCATGACATACAAGCTCATTCTGTCATTTGTTGGGATTTTTATCACTCTTTCACAGTGTTGCCCTACTGAAAGGTTGACTGAATCCTAGTTACACACAGACCTTCTACAACAAATATGTCCGGTGAGCCTCTCTAACTTTAGCACATATTTATATGGGGAAGGCCTTTGTCTATGGTTGCAACCTTAGTTTATTGCTATAGCTCTTTGTATCTGCTTTCTTCTTGTAAGGATATATTAATCTTTCAGTTCTTCAGCAAGCATTCCCCTTATGGTTTTCAATCTAGTTGTATGTTTTTTATTTCAATTTTAAATACATGTTTTATGACTTGGAGAATAGACTGACTTTACCATGTATTCAAGCATGCTGTCTAAAATTAGAAGTTTCACAGGTGTTGAAATTTGGTAGATAATAACTTTCATTAGGAATCTCTAGAATTTGGTTTTTTGGAAGTCTCAGATCACGACTGTACTTAAGGGTAATCCCATTTCCCCACGTATATTTCCCATTGGATTTTCCTTAAACTCTCCTGGCCTCCCTTCACTTACTCTGCATGCACAGTGACTCGCTGACTGGTAAATTGTGCATTTCTGCTTCCCTTCTTTTTTTTTTTTTTTTTTTTAAATTATTTATTTGACAGAGAGAGACACAGCGAGAGAGGGAACACAAGCAGGGGGAGTGGGAGAGGGAGAAGCAGGCTTCCCGCCGAGCAGGGAGCCCGATGTGGGGCTCGATCCCAGGACCCTGGGACCACGACCCGAGCCGAAGGCAGACGCTTAACGACTGAGCCACCCAGCTGCCCCTCTGCTTCCCTTCTACTTGGGAGTAAGTCCACACCAAGAGAGAATGACTTCTCTTCTGCTCCTTTAGATTGTAAATCTTATTTATTTTATGGAATGAGGCCTGGCCAAGACCTGCACAGGAAAGAGGGGTGCTACTTAGAGAACCCTTCAGATACTTCGAAAATATCTATGATAGTATTTCTCTTTTGGACATCATTGAGAGCACAAATATAACAACCACATTAAGTCTTAGACCTAAATATATTAAGGGCTCATTTGAGATAACATCCATCTCTGGGATTTAGTGGCA
>NW_023270316.1:28900758-29120758 GCF_011800145.1 Mirounga leonina | reverse complement strand
TAGGTTAGAGTACCTGCCTTGCCTGTTCTTTCTCACAGCGCTGGGTGCTGGGTGCGCGGCTCACTCACTGTTGCATGTAGTGGGTCAAGGTTTGGGAGCATTTGTTGTCTGCTCAAATGTGACTTGCTTTCCTATTTCCCTCATGAATGGTCTCTGCTGGCGTATTTCTGATGTGCAAAGAATGCCAGTATCCGCTATCTGAGAGATGACTGGGGTCAGAGAGGGTAGATTCTTGGCATGTGATTGGCAAAACCTGCCTTCTCTCAAGTTGTAGGCTAACTTTTTTGACTGAAATGTTCTGTGTCTGCCTATAAATTTGCTTTACTGCCTATTAATGTCAGAGAAGCTTCATTTTTAATTAGGTAGAAGCGAGTAGACTTTGGTTTATGGGGAACGCTCTGCGTTCCAACTACATGATATTTTGATATATACTTTGTGTAGTATAGATTATCAGATGATGTCAGTCACATGAAAGAAGCAAAGTAAGTTTTGAGCACTGTCTATGCTGTGTTTATTTCATGAAATTGTAGTTAAGCTGGATTGCTGTAAGGATTTTAATGTCGAAAAGTATAAATGTAGTTTTTTCTTTCTTCCTTTCTTTTTTGGACATTTGTCTGCTTGTAAAAAAAAAAATCTGCTTCTCTTTTTTAATTGTCAGGGGACAATAACAAGTGTTTGCTCATTTACTTGTATGCTAAACTGTATGCTAAAATAAAGCACACATTTCCATTTTATATTTTTTAAACTTAATTTAAGGAAAAAATACAGGCATTAATTTAGAGCTACTGAGGCAATGAAATGGAGGAATATATTTGAGCTATTAGCCATTTCAATCTCCTGCCCACAAATAATTGATGAGTTTCTATTAAAGATTGACAAGCTAGCAGAGTGCAACGCATTTTTACTAGAAAATGCAGCATGGGCAGTGAATATGCATTATTCCTTTTATTCTATTGCTCCACATTAATAGTTCTGGAATTAAGCTTTATGTTTCTATAGACCTATTGATTAGCATTTAGCTGGAGATGTACATGCGCCTGCACTGGTTTCCCTCCCTCTCTGTAATAATAATTTGAAATCCCTCGGCCATTATTCACAGCCTGTTTTCATGCTAGTATTTCAAATACATGGGGCTTTCATTTGCCTCCTTAGGACTGGGAAAGGACTTAATGCTATGTTGAAAGACCTTAACTTGCCTTCCTGATAATTAGGGCGCCAGGTAATGTCACTGAGGGACTCATCAGGACATATGACTGGTATAGTTCCTCCTCGGGGTCCCAGCTCTGAAAGTCAATTTCAGTTGTCAGCGTCAATGAAGGGTGTGTCTTTCTTTATAGACTGTGTTCTATGTGTCTGGAGCATAGACTTGCTTTAAAAGAATACACAGAGATCAGATATGCATCCTTTACATACTTTGTTTTTAATTCGTGAAGCAAAACATGTATTGGAAGGAGACAAACATTATAGACTTTAAACTACCGTTCAGGGTGTGTTGGATAGTCTCTGTAGGTTTGCTCACCATCCGCACGCAGTTCACTGGGACTTCCTGTACAATTTCATTTGATAAGATTGGACTTTTTTTGTGTTGTTGTTGTTGTTTTAACTGCCTTCTCCTGGCTTCTTTACCCTGCTTCTCGTCCTGTTTTGAGAGCAATGATACCAGCAGCATCCCTCTGAGAACTGATAAAAAATGTTTCTTAATGGGACAAAAAGTGCTCGCAGTATTTTAACTAACAGCTTTCCTTAACTAAATATACAGTCAATTCATTCTTTTAACCTTCCTTATCATTGGCACCTACTGAATCTTCCCATAAAATGCTTCAGAAGATCCACCCTCACAGAATCATCAGAAAGAAATTGGAAACACACTTAATTTGCCCCTCATTTAATTTGGGCCACCCCATTATAGCTGAGCAGTGAAAGGGGCGACTGGCATGATTTTTCCACAGAACGTGGTTTTTTAATAAAATTGTGGCAGGCACCTCAGTTCACCGAGGGCAGTTCTCTGCTGTGTTTGCTCTCTTAGGAAATCCTCTACGACAACATCGAGTGTGTTGGCTGACACTCACGTAACGAAAGGACAGATTGGATAACATGCGTATTTCTTCGTAAACTAACTGACTACAGAAATATAACAAGTGCTCAACTCAAATCAAAAGTTCCCAGACCTGAAAAACTCAAACATCTAATTCTGAATCTGGGTACAGTTTTTTTAAGAGGCAGAGAGCTGTGTTTTGTGATCCGTGACCTTCTTACTTGAACTCCATTCTGTCTTTTGATTTTTGTGGCCATTTTGAAGAAATAAAATCAATCTGACTCCCATCTTTAATGAAAATGAACGACACGCCAAGCCATCAGGAAAAATTCTAGAAATCTCAAAAGCATCTTTCGGTTTTATTTTTAGCACACAGTTATATATAGTATGTGGCAAAGGGTATTAAGACTGAATATAATTTTGTTGGCGAACATCTGATTTTCTTTGGTATTTATGAATTTTTTTTCCATAGAAGAATAAATAGGTGAAAATAGTTCACCACCATATGATTTGTTTTATCCCTAGGCATTGCCTGAGGTTACTAGAACATCCCTGGTTTTCAGTATTGAAAAGTGAAATGCACAACAATGAAAATGTTATTAAAATGTATGTTAACCCATTACTGTATGTTCATTTTCAATTCTTTATAAGAAATCATGATGTATCATTTTGTGTGTGTCATTCTTTTAAAAAAAGAGATGAGTCAAGTAAAGGAGCAAATTTAATGGGGCAATTTTATGGGAAACATTATACAAATGGCAGTGTGTGTGATTCCCATTATTAAAATAATTTGTCATTGTATGAAAAAAAGGTATAAATTTCAAGAAAGAGTCTTCTTTAGTTATCTGCCCTTTTTTAATGACAGTAGCTTTTGTGCAGTAAAGACAGACACATTCTCAGGCAAAGCCCATTTCAGGCCAGAATTTCTGAAAGCCCTATTAATGTTTCATGCTAATCAAGGAGAGTGGGAAATAGAGCTGACAGGTGCTTTCTACTCTGCTTATTCCTGTCTTCCTGCATTAGACATTACTAGCTAAAAAAGGGCCAATGGGGTTCTTTTCCAATGCATATAGTAAGAAGGACAAAAATAAAATGAGTCTAGGCTTAAGTTTCCTGTTGTTCTCCATTTTGGATGAGCTGATAACATTCTTGGTCATATGAGTGCATTGATTATTAATAAATCTGTTTTACTCTAAACTGTAAACCTCAAAAGGGATCTGTAGTTTGGACCCAGCATTCCAGTACAGAGAGCCATGCTATTTGTGAACCTATAAAAGTTCCATCTGAACCTTCCATATTAAAATATTGTACCTATAAGTAATTTGAACTTTTTGCCTATATCTGGTATCTTTAATGGAAATATCATAGATGGATGGGATAAATTCAGTCTCCATCATAGGACATAATTTAGATTGGAATAAACACACTTTCTCCTTTCTTCACTAGAATGCTTACATATAACCATGCTTGTGAAAGCTCAAAGCCAAAATGAATACATTCCATCACATCTAGTCCAAGAAATGATAATATGTTGATGTTGATTGTGAGGAGTTTTTATTTTGTTTGTTGCCATATATATACATGATTTTAACATGATTGGATCAGCTACTTTGTGTATGAGATATATTATTAAATAAAATCAAAGTACCCTGCTTATTTTTGTAGGAAAACTTTCATTTATCCTAACAATTCTATGTTTAAAAATTATATCTTAGCATGACTGACTTTTTCACATCTTTTATTCATAGAAAAACTTTTTTTTTTCTTAAAGTGCATTTAGACATGCCAAGGACTATTACCTTCAAGTGTAGCTACTGAGAGCCTGCCATTTTCTGACACCTGGTGTGTCTATCTTAGGAAGCTGGAAGGTGACATATGGTACCTTTGGGATGGAATAAAATATTACTGTGTGAAGTTTTCAAGTAGCAAGGGTGAGGTCACAAAAATATGCTGATAAAAGAGCAAAGTATAGTTATCCATAATTGAGAGATAGAGAAATAGTTAAGTTATTTTACCCCTACTTGAAGATGGAAACTCTTTCATAGTGAGTTGCCCAAGAAGAATTAGAAAGATGTTAAGTTTAGAAAGTGTCATAAAGGTCTATAAAAAGTACATAAATAAAACCAGAGAAATTATTTTAGGTTTTAGAGCTTATCAGCATACCAAAACAGGATTCTTTTTAAAACTTTCTTGTCCCTTAACAGGAAATACTTTCTGGCCTTGTCTACATACCAAGGCTAGAGCAGAATATAGAAATAAACTTGTGTAAAGTGGAGTAATGAAAGTCAGTTCTCTATTCTCAGCTGCATCAGATAATAGGAGGACTTGACTAGATTTTGCAGTTAGTCTTGACTTGAAGGAAGCAATTTCATATAAAAAGCTTGAAATTCCAGAATCAAAAGAAGTACATCTTGATGCAATAGTGTTGTCACTCAAATAATTTATTGAAGGCAATAGTTATTAATTGTGGAGAGATGGACCCTTTAAGATCTAATGAAAGCTATAGACTCTCTTGAAAAACTCATAGGTACTAAAAACTTTGTATACAGTAAAAGGGGGTCCACGGACAACTTAACACCTATCTATGTGGCTCCAGGAACTACAGGTTAAAAACCTCTCCATTTTCATGCACCTGGTTAGTACTGAGAAGATAATTTGGCCAAACTTACCTTGGGTAGCAGCTTTTTTTTTTTTCCTCCCTCGGACTAAAGGCAAACAAGAACTTAAGCAGCGCGGTGCTTCAGCCCTTTCTCTTTGATTATACCTGGTCACCTGATCATAGTCTATCCACCTAAAGAAGGCAGTCAAGGGAGTTGTTTCTTCCCAAAGAAGGGGGCCCTCACACAACGTATAAATAGCTTATTTCTATGAAGAACAATACAAAAAAGACTGGAAATTTGAAAGTTATTTGTTTCTAAAATGGAAACTTGCATCTCCTGGAACTCTAGTCCGTTGCTGTACTTGAACCACGTAGAACTTCATCTCCCTGAGGTTAATATAAGGGAACTTATCCTTGCCTAGCCCCTAGATAGTGGAAAAGGCCACTACGCAAAGTTGTTTTGGATGATGAGCTTGCCAATATCAAAGATAACTCTTATCAGTTTCCTTGAAGATTATTACAGTAATAAAAGAAGAAAAATATGAAGAGACATTTGGCTACTGATAGATATTTTCCTACAAAACTGATCTTTTGTTCTGCTCCTGAGCCACACTGTGTCTAGAATGCTACAATATTTCCATTTCTCTTGAGACTGCTGTTTTCATTTCCAAATTGATGTCCTTGTCCTTGCTCAGTTCAATGCCTGTCACACAGCAGATACCCAAGAAAAGCCAGTGATTGAGTGAGTGAATGCAGGAAAAAGTAGTTCTACAACTCAAGAGGCCATCTCAGTGGATAAGGGAAATCTGTCCACTGAGGCAACAAAATAAAGATACCTAAATTGACCTCCAAAAGTTATCATAGACTAATATCCATTTGCTTTAAGCAGGTATGAAATCTGCAAAATATTTAAGCAGCCCTTGCTTTTACTTTTGTTCTTCTATTTCCTCCTTTAATGCATTTCTTTGAGTTTCCAAATGTTCGATTCCTACTCCATCAGAAGTTGACAGTTAGTGAGATGCATATATATATATATATATATATATACACAAACACACATGTTTAAATATATATGCATATATATAAAATTTACCTCCGACAAAACTTCGCTGGCAATGGGTACTAGCCAGATGATTTTGAAATCATGACCGCCAAAAAAACTTGAATTATAAAGATAAATGTGACTCTTTCTGAACAGTTTCTAGAAATGTACAGCAAAATTAACTGTTTTGTTTTATCACATGTAACTAAATATATAGTTCTGATTCATTATTTTATATATATATAATATAATATGCATTATCATATATTATATAATTTATATTACAACATTTCATAATTCCAAAGCTGTGGTCCCTCATATGGCCCAAATATGTAACTGGGATCAACCTTTATAAATTGAGATAGCAATTAATGAGCCTCATTAGTCAGCGATATTCGACCTGATTTTCCTCTTCTATTCCGGACTACCTTCAGTTCTATCTTTATCATGTTTCTGTCCATGGAGGACAGAAACCATCCTACAATATACTGGCTTCTCCATTCAAATTTGGCATATATAGTAACTTTTGTCTCTTTTCTATTCCTGGAGATCTAGAAGCATCACATTACCTTGACTTTACAGTAAATGATTTTTTTAAAAGATTTTATTTATTTATTTGACAGATAGATAGACAGCACAAGTAGGCAGAGAGGCAGGCAGAGGGAGAGGGAGAAGCAGACTCCCTGCTAAGCAGGGAGCCCGACGCGGGGCTTGATCCCAGGACTCCAGGATCATGACCTGAGCCGGAGGCAGCCGCTTAACCGACTGAGCCACCCAGGTGCCCTGATTTTTTTTTTTATTTTTTTTAAAGACAGGCATAAAATAAATAGTTTTAAAAATGGCATGGATTTTAATCAGAGTTAGATATTTAGCAGCTAATTGCAAAGTGGTTCCTGGTGCAGGAATGTAGTCAAGTCTCTAGTGGATAAGGCTTATCAATATTTCTAACATTAAGAATTTGATTTCTCTGTCTTTTCTTAGCAAATGTAAAACAAGTGCATTCCCTCTGACAGTCTATATTTTAAAGCCCTATTGTTTGAAAGGTGGGGAGGAAAAGAGAGTTAATTTTAGTGGTTTCACCCCTACCACATACCTGTCAATTTTTAGAAAAGAAAAGCCATTTTCAGAGCATTACTGTCATTTCTAAACCAACTAAGCACAGTCTCCTAGCAGCCACAGGGTCTCCTGGTAAGGACAAATAGATACATAAAGACAAGCATTAAGATTGCAATGTCACACCCCAGAAGCTATTTCCAAGTAGTTTCCCAATATGGGAGAGAAGTACCTCAATCTGCTTGTCAGGTACATATCAGAGGCTATAAATGCATTCTGGGTGACTCTAGGCAAATCCAGAAGCAATGACAAGCACATCTGTGATAAAGAATCAGTTCCCAGCAAGTATAAGCTCTGCCACTGTTAGAGCTCACGGTACAGGCCATCTCCAGGTGAACTGCACAGTGAAAGATCCCTCTCACCACCAGAATGCCTGGCAATGCCCAGACTACCTTGTCCTGCGCCACGGGCCACATGACAAAGGGAAGGGCTCTATCATCCCATAACTGGCCACCAAGACAGAAGGTATCTCTACCTAAACAAACCTACACAGCATGTTCTTCTCAGGCAGAGTTGTGGTCAATGTGAAGGTAATTTAGGTACTGAATCAGGAAGCAGATTCTGAGATGGGCTCCCAGTTAGGTCAGTTGGGTTTAATGTCCCATGGTCCCTCCTCCCACTCACAGCTTAAAAACACACGTCCATGGGGAGGAGAGCAGAGCTGAACTGACGTGTGAAGATCTGTACCCCTTTTCAGGTTCAACCCTAGTGGTCAGATTCATACAGCCAATGTATTAACTCTTATAGACCAGGGCATCAGGATATTCGATATTCATAGTTGAAAGGAGATCAGAGGAATACAATAGAAAATGCAGTGGCCAATACATTAGAAAAAAGGTAAACCTGGAAAGTAATCTTAAGATGTCTATTTAAGGCACTCAAATCTGTGAAACTGTTTAAGTAACTGTAATAAATCATTAATGAGTGAGCCGTTAAACCCTGTTTAATCATTAATTAACCATGTATTAACAGTAGAAAATATGAGTAATTCATTCTTAATGCACCTAATGATAACTACAATATTGAGTGCTTGTGGATTCATGTAATTAAATTAACTATTTAACTTATTTTCTAATTAAGTTTTAATATAGTTGTAATTAAGTTATTAGAATTTTGCTTCTATTAACCACCTAAATAGCATGATGGTTTACATGATTTTTCAACCTAACCTTACTGTCCTCATGTTTTGTTTATTATTAAAGTGCTATTATATACAAATGTAAGTTTATTTAAACAGTAAAATATTCCCAAGATGCAATCTGCTACAGTTTTCATAGAACCTGTTCATTTTTATACATACATAAAAACATTTTATTTTTCATTTCCAAGTAACTAAAGAGATCTTTAGTCTAGAATTGGCTTTGATTTGATTGAAGACAACTGTAGAATTTTTAGATGAGCAGTTTTTCTAAGGTAATTGTCATATAAATGTTACTCCCTGTGGAATATATAAGATACTTGAAGGGGATTTTGCATGTTTCAACTGAAGCTTTCAGTTAATACTTCGCTTCGTCTCTGAAAAGTGGCTAGCTTGACCATTTTTTTATTATAATAGAACAATACATAAAAATGAAGATACGAAGTTTAATTTTTATACATTTGACATCAGACATATTGATACAAAATTTCATCCTGAAAAATTAAACCTCATCCCATCTAGCACTGTGATAAATTTCTTTCAAAGGAGTTTATTTGAGTTCCCTAGGAAGTGACCCGGGATAAATAATATATTATTGCATAAACTAAGAGAGGAAGAATAAATTGTGGGCTTAATATTATTTCCTTTCTTGTAGTTAATATTATAACAATGATTCTTAATAATTATATTTGTGCAAAACAAAACATATTAAGTTGGTTGTATGTCAGAAGTGTGAGACAATTGACTATCTATTTTAGAGTCATAGACCCAAGTATACATTTCAGTAAAAATTGATTAGCATCCTTAATCAAAGGTTTACAGAAAATAAATATTTTAGTTGACCATTTGAACAGTGGAAATGTTTGCAATCAGTACTCTTGTCTTTGGGGGCCCTAAGTCAGTTGTAAATGGGGAATAAGTAAGAATGGAAGCAAATCTGAGCTACTTAAAGTTAATCATTGGATATTTAAAGGTATCGAAGGTGAAGGACTATATTTACAGAGCCATCAATTCCCATCACAAAGAGATGGCACTGTGGCCTCTGTCACACTTGTCAGTCAATCCTTACCATTGTCGAATCAAGTGGTAAGCAGAGGAGCATAGACCAGAGGGTAAAACCCTGAGCAAATGAATTTGTCTATCCTGACAAGACTGCGCTGGGCTTAATGACTACCAAGTGTATGACAAGAACCTGTCATAAAGACAACACCATTGTTGGCATATCAAAACTGTATTTATCCCTCTTCGAACTTAAGTTTTGTATATGAACATGCATAAATTAGCTGACTTTAATAAAAGCTATTTTGAGGAAAATGTGAAAAAGTAAAGTAACACTCACAACAATTGGACTGTTTCATCGTGGGGTGAGGAGAACACCTGACTATGGTAAAAATAAAGCTGTTTCTTAGGAAGCTAAATTACCATTCATGGTTCCAGAAAATAATTAATGTGGTTCAGCAATGCCATGATATAAGTGAGGTCTTCTTGCTTTTATGGAGTGAGAGCTCTTCATATGATGTGTTTTTTTTCCAAGGATGGTAATCTTTACTATTAGCTATTTTTAGCCAGGTCAATAATGGTGGAAGCATAATGCTAATGAGGCCAAAGTTGCAGCTACAATCCCTGTACAGGACAATTAGGCTCACACAGAGGAAAACTCTACGCCCAGACAACGGAGTGTACTTCTGTCCCTGAACAGCCTTGTCATTGACCTTAAGAGGAGTGAGGATGCTAAACGCCAACTGCAAGAGTAACCATTGCTGGGCAGCCTGCTCTAGATGCATGCCCAAGAGTTTGGGCAGCAGGCTCAGCCTCTGCAAGAGTCTGATGACCTAAATAGTGACTTCCTAAAAAAAGTCTTCCTAAACTAAGAGGTAGGCAGAACAGGCCCATTTGACTTAGCATTCCAGTTATCCAAATTCTGTCCTTGGGTCATATGACAAAACCAGGGAGTTTGGTAAAACACTACAGGTGTTAAATGACTTTTACATATTAGGAATATTGATTCCACAGAAAGAACAATAGAGAGGCATTTGCTTTGGATGTCAAGCCGCAGGAAAATAATACAGTTGGAATATTTAGTGCAGACTTTCATGTTAGCACTAAACGGAATTCCTTGAAGGCCAGGTCATCGTTGTTTTCATCTTAGAATCTCCAGAGCTTACCACATCACTTACTACCCTGTAGCTTAGCACATGTGACACGTATGTAACTCTACATTTTCTGGTGGTCACATATAAAAAAGAAACAGGTAAAAATAATTTTAGGAATATATTTTACTTAACACAATAGATCCAAAATACTATCATTTTGGCATACAGTTGGTTTAAAATTAAATTTTAAATTAATGAGAAATCTGGTATTTATTTTCAGTTCTAGCACATCTTGATTTAGATTAGTCACAATTCAGGTGCTCAAGAGACCTCTGGCTATAGAACTGCATAGCTTTAGTTGCTCCATTCATGCATGTGGTAAGAATACATGAAAGAAGAAATATATGAATGAATGAATGAATGAATGAATGAATGAATGAATATTGAAGTAGACATAAAAGTCATCACTTTGACTTTATTGCATAAATGGAGATTATAAACCACCAAGTTTCTTTTAAAAAAATATATGTTGGGTGGATGGGATGTTGAGGACCAGTGTATGTCAAATTTTGAATAGGTGATTCAAAATACCTTTTATGTGGATTATCAGGTAATGAAAAGAATTTTTCCGCCAACTATTGGCACCTAGATTCCAAAATATGTATTAATTATACATTTGAAAATATGTTGCTTTTATAGGTTTTCAGGAAAAAATGGGCTTACCTAAGTTTTTTATTAAGATCTCAATTCTAGAAACATTTTTCATTGCAAGGTGGAAATACATTTCAGAGTGATTTATTCTAGAGCAATTACGTAGCTTGTTGTTCTGATGTGAATATAACTTCAGGTCTGGTAGTAAATAAACTAGTATGTTCTATGCTCCCATTCAATGGTGAAGACTTTATGGATAGGAGTGGTTAATGTCAAATACCTATGGCCAAGAGCCATCTATGTCAGATTTCCATACCCCCACCCCCCGAGGAACAGTTGAAAGATTTATAAAGGGGGAAGATGTTATGAAGGAGACATTTAAAAACATTTTTAATAATATGTTATCCTACAAAGTACAGTTTATATAATACAAAATTGCATACCAGGTAGAATTGGATGAACCATTTCAAAAGGCATTATATAAAAATATGTTCAGGGTAGAGGGAGAGAAATGATTTTTTACTGAGAGAATATTTCATTATTATTCAAAAACCACACTTTTTTTTTTTAGTAATCCAGAAAATATTTTACTCTGAAAAGAAGTTGATTATAATCCTCTTACAGTAAGGTAAGTAGAAAAGAGCTTTTGTATTATATCAATGAAAGGGTCTGAGCTTGCACAGGTCACTCATTCTGTTTATAACCCAAATGTACATGAATGACCCAGACAGACTGCTGTCTTTCCCCCTTCTTGCTGAGTCACTATCCATCATCATAAATACTGAAGTGTGAAACGAAGGACCCAGAAAATCAACAGCTACGCTTAAGCCATGATTTCCACATCATTTTATCCAGCTACTACACACTCCAGTAACTGTCAGGACTTTTAAAAAATGCATTTTAAAATTCAGTTTTCATGGATTAAATAACTTAACATCTTATGTTCTAATGAACTCATTTAAGACTTTTCTGCCTGAATCTTACAGTTGTATGGCCCATTTGCTGACTTAGGTACACAGCCTTTGGGTCTTAAATTAATAAAAACAACCTTCCTTAAAAGCAGCTATTCTACTTATGTTAATTTATATTTACTTTCCCTGAGCTTAAGACAGAGTCCTGATGAACTAACTGTCTATTTCCTCAATGTAAAGACAGTGGTTCTTTTCTTTTCAGAGTTGGTGGAATTTTTTCGTGATTTTTTTTTCCCTTTCCAAATACACAAGTCATCGTGTGCAGTAAAGTATGCTTGTCAACACACGTCAGCCAACTTTAAAAAGAATAGTCTGAGAAAAAAAATAAAAAGTAAATTATTTAAGTGGAGTTGTAGAGGGAGCTTGAAAGAGTTCCGTTTGGAAGGTTTCTTTGCTTCTCTCTGCCAATGGAAGGAAGACTCTGGATCTCTCACTAGTGAGTTTCTGTCATAACTAGGGCTGACAGTTCACATTGAAAATTCTGTTTTCTTCTTTCCCAGGAAAGCAAGTCAAAGTTAAACCAACAAACTGTTGTTGGCAAGTACCTTACTTTTGTTTCCTCTTCTTTAAATTAGCTGTTTGAGTTTTGTAGAGTACTTTCGAATGGGTTTCCAGGATTTTGGACCACAAGTTGGAGTTGGTACTAAATACTTGGAAAAAAAAAAAAAGTACAGGCCCTTTGCGATGAAAAGTGGCATTGCCTGAGTGTGCAGCATTTAGGATGAAGAAAGATAACAGAAGTGGCATTGTGTGGAGAAGACACACAGCAAATGATCTGACCAAAACCACAGTTAAAAGACCACTACAATTTTATCAAGCTACAGTTGAATTTGGCAGTGAACTATCCTGGGGTAGTCTATGCCAGTTGAGTGGTCTGTCAAATTTATCACAGCTAACTGAATTCCATTCACTTTGGCACACGAATAATTACAGAGAATGCAAGAAGAGGTCCAAACTGTATTGTACAGCACTTTTCTCTTGTGTAGAAATTGTTAACAGAAGTGCTCTGTCTTTATTTTATCTTACTTTCCCAATCTATCCCGTCAATGTGCAGTTTGGGATCACTGTAATAAACTTTTCCATAGTAGTTATAGAGCGTAAATTTATGCTTCATTTTAAGGAGTTCCACAGGTGTGACATATTTATGAAAAAGTAATTTACAAAACTCCAAACCTAACAACGCAGATGAACAAATACGGAGGAGAGACAATATTCTTTGCAATAGCAGAAAAAGTGATTATTTTATAGAAGGATTCACTTTACACTTAGGAAAGTTCTTTGCATATAACATATAACAATTTTATGTCCTGACAATCCGTTTTCCTCTAACTTTGGGGGAACATTTTATTTATACTTCTACCATGTTACAGGCAATTTTATAAAGTACTAAATCACTACCAATTACATTATAATCGGGGGAGTGACTAGTTGTATCTATATTCTATCTCAGATACAAGCAGGCATGAGATGGGTAAACGTATGAAACACTTCGATATGGATTTTGTGAGTGCTTAATGTCCACATTTATATATGCTTACCACATGTACACGCATCAGTGTTGTTCTGCTCGCTGGCTTATCTGTAGATACCACAGTATTTGCAAGACCAGTTCATTAAGGTTAATTTGTTCAAAAATATTAGAATCATTAATTTCTGGCTTATGGCTAATGGCTCTTCTCAGCCAGTGTCTTGCTTCATCATTAGTGTCTCTGAGATTATAATTCACACCCAACTGTTTTCACACTATCTAATAGAACCAATTGATGCGATGGTTGACAAGACGCTGCTTTGCATTTTGTCATCACACTAATGCACATGGATTAAAGGCATTGGCATCCATAATGTGGGGCAGTTTTGTAGGAGACTAGAATAGGCTGAAGCTGCAAGGGCCATTTTCATAAAATATTAATGAAACTGAAAAATACACTGGGGTTGAAGGCTTGTCTGCTAAATGTAAGGTAAAATCTATTCTGTTCTGCTTTCTGATGACTGTAATTAGCAGCCCTAATTAAAAATTCAAGCCTTGTGTATATTTGAAAGCATGAATCTTAGCTCGCATCGTGTTTATTTCCTTTACAAAGTATTTTCTTTCACAACACTTTCACAACACTAATTGAACAGGATCCTTCCTAGTCCGACAGCCGCAGCTGGCTGGAGCCAGTTTATGTATCCAGTCTCTCAAGACTACTTCCTTTTGTAAGCAATAAAACATCTTTAAAAAACATGTATATGCTCTCTATGAGCCATTAACTCTGTGCCATCCAGCACCAGGCTGGTCTTCTCCTCACATATTGTTTTGTTTTGTTTTTTTTCTTCACTTAAATGTGACCTCTTTGAAGAGGCTGCTTTTTTCTGATCTTCAATATTTAATGTGGATTTACTTACATTAAATGACCACCTTCCTGAAGGAGCGAAGGCCCACTTCTGACATTATTTATGAACAGCATACGCTGTGCAAAAATATGGAAGGAATTGCCCAGGAATACCTATCAGTTACAGTAGAAAAATCTACTTTTTGCCATTGTTTTCTGAAGTTATTATGAAATTTGTGGTCAGAGTGTTTCTCGCAGGAGAACATGTGACAGCAACCAAAGGACAAATTGATTAGAACCATGTTACTTGGGGAGAAGAGATAGCAGCCAGGGAGGGCAGAGCCAGGGCTGGAAATGGGTCAAAGCCAGGGTCAGAATAGGTCAGAGGTGTTAAAAAGTCTTGTTTTTAATGACAAGAACAAACTTTGTTTTAAATGGTACCTATTAACCACTGACAAGGAGGAAAAGAAGGAGGAGGAGGGGGAGGGAGGAGAAGAAGAAAAGCCATTGGAATTATGCTCAGAAGAATTTAAGAGAGGTAGCACTTGTCTTTCCTTTGATCTGCTTACCTTCTCATCTCTGGACCTCAGTTTGCTCGGCTGTAAAATGGGAATGATCGCAGTTGCTTTGCTGAGATGTTCTATCTACCTAACAGGGTTCTTCTGAAGACCCCAAAGATTAGATCTAGGAAAGCACTTCTTTGACAACTCTAAAATAACAGGCAAACACCCAGGGTTGCATTAAGGTCTATTCTTCTACAAGTCGCTCAAATCAGGAACAGAAAATCACAGCAAACTCATGATCAGTACAACCAGAATTACACTTGCAGTTTGTGAAAACAATTTACAGAGCTCATGCACTGAATTTGCTTCAAATATTCGATGGAGAGGTCCACAGACCCGAAAATTAAGTCCTTTCCTGTTGTACCTTCGTGAAGTTGTGATCTGATTTGCCTGGACACCCCATTCCCAATACATGGCTGGAATTCTCATGAGTGAAAATGTCAGTCATTACATTGTACTGAAATATGATAGTTGCTCACCCACCAATCCATTGCTTTAAATGATTAAATGAAAAAATAAGCAACTATGTTGGATGGTAAAAAGTTAACAGTGCTATT
The DNA here is from genome assembly GCF_011800145.1 of Mirounga leonina. Classification (NCBI taxonomy): domain Eukaryota; kingdom Metazoa; phylum Chordata; class Mammalia; order Carnivora; family Phocidae; genus Mirounga; species Mirounga leonina. Next base: position 29,105,684 of record NW_023270316.1, on the reverse strand, counting down.
AAAAACCAATATTTTTCGATAGTGGGAATGAAGCAGGTTATTTTACACAACTGTAAACTGTCCAGCTTATGGAATCATCGAGTCCTTGCTGCAGGCCTGGGATCTATACTCCTGACACACGGAGATTTCTCACCAAAGGAAATGAAAGTTTTTCTGGAGTAAGGAGTATTGAACACAAAGCTATTAAGAGGAGATGAGGCCTGCTAATATTTGGATTATTGATTTCTTAACTGAAAATGTTATGATCCACCACCCTCCCTTTCCACAAATACACATTTACTTAATCTAGTGAACAGTTAGCTGCTTTATTTTCTATCTGAGAATCTGATCCAGTGATTTCAGGGATGGCTAGAAGACACAGAAAGAAGTGAGCTTTCGAAAAGTTGGAGGTGATGGCTGGAGGAGCTCCCGGCCTGGGCGAAATTTCTCGCAGAGCTTACTCCAGCCCCAGAGGGATGGGCCAGGAGAATGCTGCTGTCCTGAAAGACATACAACAGATCCCAAAGACACATTGTCACACATCTGAGTGCTACCTTCCTTAGGGTGCTCAAGAGGGCAACGGTCTCCTCACATCTGAATGGAGTTTACCAGCAGCAGTCAACTTTCTGTAGGAAACACGGCCTCTTGGTGCACAGGGAAGTGAGACTCACTTCCTCTCTTTCCCATCTTGCCCCCAAAGCATTCCAGAGGACTGGCCCTAAAAATGTATCCTCAGGTCTGTCCTCCAGCAGAACTGTCCTCTGCCGCATCTCCAAGATTCCACCCGGCTGGCCGTCCTTTAAGAAGCATCCCTACCTGACTCCCAGTGGTATCAGAATCCTTGGCATTGCTCTTTTGCTTGCGTCCAGCTTGAGCCTACCCTTGAGTGGCCTGGTTAGCAGGCAGCAAGAAGATAGTGACAGCTGGTTTGCTCCTCTGAGCACAGAAGGCTCAGGTTCCAGGACTTCTGAAGGTGGGTCCCTCCACCTCTCCCTGGCCTCTCGCCTCCACTGTTGTTCTGCAGAGCAGGAAGCTAGAGGGACCGTGCTAAGGTGTGTGGCAAGAGCTGAATAAAAATGTAGGGGAAGTTCAGTGCAGAAGAAGTGGAACCGCTTTTATTTTTTTGGAGGTAGAGAAGTGGGGAGTTTTGAGTAAAGCTCTCCCATTTGGGGGTGCCTGGGTGGCTCAGTCGGTTGTGTTAGACTCGGTTTTGGCTCAGGTCATGATCTCAGCGTCCTGGGATTGATCCCCACCTCAGGCTCACCGCTCAGCGGGGAGTCATCTTGTATCCCTCTCCCTCTGTCCCTCTCCTCCCCACCCCCGCCTGCTCTCTCTCTCTTTCTCTATCTCTCAAATAAATAAAGAATTTTTTAAAGCCCTCCCATTTGGCCTGGCCTACTGAGAAAAGTCGATGCTGATCCTAGACACAATTGCAACGCCAGCACATTGCTATTGAAGGCTTTGCCCTGCCCTCTGGAGCACTTACAATATAACCTCTCCCCTGCTTAAAGAAGGCCGGTAATTAGGTTGCCTTTGTATCAGATTCTAATTCTTTTTTACAAACAGGTGAAAATCCATATCAAGAGATACTCAAAAAAGCTAGACCTTCTATTCCCTTTCTCAAATTGCCCCTGCTCCAAAACTTACCTTTCCCTTTTCTCCCTCTTTCTCCCCTAAAAATCCCTACTTTCCCAGTGAAGATGAGCTGAAAGAGAGTTAAGAAGCAAACATATTGACTGCACTAACTCCTCCAAGAATATGAACAACCTTTCCTGACTATTGACAGCTTAACCGGGGCATCTCTACAAGAGGAGTGGTTATAAGGGACTCTGGGTTCACACCAGTTTCACCGCCATATAAATTGACCTAACCACAGGCTTAGCCTCTGAGGACTCTAGACGAGATCAGAAAGCCGACTGTGAATGGGGTAGAGACTTCTGAAACCCCTCCTTGAACTTCGTTCATATCTGATTGGTCTCCATGGATGATCTACCCATTCCGTATGGTTATACGCTCATGTCGCAGGATTTCCTGCTCATAGTTGAAGAACGATTGGACGTAGCAATAGTCATGACTGTGTGATGGGGAAGAGATCAATTAGTCTTGTGTTGCCTACACAGATGGAGAATGTCTCTTTGGCCTATGGATCTGTATTTGGGGGTCACAAATGTGAATCCATTTGGGAAGAAAAGTGCTTCCACTTTATCTTTTGGAAGGCATTCAGTACGTCATTTTCAAAAGTAAACTGAGGATGGAGGTTCAGAACCCATAGAAAAGAAATAGAGCCTTGCATAATGCCTATAAAATTTCTAGGAAGATCTTCTTGAACAATAAAAAAGTTAAAAATCCACTTTTTGGATTATCTTGCTTTTCTGTTTATCTTCCCCCTTTTCAGCTCAACTCTTACGAGCTCTTCTCCCGTTATCCATTGGCCTTACTCTCTGAGCCAGGAATAATGTGTATGTTTTTACTTCAGTAATTCACCCTGCCCACCCATGGATGAATAACTATTAGGGTCCAGGCAGGACTTGAGATGAGAGATGCACACTAACTACAATTCACCAGCTTGTTATTGTTGTATTATTTATTCTCTATATAAGATATTTCTTCTAAGATGCCCAAAGTACTTTCTACACACTAAATAAATGATTAACCCACAGAACCCTGCTATGAGGGAAGCAGATTTGCAAAGATGATGGGAAAAGAAGGAGAAAACTAAATCCCACATGTGGAAAATAACAATTCATCACACAAGGTGAAGATGGCAATTTCTGGCTCTAAAGGTGTAGAGAGCGGGCAATGTCAACCAGTGGATTGATGACCTTGAATTATGCCTTCTTTTCTCCTCTCTACCCTCTCCCCCACCTACCCAGATTATCCAAAGCACTTTCACATATCAGTTCAGCTGCCTGTCAATGCACAGGTAGATGAGCATATGCTCATATAAACGTAATGCATTTCTTAAACCTTACCATTGGCCAAATATTATGGAATTGACTGTACTGTACAGAGTTTTGCTTAAATTAACTGGCACAGTCATAAGGCCGAAATAAGGCTCACAATGAAATCTAGATTATCTCCGACTTTAAGCTCTTCCTTGCGGTTCAAGTCTTGGCCACCCGGTCTGCTATTCTTCCTCTTATTTATTCTCTTGGTACTCTGCGATTTTCCTTCACAAACTTTTAACTTTTATATGGCTCTATTTTTATGTGTATTTTTCTTAATGCCTGGTTTGTCCAATAAGCTATAAGTTCCCTCAGGGCAAAGATCGATCTCTTCTCTGAGGTTTTAGCACAATGCTTGGCACATTATTATGCACTCAACGAATACTGTTTTGATAAACAAATAAATGAATGAATAGAAAACATAGATTTGGGATTTAAAAAGATATAAATTTGATTCCTGATTTTACTGTTGACCAGAAGCCTTATTGATAACTTAAAGAGTTGATTAACATAAAGAGTTGATTAACACATATTTTGTACATTATCTGTATTATATACTGTATCCCTGTAGTAAAGTAAGCTAAAGAAAAGAAGATGGTATGAAGAAGGTCAGGAGGAAGAGTTCTGTATTGTATCAAGAAAAATGTGCATATAAGTGGACCTGTGCCGTTCAAAATTGTGTTGTTCCAGGGTCAACTATAATTTAATCTCTGAGCTTTGGTTTTCTCATCTCTAAGATAGAGCTAATAATAATACCTACCTCACAGGATACTTAAGCTGATTTACTTAGGTGACATATGACAGATTTTAAGAACTCAAAAAATGTTAGTACTCTATAAGTTAGGATTTGATTTCCAGAATTTGCAGATTCTTTTTTAAAGAAATGTTATTGCATCCATCAAAACTCCTCAAATAATTATGTGGAAGTCACAGCTATTTCAAATGCAATTTGAATATAGACTTGAAGTCATATCTCATTCATTTCTGGGTTCCACACACATTAGAAATGGGCCTTCCATACAAAATGGGCTCAGTAAATATACACTGAGGAAATTAACTAATTTTATAGATAAGGAAACTGAGCCCAGAGAGTTACAGGGACTTCCCTAACACCACACAAATAGTCTAAGGACCAGAAAGAGGTTTTTATATTCTGATTCCCAATCTAATGGTTTTATTACTAAAGCATATTGCCTGCTTTTAATACAGATCAAATATCACATTTCATAACATTAATAAGAGTAATTCATTTGAGTACATGACTCAACCGCCATTTATAATACCAAGATTGTCTTCTTTGGATATTTTTTTTAATTTTATATTATTTTATATATATTTTATATATATTTTATATATATTTTATATATATTTTATAATATTTTATATTATTTTATTTTTCTTTGGACAAAAAGCTTTAGAGGAAAAATTACCTAGTTTCCAATCTCAATTGTGCCATTTCCAGGCTGATATTGGAAAATTATTTCATCTTTTTGAGTCTGTTTCCTCTTAGGTAATTATGGCATTGCAGACTGTTACAAAGTTTTTCTGATAATTACATGAGGTAATGTTTGTAAAGACGTGACGGTTTCTAGCACGTGGTAAGCATTCAGTAGCAGAGGTGACGGGGAGAGTGGGGTGGTGCTAACAGCAATGAAAATAGGGCTGATTTTTGCTAAGCTTGTTTGTATCTATTTAGTGCTTCCTTCCTTCACTTACTAAGAAAAATCCTTTAAAACACATCTGTCATTTTCATTTTTGCCCCTTTCTTTTATCTTACAAGATTGGTGTATCTTGGGTTTTTTGTTGTAGGCTTGATTGTTTCTGTTTTGCTCACAAAGTTACAGGAATTGTACTTCCATGATTCTGCCTTGTCCTTAAAATAGATGCAATATAAATTGTTTGCATCCAATAATGTGCAGAATGAAATTTACATCATTAGAGTTGCCCTCACAGATAATGTGATCAGTTTGCCTGGGACTGTCCCATTTACTCCAGTTGTTGCGATGTCATTGTTGATAGAATCCCCTTTGCCCTCTAACAGTTTGAAACAATAATAGATTCTCCTAAACTTTTCACTTCTTAGCAGGAAGTTGGGGTTTGCTGAGCTTAAGACATACCTGTATAGTTTTACCGACAATGGGTTTTTGGCCATTTGTTTTGTTTGTTTTATTATTTTATGTTTGTTCAGTAATCTTAAACTTATTGATTACCTAGTGCAAAGGAACACATTCATATAATAAATATCTCTTTCTTTGGGAAATTGCTGTGAATCCATGAATATTTATGGTTGGAAATTACACAATTTAGGGGACTACATGAGGATTCTTCCAAATTCAAGTGAATTCACCAACAGGGAGATACTTAGCTTACAAAAATTAATTGTACACAATTTCTTAGACACAATCTAAGTAAATTAGGGTATGTCAATACTAGTTCTGGGTTTGAATCCTTGCTCTGCCCCTTATCAGCTGCTAGATTGGGGGTAAGTTTTCTAAGTTATCTGGCTTCAATTATAATTTTTAAAAATTGATGTAGATTTAAGCTAAAGGAAAAAGCAGTCAACTAATTATTTTAATATAAATAATATTAAATATATATAATGTAAAATTGTCAATCGACATATTTTAATACATCAAAATTCTCTTGTTTCTAATATGCCATTTCTGCTCAACTCCACAATTGACTCAATCTACATAGACACAAATTAATTGAAAATCCATTTTATATATAAGTATTGTACTTAAATATATTTGTATATATATGTATATGTACACACACAAACACACACACATATATGTATATGAGTTCAAAGTTTCTATCAAGAGTTATCAGATGTCACTAGTTAGCTATCTAGATGGTTCTTATTTCCCAACTATTTCCAAATTGTATTTAGACAAGATTGTACAAGGCACCTGGGAGTGGTGCCTCAGATACTCTTGCTATCCTTTGGCTTTTGGACTTTCATCCCAAGTAATTTATGTGCTCCTTTCTTGGATTAGTTCACTGAAGATTCAAATGAAACACCAAAGTTCAGTATTTGATGTCTAGGTATATTAATTAATGCTTTGCATTACAATCTAGTTCAATGATTTATTTAATTGTTGAAAATTTTTGACATTTCTTTTCAAACTACTTTATTATAATATTGACATTTCTTTTCAAACTACTTTAATATTGATATACTAACAAGTTCAACTTCTACTTTTTGTTTTAAAAATAATTTTTTCTCTAAATCTATATTACACAACCCTTATAAAGATAATGGCAGTATCCAAATAAAATATCCTTTTTACATTAAAAAAATTAAATATTCTTAACCAGATGCTGTGTCATTATACATTTATATATTTAGAGTCAAAATGTTCTCTCTTTCACCAGTAGTTATTGAAACTTATTACCATTTACTTCATCAAATATAAGTAGAATTTGTCATTTTGGGAAAAAGTCCATTTTGAATACAAGTAAGTTTAAGTCTGACTTTATTTCAGAGCATAAGTCCCATAAACCATTGCAATTTTAACAATCAAAATAACCTGCAAATGATGTAGAACAGAAATTTTAGTTATAGAGGTTTTTAGATCAGTCAACTTAAAAAGGAGAGAGAGAACATTTTGTTAGACAACACAAAGTATATTAGTGAATTTGGAGAGACACACTATCCATGTATTGATGACACATCCTGTTCATGTTATCCTAGTCAGACTGAGCTTACATGTTTCATTTCCATTCACTCTATTTCTCATTTTCTCCTTGGCTCTCCCAAAGATGGGCTTTGTAGCAATATTCCCCCATACAATGCCTTATGGTCCCATTCATCTAGCACTTTACCAGACTGCATTCCCTAACAATGAACACAAAGTGTCACTGTGACTGCATGCTAATAGTCTAAAATTCAAAAAAACTTGCCCAAATTTGAAATTCATTCACTTCCTTTTTGGTGTTTCATTTGAATCTTCAGTGTTTAACTATCCTTAAGTTGGGCAAGATCTTAATTATTTGTGTTTTTACCTCCTGGTCTTTCACTAAAGTGGTACTTTTTTTTTCTTTTGATGGTACTAGAAAGAAAACAAAAAAACAGAGATTCTGAACACTTCAGTGTTCGGATCTGATGACATGTGAATTCATGTGCATTTAAGAGAGAAATTGGTCCGTGGAAGTTGTTAATGCCCTCAGTGCAGACATCTGTGGTCCACAAGGCACCATGTGTTTTATCACTGAGCTAGATAAATGCGCTCTGCTCAGAACTGAAAAAGAACATGCATTCCTGCATGCGTACAACAGCCAAACGCCTATATCAAACTATAACTGAATCCTTCAAAACCTATCATCCTTTTTCTTAAAATCTTGGTCTGCGTAGAAGAGATACTGACCAGCAACAGCTGCTTCTAAATGCACTTTCCAAGAGTAAAGAGAAAGATTTGCCTTCATGTTCCTTTTTATATTTTAATATTATTAACTCTCTCCATGTTTGGGGGGTATAGACTTTTCTGAAATGAATATCTGGTCACCGTGTATTTTTTTTCAAAATTTATTACAGGATTCCATCTTATTGGACACACCAATTGTTTTACCATGTCTGAGTATTTATAGCCTCAAAAACATACAAATTAACTTTAGGTTCAGCATTTATATAGAAAAACTGCAAAGACGAAATGCCAGGCTTCTATTCTGAGACACGCTGTGTGGGTTGTATTGCTCACAACAGTTTTCTATCTGTCCCGGGTTACATTATTTCTTCATGTATCTGGCTGTGGTAGTTTTCTTTTAAACCAGTCCCTCTAGCTAGTTCTCCCCAGCCTTGTTACCACCACTTTCTAAATTTATTATCTCTCATGATTTTGTTAATACAGCCCATTATGGATTCATATTGAGGTATCAGGCAACAGGTGTGATCTTGGGGTGGGTACACCTTCTCCTGCTAGTTGCCGTGTGCTTTTGTAGAAAAGATACTGATTAATAAACATTTCATGACAATTCCTCCATCTCTACCTTTGTACTGCTGGGCAAATTATTTAACCTTGGTTTATTTATTTTTTAAAATAAGAAACAGTGTGAAAATTAATTACAAACAATGAATTCATTTAAAAATAATGGTTAGTCATTATCTCCAAATTTTAATATGATGAAGTTAAAAAAATCAGAAATTTTTTTTTTTTAGCATAGCATGTCAAAGTTGCTTGCTTTAGTCTCTATCTACAGTTTAAGAACTTACACCTAGAGCTAGATTGACTTTTTAAAAACCAATATGAGGTGTTTTGGGTTTTGTTCTGTTTTGTTTAATGAGCTTAAATTACCAGAGGATTTATAGAGAACTAGTGGCTACTCTTCAGCTGTGAATTTCTGACGTTTGGAATGTATAAGAATTTGAGATCTTATCTGGGGGCTTGGCATTTGGATTTTTGAGAAGGATGGTATGTAACCCCATTCTTTTATTCTTGTATTACACAAGCTATTTTTATGTGCAAGGTGTTGTGCTAACACTTACGTACAGAGAATCAAGATACTTGCTCTCATAGGCTCATAGTTATGCCAGAAGCAGTAAATACATAAGAAAACACTACAGATACTTGGGTAGAATCTATGGTGGGAGAACGAGGATATGAGTTGTATCCACATACCCTAAATGCTTCCTCATATTCCTTCAACCCCTTCTGGCACCTAGACCTTGGATGGCTGCCCAATTCAGCTTACCTCAAAGCCACTGACTCCCTCTGTGCTCACGGATTCTGGTGCCTAAGGCAGTTTATCTATATGCACAGAGCCTTTGGGTCTTCCAAGCAATTCTGGATTAGAGGAAGCACCATATGCAATGACCTCCAAAAGGGTCTAGTAATGTAATCCAAAAATATGGGAAGTTGACACCTCATGAGGCAAACAGACCAATGGGAGAGAGCACCAGAATAATACAGTAGATAAATTCTTTCTAATGGACTATTCTGAGTCATGGCTTTTCCATGCATCCTGTCTAGAAACATCCTGAAGCAATGTCCAGCCAGCACAGGAACGTGTCACCCTGCATCAGCCTCCCACTCTTGCATGACTCATTCCCTTTTCCCTCACTCTTGCAGTCTTGGGATTTCACTCCCCTCAAAAGCATTGACAACTTAGCCTCACCTCAGTCTATGCTATTTAGGAAAGTGAGGCTAAAATTGTGGTCAACTTGATTTACATGAGTTGGGGGGTAAGGTAGGAGGAGTGGAAAGTATTGATCAATAAACATTGCAGAGGGAGGTGAGGTCTACTTAAAATATGCAATGAGCCTTTTTTTTTTTTTAATACTTAGCTCTCAGAAGTCTTTTATCCTTTATAAATTACTACTTTGATCAGGAGAGACAGAAAATCTAAAAGTGAGAAAATAATACAAGTCCATTAGTTCATCACTCTAGAGATACCATCACTCCACAATGATCTTAATAACACCTAAATCCTCACTCAGAAGCCCAGTCAATGATCTCTAATCCCTTTGCCCATATTATTTATTACCTTTTGAGGATACTATCAATGTCCATTTTTCTTCAAATTCTGCAGCTTAATTTTTAATGCAGGTTTTGCTTTAGCAATGCATTCAGAGACTGTTAACACAATTTAGTTAATTGTGGAAAAGCAGCACATAAATTCGTAAAGATGTCCACATTTCTGACCATCTGGCCCTTCAATTTCAACCATTCTCTGCCTTCAAATTTTCCTCTGAACTTCTTGTCCTTCATATTAAATCCAAATCACCCACATGAGAATTCAAGGTTCCCCCCTCCCTCTCCTATGTATTTCGAGGATGATATTTGTTTTCCTTCCTTCAGTTCCCTTGTTCATCCTGAAGTAGCTTTCTATACTTTGCCATCAAGGCCCTTCCTTCACCTCAGTCAACAACTCATCCTTCCTTAAGAAAAAAAACACAACAAACACAAAATACTTTAATCCCTTTAGTCATCCTCCCTACCTCAAAACCAGCATGGAGAAAACCTCCATCTCCCCCCAAAGATAACTTGGCAATCACCTGCACTCCAAAAGTCTTTTAAGGATACACCCATTCCACACGATAGAAGTTTGTCTGGCTCTAAACCCGAACTCAGAATTAGACAGTTGGCAAAGTCCAAAAAAGCCCCATTTGTAGAAACAGTAAGTTCAATGATCCAAGTTGCGATTTACTTTTTGTTCTTCCAAATGCAATCTTTGTTTCAATTAAGCAGAGCCATATAATTTATTGTGTGAATCAGTACACTTTTGAGACTGAAAAGGGCTTGAGAGAGTAGATATAAACCAGGACTCTAGTTTCCCTACTTTTAGCAGTCTACGAATGTTACCAGCCTTCATTTTAAATGATAAAATTTCAGGAATCACTCCTTGAGATCTTTTGTTTAGTTGTTTTTAGATGTTCAATTCAAGGGCTAGTGGGCTTCAGAAGGAAAAAAATGAGAACATGCAAGTGAAATCTGAACATAGTGCTTAAGAGTGAACATGCTATTTTATCATATCTTGGCTCTGTTAGGTTATAAGCTCTGGCAAGTCACTTAACCTCATTTTGCCTCAGTTTTCATATCTGTAAAATGGGAGTAAGTATAGTACTGACCTCACAGGATTGTGAGGGTTAAATAAGTAAAGGCATTTAAAAGAGTTTCTGGCAAATAGCATTATGTGTATTAGCTAATAATAATAATAATAATAATAATAATAGCAGTATTATCTGACTTAAGGTGCAGCACAGAAAAGGGACCCTTCCAATGGTTCTGGATATTAAGATTACCATGGAAGCAGCTTACGAGACAAATGCCAAATCCCCCATGACTTTCTATTTCTGCGTAAGACATAAGGAATATCAAAAATTAACTTTTGATTTCCTTATAATATTTAGGACAAAAAAAAGAATGAGAAGGAGTTTGCAATTTGGAGACACTTGCTTTCTCTTTCTCAGGGCACATTTCCTCCTATTCTTTTAACTTTTGTCGGGGAAGATGGAAGATGTCCAAGTGGTCCCAAGTATCATGTTTATCGGGAGTTCCAGAAAAGAGTTTGAACAGAAAAAGAGAAACTGTGAACCTGAACAAAGAAAAATTGAAGCCCAAAGGAGAAAACGAGGTACAAAGGTTCACTAAGACCTGTGAAAAAATCCACCTACGAAAGCTACTCTGCCTGTGTTAAAATCAAGCAGGCATTTCTTTGCTGCTATGAATGCTCTGATTTCTTTCTTGCTGGGCAGTTAAGTGGGCTTGGATGTGGGGAATTTCTTCTGATCTTAGCCTTTTTATGGCCACAATGAACTGTCAGCACTGCCAGGGAAACCATTCCCTTCAAATTTCACAAGGCTGACCTTGCAAGGTTACCACCGTCTGTCCAAGGGGCAGGTGACACTCAGAGCTCCCAGGAGAGCCTCTGCCAGCTGGCAGTGGAAAAACAACTACAAAAAAAGGCACTCTCAAAAACCCCACACATCTCTCAAGCCAGCAAGAATCCCAAAGCCTCTCGCCTACGGGAGTCCAGGCTTATTTTTATTATCATATCTGACATCATTCCAGCAGAAACAGAAGACAACTGTGTGGATATCAAAAACAATTTATAGGCACAGATACCTCTGATGAAGAGTAATTGCACTGGAGAAGAACCTCAACTTCTAACTTGTCTCCATTGTTCATAAGGCACTTGCCATCACACTGGGTTTATTCATTTTCACAGTCAAAATTACCATCGAATTTTTTCTTCACCCATATCCTGGGTTCCAGGGACAGGGGAATTGAGGTTTCTCTTGCTTCCTAAATAATCATCCATTTTCCAAAAAGGGGGTATAAAAGTTCCTAGTCTAGGCAATTGGGGAGCTATGGACTCTAGTGGTCTCTGATAGATATAGACTTCCGTTTATTGGAATGGGTCAATGTTCCATTAATAGATTAGGTACCTGTAAATGTTTATGGAATTTTTTGAAGAAGTTAGGGTAAAATTGCAGCAAAAGGATTTTTGGTGATATCTTTTAAAGGATGCCAGGTTTGAATTGAAAAATAATATTTTTTAAAGTATTTAAATTCAGTGCCACTTCATGAGCATGCTGTTTGACAACTATAAAGCACGGATCAGAGGGGCTCGACAGGACCTTTCTCCATTCTCCTTGGGAGGCAACAGAAGGCCAGGGAGCTCAGATCTCCACTCCCTGAGACCTAGGAGAACAGCAAAGGACAAAGGTCTCCTGACTTCCAGACCAGTGCTCTTTATACAACACCTAAATCTAATCTAATAAGAAAGGATAATCTTAGAAGCTTAAAATGAAGTGTGAAAAAGCAAACACTTTTATTCCCTTACTTATTGTATTAAAATCAATAGCTTAATGAGCTTGCTAGGGAATATACATCCAAGGGCAAGGACTGAGTAGAAAGGAAGAACACGTGATTAAATGATACATTTTAAGGCCATGCTCTGATCCCTCTGCTTCTTCCTGGGCCCAGCCTGCTAATTGCTCCAGTCTTGGCCCCCCTTCTGACCTGGGATGCCTGAGACATGACATACACTCCAGAGTCATTTCTTCCTTCTCCTCTTCCCCATTAGCCAAGCACTGTCCCCTCAGGGCTCTGCTTCCATCTGGAGAAATGCATTCCAAACCCCTTAAAAAGTTGCTTCTAAAATGGAGGTTCAAGGGGCGCCTGGGTGGCTCAGTCGTTAAGCGTCTGCCTTCGGCTCAGGTCATGGTCCCAGGGTCCTGGGATCAAGCCCCACATCGGGCTCCCCGCTCCGCGGGAAGCCTGCTTCTCCCTCTCCCACTCCCGCTGCTTGTGTTCCCTCTCTCGCTGTGTCTCTCTCTTGTCAAATAAATTAAAAAAAAAAAAAAAAAATGGAGGTTCAAGTGTTAAAAAAAAAAGTAAATAATTTTTAGAAAGGTAAATAAAATATTAAAAAATCCCTATATTTAGAAAAATTGATTGTTGATATTTTTGCTTTTAACAGCTTATTTCTTTGAACATTTAAGATATCTGGGCATTCCAAATGTCTCACGGGTCCTCCATGTGCACTGAGTGCTTTTGCACTTAAGGAAGGTTCCTGCCTGCACCAAGTGCATTAGATCATCTCCCTAGCTTATTTTGTAACATAGAGCTGCTGATTGACATAATTAATAAACTTTGAAGTCTAAAACCTGAAATGTAAGAAAGAAAATAAGCTTTGACTCCAGACATATTTTTTCCCTCTACATTGTTGTGTGAAATTCGGAATGAACCCTACAAAGATGTAGGATTTCATATGGCTATGAAGGATCCGATGTCTAAAGTCGTCAGGATTCAATCTTGGATCAAATCTTGGGTACTCCCTATAACATAGGAAGTGTTCAGTGCCCTAAATGCAAAAGACTGTATGGATGCTGGTAATGGTCTGGGGAAGGGAAGTGAGGGGGATCAAGGAAAAGATCGTAGGGCTGGCCAGGAGGAAGAAAGGATGCAATCGCCTCTTGCAACACGAAGGGTAGCATTCATCATGAAGACTTCCTAATTACACAAATGGACCTCCTAGCTGCTTTCTTTTTGAAAAAGTGATAAAAGTTTGATATCTGATCCAAGAGGTGTGGAAAGATTGCTACAGCAATACCTCAGTGTTAGTCACCGAAAAGACATGCTCACCTTGAAATGCCTTTCAAAAATACAGTTTGCTCTTTTGAAATGTGTAGAAGCTGCCAATATCTGTTTGTCTGCTAATGTCCACTGCATTCGTAATGTACAATAAGTAGGAACAATTGTCTCCTTAATGCAATAATAAAATGTTCATAACTTAAAAGTAAATACACTCCAAAATGAGCTGCTGTAGTCTTGCTCAGGAGCTGTGCTTTTTATAACGGATATCATAATGAAAAATTCCTTATTAAATTTATTGTGGCTTTTAGTAAACTGGTTCTCCAAATGTAAAAAGTCTGTGTTGATATACCGGGATTGTGTGGCTGGGAAATAAAGGGAATGCATATTTAATTCTGAAACATAATAAGACAGATTAGGCCATTTTTTATTTTTAAATGTGCTTGTTCCAACATTTATAAGAGTAACCAGATAAACCTGCCAACATCTGTTCCTCTTACACAAAGAACCGGCTCTAATAAAATTTTGGTCATACTATTACAAGATCTTAGCATGAGAGTGAAGAAATCTCAGGCAGAATGATAACAAACTTGACATTAAATCTTCACTAATATTGATGTGCCTAAAATCTTATGGAACATTCAATGTGCCTATAATCCTGAACCATTTGACAGCTTTTACATAATATTCTAGGCAAAGGTGACCTGATCCTCCTCTGCTGTTGACAGTGCAGCTGAAATGGCCCTCCAATAAATGAAGCAGGATTATCTAGCCAAGATGGCAAACAACAGCTTATAACACGCACCAGAAAATTTCCATAGCATGCTGGATCTTTGCCGTCAATGACACATGGATCATGCCTGAATATAAAGCACACAGTTCCCTAGATGCCTGATAAGTTTTAAAGGACAAAAATATGCAAAACCGATGTCATATTTAAAGACCAGCTCCACGCTCCACACTTAGAAGTATAGGGAGTTCCATCGAAGGAAGCCCCGAGTCTTTTAGTGTTGTGTTAGTGTGTGTCATCCCCTTCGTTGTATTCTAATGACTTGACAGAGAGTCTCCAGCTTAAAAATCATGGAAGAGATACTGTAATGGCATCGTGTGGTAACAGACGGTGGCTACACTTGTGGTGAGCACAGCACCATGTTTAAACTTGTCGGATCACGATCTTGTACACCTGAAACTAAGTAACATCATGTGTCGACTAAACTCAAATTTAAAAAATTAGTAAAAAATAAATAAAAGCAAATCAAATAAAAATAAAAATTACAGAAGAACACAGGCAGTACACTAGATATGAGTTGCAAGAAAATAATGAAAATAAATAAGCACCGAGAAGTCGTGCTTCTCATGGGATAATGACATTTGTGTAGGACTCGTGCGATATGTTCAAAAAATCTGCATGGACGTGATCCGTAGAGAGTGCTACTTTTGCCTCTCAGTTTATGGGAAAATAAAGAAAAGCCTGGGCGCTTGTTGTCAATTCATAGCCTACAAGTTACCTGTTGTAAATTTAGTTTATAATAGTGTAATTAGCTGCCACATGGCCAGATTGTCTAAATTCTCTTCCTCCTGTTGGGAGCTTGACAATTTGAATGCCACAGAATATCAATACCGATCTTTTACAGCCCTTTGCCAGAGCAGCCTCAGGATATGCTGAGCTGGCGTGGTAACTGCATTAGAGAATTGAGTTTGTTCTTTTTCAGAAGACAAATATACTATCTTTGAAACCACTTACAAGGAAAAAAAATAGACATTAAATGCTAGTGTATAACACCAAACAAAACCTATTAATAGTAAGGATAACCTGGCATTGTAAAAGATATGGGATCTTGAAACTCCAAGAGAAAATGGTAGCTACGAGAGGCAAACCCAGAATCCATGACAGACGACATGCTTAGAGAAAGAAAATGTGCATGGAGGGGGAGGGATTGCAGCTTATAACCAGTCAAATCTAATGCAGTGTTGTAATATGTAATAACAACAGTGAAATAAATGTGTTTGTAGCTTCTTAGATGACTAAGGGTATGGATGGAGTTTTCTGAAATATGTAGGATCCAGAAGAATGCAGCTAAGCCTAGAAATAAAAGTTGCGATGTTAGTTGCCAGCAAAAGAGAAAACATTAACTGCTTTGTTTGAAAAACACTCAAAAGCTAACAGTCAGCTTGTGTTGAGAAAGATTTTAGTTAATACGGAAAGGTTAGCTTGGTTTATTATTCTTCATGAGCACTCTAACTTTTGATGCATAGATACACACACTGTGAGATTTCTCAACCTGGTCATAATTATAACACTAGACATGTTAAATTAAGAAGCACTTTATAAATTGTGAGTCATCTTTAGGCAATCAGTGCAATCACTTTTATAAAACAGTATAAAAGCACATAATTTCCGAATGAAGCCTACTTTACGTCAAATTGAATAGATTTATCTTTATGAAAATCATACATAAATCTGATGCTATTATCACTGAGCAGAATTTTTAAAAACTGTAGGTAGGTGCTTGGTGACTATTTGAACATCACACAGTTCTAATTCCCTTCCCAACTTTTACTTACATCTTCTAATTTTCTCTGGCACTCATGAGTCCGCAATTCTATGGCTACATACAGGGCATGATTCATCAGGGACGTAACTCCAAATGGCATTCGGATACTCCTGCAATAATTGTACCTATAGTTTGGCTGCCTCGTGTATCAGATGAGTGAGGACTGTGGCTTGGCTCTTCATTCAGACAATACTTAGGCCATTGTAAAAGTGACCAAAAAAATAGTCTTTTGAAAACATCTACCTCTATGATCTCACAAGGTAGACACTTTGCTGAAGAATCTACTCATGTTCTGATTTTTTCAAGAAGAGTGTGGACTAGATTGTTGATTATATAAATGCTTTTTACAGAAGAGCTATATGGACATTTAAAAAGTGAATTCTAAGCTATCTGATGTGCAATACTAAATGGAGTCATTCTTTTCATTATAACATTTTGTATTTTCCTATCAAGAAATACAGAAAATGAAAACAAAAATAAAGAATACCAACCACAGTTATTGATTAAGCGCTCACTATTTCCCAAGGGCTGAACTGGACATTTGACTTGCATCTCATTTATTTTCCTAATACTAGGAATTAAGGTACAATGAAGTAACCTGTCCATAGTCTCAGAGATTGTAATGCAAGCAGATGGAAAAGAGTTCTGATGTAATTTTTTAAATATTTCCAATCAAAAACTATGTAAAGAAGCTATTTTTAAATACAAAAACATAACAGGTCAATCGATCAAGATATTTATGGAACTAGAAAACTTACATGATCATGCAATTTTAAATATATTGTTCTCCTTTTAATCATGTACACTTTGGGTTGTATGAAAAGATTGGGAAAAAGTAAATGTATTATTTTAGTCACAAAAATGAAGTGTCAATGTGAATTTCAGACTACTGAATAATTGCCATTGCCCTACTGAAGATTCTCTTTGCTTATTCATGCAGTAATTATGGAAAACAGACCCACATTGCCAGTGTGTTGAGGTAGGCTGAACTGGCAATGCTGGAGACTTGGTCTAGGTTAATGGAAGCAGAGTGAAGTAGAAAAATTCTAGATGTGAACTCTTAGGTGGGACCAACAGAACTTGCCAATTGGTTGAATGTGGAGAGTTTGGGAATCTGGGAAAGAAAAAGAAGAAAAAAAAGAATGATTTTCTTGTTTTTAGTTTAAACAAATCATTCCACTCACAGATGATGGGGAAATCTGGGAGAAGAAAAGGGAAATAGCAGGAACATATGGATTTTTTTTTATCCAAAATTTTTATTTCTTTCTACATTTTCCATCTTTGGTCTTCTTTACTTATTTCCATTTTTTTCTTTCTTTTTTTTTAAATTTTATTTTATTATTATGTTAATCACCATATATTACATCATTAGTTTTTGATGTAGTGTTCCATGATTCATTGCGTATAACACCCAGTGCTCCATTCAATACGTGTCCTCTTTAATACCCATCACCAGGCTAACCCATTCCCCAACCCCCCTCCGCTCTAGAACCCTCAGTTTGTTTTTCAGAGTCCATAGTCTCTCATGGTTCATCTCCCCCTCTGATTCCCCCCACCTTCATTTTTCCTTTCCTACTATCTTCCTTTTTTTTTTTTTAACATATAATGTATCATTTGTTTCAAAGGTGAAGGTCTGTGATTCATCAGTCTTAACATAATTCACAGCACTCACCAAGGCACATACCGTCCCCAATGTCCATCACCCAGCTACCCCATCCCTCCCACCCCCCACCACTCCAGCAACCCTCAGTTTGTTTCCTGAGATTAAGAATTCCTGTTATCAGTGAGATCATATGATACATGTCTTTCTCTGATTGACTTATTTCGCTTAGTATAATACCCTCCAGTTCTATCCACGTCATTGCAAATGGCAAGATTTCGGTTTTTTGATGGCTGCATAATATTCCATTGTATATATATACCACATCTTCCTTATCCATTCATCTGTTGATGGACATCTTGGCTCTTTCCATGGTTTGGCTATTGTGGACATTGCTGCTATAAACATTGGGGTGCACATACCCCTTGGGATCACTACATTTGTATCTTTGGGGTAAATACCCAGTAGTGCAATTGCTGGGTTGTATGGTAGCTCTATTTTCAACTTTTTGAGGAACATACTGATTTTTAAAATATTAAGTTAATATTAAGTTTGAGACTCCTTTTAGATATTCATGCGGACAGGTAAAGTAGGTGGCTTGGACATATGAGTCTGGAGCTCAGTATAACTTAGATTTGGGGCAGTGAACTTTTTTTGTGTGTGAAACATTCATTTCCCCCTTCCTAACATTATTCTGATTTCATTTTGGGCATCATCCCTTTCCTCTTTGTATAGTCTTAGTGAGACAGTGAATACAACTGGGGTCTATGATATAAAAATGCCTGATGCTTTGTCTACCAACCTGTACAACCAATGTGTGCACCACAACCAATGTGAGGATGTGCTGGCAAGTATTGTAACAACCATCTCTCCAGGGAGGGTAGGGGGGAAGCCCTATTTTGACAATACCCACGATATAAATGTTCCCATCATGGCTTATTTCAATCTGCCAACATGGTATTACTGACCACAGAGTTGGGAAGAGATGTGTAGTAGGACAATGTTGTATAATACTTGCACCACTAGATGCACTAGACATAAGTAGCCTCAAGAACATGGGTAGGAGTAATGAGATTTACCATTAAATATCAAACAGTGATTATCTTGTCAACTGATATGTAAGACTGAAAATATGATAAGATTTACCCTAAATCTACTCTGGATAGAAACCCTGTCCTTGAGGAACTCACCTTCTGGAGAAGAATGACACGCACAACACAGATACAATTTGCAAGGCAGGGCAGAGCAGTGAGAGGAGCTGATGCAGCGCGGCTGGCTGTTTGCCTAACTCACTTTGTGATCATGTTCAGACAGTTGCATTCTCACTGGGCTTTTGAGATACCAGACAAGTGTTCTCTGTAGTCTTTCAACCCTGTTTCAAAACTGTTTACTTCTTCAACTCCGAATTAATCTACAAATAATACACTACAGTTACCTAATAATTCCCCAATAACCCCCATAAATGGTGAACTAACAGTGATTCTTTACCTTCTTAAGTGGTGCTGGATCTAAGCAAATGGATCTAAGCCGGATCTTTTTAAACGGTGCTGGATCTCCCACCTTTGCAATGATCAATAAGTTATATGATGTTTCTCAGACACGAAATGGTTTCATGTGATAATTCACATGTGAAGTCCTTGAAAACAGGGAATGCAGACTTATCCAAATTTTCACCTCCAGCTCCTGATATACAGAAGGCCCTCACAGTTGTGTGTTGAAGTGAATTGAGTAAATTCTTGTGGAAATCTTGTTGAACTGGTGAGCCGTAGTGAGTTACTTACTGTAGGGATATGTGCGATGTTCTTTCTAATTCAATATTTTTATTAATGTGTTGAGGGAAGATGCAGATCTCAAAACATATTCATAAAATTTTAAGATGATCCTAGCTTGGGAGGAGAACCAAACACCAGGGACACCAGAAATATAATCCAAAGAAGTTAGAACTGTCTACATAAAAAGAAACTTGGCCTTCAAAAATGTAAATGACTGAATATGGAAGAAATGGTATGAATTTTTTTTTCCAGGCAGGGGAATAAAATAAATCTGGAGTCTAAGTGTGATAATAATTTGCAAATTAGATCTCTGTTTAATGTGATATGGCTGTAAACAGAGCCAGAGCTCTGTTGGCCTGAATTTAGGGAGCTTCATGTGATAAGTGGTCAGGAAATTATTTGTCTTTTTCCGTGCAAAGCTGAAAGTTCAGAATTCATTGAAAAAGTCCTAATTTCATTCAATATCACTGGGAACAAGAGCTAAAATATAAATTCAGGAACCACAAATATGAGTAAGAATAATACCAATTGTTAATAACAGTTTTTATAGATTGAGTAGCTTAGGTATCTACTATTAGCTTCTTTAGGTACCTTACTGGCACAATTGCCTTAAATACAACCTATTACACAGCCTACATAATCTGATCGAATCTCAGAACCACCTTTCAGTTGGATGTTTTTCCCCATTTTACTCCTGAAGAAGAGAAGCTAAAGAGTTCAAAGAGTTTGTCAATCTGGTTTGTCAATCCAAAAGTCACCCTGCATCCAATTTCCATATTTAGTTGAGAACAAAAAGATAAGAATGTAACATTTAGTTAAGACTGTTACAAAATAGGGGTGGCTGGGTGGCTTAGCCGGTTAACCTCCCACTCTTGATTTCAGCTGGGGTCATGATCTCAAAGTCCTGAGATCAAGCCCTTCCTCCTGCTCCACGCTCAGCAAGGATTCTGTTCAGATTCTCTCTCTCTCCCTCTTTATCTGCCCCTCCCCCAGCTTGTGCTCTAAATAAATAAATAAATAAATAAATAAATAAATAAATAAATAAATAAAATCTTGAAGACAAAGAATGTTACAAAATATTTTCTTTAACTAGCCTGAGCTATGCAGGTTCATGAGAGGAAATGTATCATGAAACTGTACTATGTTGTCCCATCATATCCATTTGTTCTAGGCACAGGAACCCTCTTCATAGGACAGTCTGTTGAGATGGGCTCCATCCTCCATTCAGCCTGTTGCCTATCTCAAATGCAGAAGACCTTTCTACCCACTTGCCACTACTGAGTGCGAGGGAAACACCTCAGAACATGGGCTCCCGCACTAAACTAACCAGGGTTTCATTCCTGTTGCTCCACTTGTAGGCTATATGATCATGCACAGGTTGATCTATCTCTTTGGGCTCACTTACCTCAATAAAATAGCATTAATATACCTATCTCTTAGAGGCTAATGTGAGTGAAATGAGATAATACCTGGGGCACAGTGAGTTCTTAGAAGATGTGAGCTATTATTATTGATCAGTGATGGAAATTACAAGTATTCCCATAGTCTAATACCAGTGGATCCATTTGGAAATCAAATTCATAGGCAGGATGGCAATGATGCCAGGATTCCTCCACTGCACACTCCACACTGTCTGGTTCATCTCTGTCTCTTTTCCCTCATTCCCTTTCTCTCATCTATCCTGTCCTTGCCTTTACCCTCACAATTTTGAATTATTTGCATATGAATCTACCCCATTCACACCTCTTGATCATGAGGACAAGAAAAAATGCCAACTTTTTATCCTATAACATTAACAGACTGCTTTATTCATAGTAAGAATTGATGACTTAATAAATAAAACTAAAGTCCCTTAAACAATAACAAAAAAAAACCCCACACCCCTCAATTTTACCAAAGAAAAATGGATACAAAGGACAAATTTTATTCACTTGTTTCATATTTGTGATTCATATTTAAGAATCAAGGTACTGATTGAGATATCAAAAACCCTGATTACTTTTAATCTAGAATGAAATCTTAAATAACTTCAGAATGCATAGAAGGAAGAAAGTAAAGTTTAACAGCTATTGAATTTTATGAAGCCTTAGGCAAAAATCACACTCAGATCAAAGGAGTTTTCTCTGAAGGAATAAAAAGGTAACAAATAAAGGGGTGGAGACAGGGATATCTGAGAAGCACTGGTGAATTCAGAAGCTATCCAAAAGAGTCCGCTTTCTTTTAAGAAATATCAAACTTTGGGGTGCCTGGGTGGCTCAGTCGTTAAGCGTCTGCCTTCGGCTCAGGTCATGATCCCAGGGTCCTGGGATCGAGCCCCACATCGGGCTCCCTGCTCTGCGGAAAGCCTGCTTCTCCCTCTCCCACTCCCCCTGCTTGTGTTCCCTCTCTCGCTGTCTCTCTCTGTCAAATAAATAGAATCTTTAAAAAAAAAAAGAAATATCAAACCTTGTAACATTACATACATAGGTAAAATCAACAAATAACTAAAATGGACAGAACACTTACAATCTTTATTTACTTCACAACTATTTTTGTTGCGCTGGTCTTTTGATATTCTTTGCAATACAGCGAGTGACATAAAGTTACTGCATGTCAGTGTCCAGCAAGGGAAGAGGAGAGAAATGCAGCTCATAGTATGACACAAACAGAATGTGCAGGCATTTGAGCATACACACACATCATCACCAACACATACGATTAAACCTTAGTTTAAGGCAACTTTTTCACTCTCGATTTTGATATGGTTGATTGAACTTGACTTTCCATTATTACTAAAAAAAACAATGCATGATGCACTAACACTCTACTGTTAAAAAAAAAACAAAAAACGCTGATATGTGAATATGGTAATCACCAGAGTGTTCTGGGCAAAAATCAGAAAACAAGATGGCTCTAAGAGCCGGCTGTTGACATTAACACCTGCTGATGTGCATAGGTGATGAGGAGTTCGAATTTCTTTTATTTATCTTTGTATTCTTTACAGTATCTGCCACGATACCTTGGACATAGAAAGTTCACAATGGTTTTCGAAAGCAAGGACAGTGGTGTTATAACGAAGTTTGCGGATTGGAGTTCGGAAGCTAAATTTATGCGACTGTTCTAGGCATATCTCTAAACCTGCTGAGCTGTCCATTTTGGAATAGTTCTGATTTAGTGAACTAGTTTAGTATTAGTAGAGTGACATCCTAGTGCCAGAACTGAAGTTCTTGCTCCTTGCCTTGCTGCTGACATATTGCTCATTACATAAATTAACCACAGAAAATGTATGTCAACCTTTCAAAAAGTGAATTCATTGTTCCAAAATTTGTGGTTGGGAAAATGTGGAGATAGTTTAATGTCTCATTAAGATTCAGAACCACTGTTATTAGATAAAGTAAAAAAACATACTGGGGTTGGGGGCCAGGGAGAGTCATAGACTATACAGGTGAATGAAAATAATTGAAGAAAGTGCTCTACAGGCTCCAAAGAAGTGGGAGAAAATTCTAGTAGCTCTATTCTTGATTCAGTGCATCCATAGGCCTTTGACTAGCCTCTGACCACTATCCAAATCTAAAGCTTTCGGACTGCTCTGGAGGCTATATACAGAAAAGGAAGTTTTCTCTATCGTACATAACACATAGTTAGGTGTTGGACTTAGTATGATTTACAGTGGTTTTTGAATGCAAGAGCAGTAAAGACTAAACCCTGGGCTAGCTGAGATCTGTAGCATGATTTATCATTGCTCTTGAGTTGTTTCTTCAGATCCTCAGAGTAACTGCCTGAGCAAAGAAGGGAGGGGATTATGTTCCATTTTTTGTTGTGGCTCGTCCAAGATCACAGACTCCTAAGTTCCTTTGTTTTCTGCCTCCTGGTTGAGTTGCCTTTCCACTCTCTTTCACACTGCCTCTCTTAGACTAGAGGTCACCACCCTTCTAATGCTATTTTTGAAAAATAACCATCTTCCTAGACTCTACCTACTTAGGATGCAGCACATTGCTGTCTCATTTTGTGCAAAGCTCTTGGAATCCACTTTGGCCTGCTTCCTCTGGGTATGTCTTTCCGTCTTCTGCTTGCCTAGTGTGAATATACTGAGGTTCTGGCCTATGCAGTCTTGAAACTTGAACCTGATTCATTTGGAAGAGCTTTGAAAAAATTTTCTTTTCTGTAGGCT
This sequence comes from Mirounga leonina, assembly GCF_011800145.1. NCBI lineage: Eukaryota > Metazoa > Chordata > Mammalia > Carnivora > Phocidae > Mirounga > Mirounga leonina. The sequence goes on along the minus strand of NW_023270316.1, from coordinate 29,082,145 downwards.
GAAGTATGCATCCAACCACCCTGCCATGAAAACTAGCTGGCCATTGCCCAGATGGTATAGAAGAACCTCTGGGATGCTAGTCACCTTTCTCAGTGTCATCCTACTCTTGAGACAGAAGGCACTTGGAAAAAGACAAGGCTTCAGGACATAACATTCCCAGGAGAACCTGGGTGATGGGACTCATACCAAGGCTCTTAGGGAACTCACTGTCCCAAGTAAAGAAATTATATTCTCCCTTTTCCTTTAGCAATACCTTCCAAAATACTGCCTAAGCATCATTTTTAAGCCAAAGAATATGTAAGGAGCATTATTTCTGTGGAAGAATGGAAAGTTGTCCAGAGCCTGGAAACAAATGAAGAAACAAAGAGAATAAGTTGGTTAGCCCTGATGAGCAAGCTTGCAAACTCTGATTTCAGGGTATGAGAATTGGTGTTGTGTTCTCTTTTGTGTTGTTTCCTGGCTGAGATGCTCTGGCTGGGCTCTAGGTCCTGAGCAGAAATCCTTTCTTGCATTACACCCAGACAGAGAATGCAAACTCACCACTGTCTCTCCCTTGCCAACACGGTACATCCTCTCTCTTCTCAGACAACAGCTTGCAGAGAATATGACCAGTAGGAATACCCTCCAATCTCAAAGAGCCAGGAACCTCCTGGCCTAGATACTGCACATTATCAGAATGGCAGTAAGACAGTAAAATTAGAAACTTAGTGAAGATTTGTATAGAATTTCCTGCAGCTTTGGAGGAATTGTATGTGATTATATCTAAAATGTAATAAATAACTGTCAATTCAATTAATATGCTTGTTTCTACTAAGCTAAAACAAGTGGAAGAAAAGAGTCCTTGTAATATTATGTTATACCCAGGGACCCCCCCCCCCCCACCATGGGATAGAATTCCATGTCCAAAGACCCCACCAAGCTAGGAAAAAAAGATAACAGTTCCATGGGCTGGAGCAGAGAAATGCTGGTAAATCAAGAAGATAATTCTAGAAATAGTATGGAAAACAGGAAGAGGAGGGGAGGCTGGTGGATTGACTATAGAATCAGAGATAAGAGAATTGCTGATGCTCTAAAGATGATCCCAGGATAAAGCCTGTATTCTGCAATATGAAGCATTGGCTGTAGCATTGGCTTTTGGGCTTTTTCTAAACCAGAAGTGAAGTTGTAAATCAGCTTACTATTTCTCACTACCATTAGTTCCAACCAGAAAAACTTTACTTTACTAATCAGATCATGGGATGCTCTGTGGATTTCCATGTTCTTCCAGGCTAAAGGTCTCTGAAAATAACAAATATTGAAATTTTCCTTTTAAAAATATTGAGCTCTTGTCTGCTAACTTCAACTCTCAAATAACAGCAATTTATTTATAAAAAAAATTTCAAAATATGAAAGGGTCATTTCAGGAAAAAAAAAAGTGCTACATTTGTTCTTAACTTCACCAATGAGTTGAACTTAGCATATTTTATAAACAGAACATAGAAAGATATAAGTCTCAGAAAAACGAGGAAAATTTTTTCAAATTAATAATAATCTCCAGTCGCCTTTCCCATCAAGCTGTTTAGTGTTATGCAAGCTGGTATTTCCACAATTCTGCATTTTATATTAAAGCCCAAAAGGACTAGGTACTTTAATGTGGAGATCGTTTATCATTGTGGGGTGCTAGCTAATCTCACCTAAGTCTATCTGCCTTCAAGTCTGCGAAGAGCTTTATCACAAGTTGGGCACCGTCAAAAACTTCACATAAACTCTTCGAGATGAAGGGAATATTGCACTCTCTTGGTGGGACCTCACTCAAGTATTCCTGGCATATTTATTTATTTGACAGAGAGAGACACAGCGAGAGAGGGAACACAAGCAGGGGGGGGTGGGAGAGAGAGAAGCAGGCTTCCCGCGGAGCAGGGAGCCCGATGCGGGGCTCGATCCCAGGACCCTGGGACCATGACCCGAGCCGAAGGCACTCTCTTGGTGGGACCTCACTCAAGTATTCCTGGCAGGGGCTCATCTCGCACTTGTGGTAACACAACCAGGGATAAGGAGCTCACTGAAGTGCTTTCGTGATTACAATTACAGAGCTCTCTCATATGTGAACTGGAATATCCCTTCCTATCATCATAGACTGTGGGTCCTGCTTGAAACCTTTGAAGCAACACAAAATAAATTTGATCTTTTTCCAAATAAACTCTAGTTTAGAATACTGAAGCAATTGTATATTCAGTTATATCTCTTGTACAGACTAAATATTAATTCTTCTTAACATGGCATGGCCACTCATTCTCAACATACATTGCAGTTGTTCCACATTTCTCTGAAGGTGAAGCATAGGTAAATAGAAATGATGGCAAAATTGCTTGAAATGGATATGGAATAAAGTGTGCTTCTTCCTCTTCCGGTCTGAATTCTACACTCTTCTTAGTAGAGCTCAAGGTTGTATTCACGTTTCAGTGGCTACCTCCCTTGGTTATCTCATATCAAAATCCCTTCCCTATCTTTTTAACATAGACATGTTATGTCAAGTCTCCCTTAACTTCTTCATATGTAATTTCTTTTTGAACACAGGTAAAGAAGTTAGGTTTTGCTGACTATGTACCACATAACACCCTGTATCTAATTTCTAACAGCGCTAAACATGGAATACTATTTCTGACCCTTCCACAAAACTGTAAGTTACCTGAGGGATTGAGTTTATTTGGTTTACCATTGTGTCTGCAGGGTCTAACATAATGTCTAATACAAACTAAATACTCAAAAAGAAATTTGCTGACTGAATGAATGAAAGGTAAGAGTCAGAGCTTGATTGGTCATGGAAGAATGTGATACAAAGTCAGTCAACTGAGGGGCACCTGGGTGGCTCAGTCCATTGAGCTACCAACTCTTGGTTTCAGCTCAGGTCATGATCTTGGGGTCCTGAGGTCAGTCTCTGCATCAGGCTCTGAGCTCAGCGAGGAGTCTGCTTTTCTCCTTCTCCCTCCCCTTCTGCCCTTCCCCACCCCCATGTGCCCACTCTCTCTCTCCAACCGCCCCCCAAACCCACGTGTACATGTGGTCTCTCTCTCTTGCGCATGCACGCTCACTCTCAAATAAATAAATAAATAAATAAATAAATAAATAAATAAATAAAATCTTAAAAAAAAAATCAGCCAACTGAAACAAGACTAACATGGTTAGCCTAAAATTGCCTTGCCTTCAGACCAGGGCCTTGTCTCCATGTTTAACCTACCGCCTCAACTGCTTCACACCTGGATTTCATGCCTTTCATGACACTGAGAGGGGGTCCCCTGTCTTACATACACATTGCCCAACACCTACCTCCAAAGCCAGTCTCCCTGATCCTTCTTACAACCACTTCTGCCACCATCACCCCCTCTCCCCACTCCACTCCACAGTAGTCTGATTTTGCTTCTATCTTCAGCAACTCCTTCACCTTATTTTTGACAAATCCAATTAAAATGTGTGCATGTGATTTCCTGAAGTATCTAAAGTAATTTTACTTAAGGCTTTAAATAAGATTAAATTAATTTAAAGATATATCTATTGGGTTAAAAAGCAGATCTGTATTAAATCTCTTTTTAATTTCAGTGAAAGCATTTAAAAATTCATTAACACTTAAATTTTACTTTTGTTAACTATAAAAAGATTATAAATTGTTTTGAAATCAAACTTGATTTTTTTAAAAAAGCTAGAAAATTTATTTTAAACTATTTATTTTGCCTTCCAGTTTTAAGGAGGGTTAGCACATATTTCTGAGAATATTCTTGAAAACAAAACAAAACAAAAAACATGTTTTAGTGGCTTGAAAACACATCTACAAATTATTTACACTCCTTTCAGAAGGTAGAACCTTGAGTGTGAGCTAGGCTTTTGTGACTTCTTTTGTATGTGGTTAAAAAACCCATGTAACATAAATTTTCCATCTTAACCACTTTTATGTGTACAATTCAGTAGTGTAAAGTATATTCACATTCATACTGTGAAACAGATATCCAGGATTTTTTCATCTTGCAAATTAGAACTCCCTGCCTGTTAAACAACTTCCCTTTTCTTCCCTCCTCAGACCTTGGTAACCACCATTCTACTTCCTGTTTCTATGTATTTGACTGTTTTAGACACATATAAGTGGAATAATGAAGTCTTTAGGTGACTGGCTTATTTCACTTAACATAATGTCCTCAGTGTTTATCTCTGGTATAGCTTGTAACAGGATTTCCTTCCTTTTTAAAGCTGAATAATATCCCATCGCCTATATGTACCATCTTTTGCTTATCCATTTATCAATTGACGGACATTTGGACATTCCGTCTTTTGGCTAATATGAACATGGGTGTGCAAATATCTCAAGACCTTGCCTTCAATTCTTTCAGATATATACCCAAGGATATGTAGCCCTGGTTTGCTAAAGAACCCATGCTTGGAGGGATGTGGAAGGCTTCCTAGAGGAATTAGCAATTCAGTCCTGAGGGGAATCAAGGATGTTTAAGCTTCTCCGTTTTTCATCCCAAAATATAGTGTTCTCTAAGAACCTTCTGAGTTTCTTTGTCTTCAACTTTTCCAAGTTGGAGTGCTGAGGGGTTCGGTCTTCAGACCTCTTCTCTTTTTCATCTACACTCATTCTCTTGGTGATCTCATTTATTCTTCTCTTTAAATATCATCCAAATATTAATATCTCTTAAATTAATATCTTTCCTGAACTCCATACATGTATAACCAGCTTCTTCCTTGGCATCACCACTTGGATAGCCAGTAATCTTCTCAAAATCTTAACATGTCCCAAACTGAGATCCTCACATGCCCTGCCCCCCATTTTATCCATCTCAGTAAATGGAATTCCCTTTTTCCAGTTGCTCAGTCACAAATATTGGAATCATCTTTGGCTTCTCTCTCGCGCACCTGGTCTATTAGTACCTCCTGTCAGTTCTACCTTCACTATTTATCCCAAATCTGACCAATTCTCACCACTTCCACTGCTACGACAAGTCCAAGCATGATCAGATCATCTCCCACCTGGATTGTTGCAATAGCCTCCTTACTGGCCTTGTCCTCCATAGTTATCCCAACATAGCCAAAGGTACCTGCTAAAATATCAAGCCCCTCCTCTGTTCAAAATGTCCTATGCTTTTGTATCTCACTCAAAATAAAGGGTAAAGTCTTTAACATAGCCTGTGATTTCCTATCTAATCTCAAATCTCCTCCCCATTACCTCTCTGGGCTCCTCTCCTACAGGATTTTTGTGGTTTTGGCTATATCCCTACTGGAGACAACAGTGCCTGGCACATGGTAAGTGGGCAATTAATATTTACTGATGAGCGGCCTTCTCTCCTTTCCCACTCATGTTACAGACAATATCCTCTCACTGGTCCTCTGTGTCCTGGCCCACTCCCTACCAGTCATGCTTAGAACCTTGCTCTCTCAAGAATCTCTCTTTTCATCTACATTCTCTCCCATCCAGTGATCCTCTGACCCTGACTACTCAAGCTTTCCCATCCCATTGTAAACAAACAAGTAAATAAAAATCTTTCTCCCAGTTACCCTTTTAAGCAATCATTCTTTCTTCACCTTTCAGCCACTGCCAAACCACCAATACGTAATTTTTAAGGAAGAAAAAAATCTATATCTCAAGCCCCTACTTCCTACTCATTTATTGTTCCCTGGTAGTCTGGCTCCTGTCATCATCATGCTACAAAAATTACTCTCCAAGGGTCACCATAATGTGTTAAATCCAACAACCTTTTTCACAATTCTTAACCTTCTGTTTTTCCCTGGAGAATTGGATGTTACTTTCAGTGATCTTGACTGTCTCAAATATCTAAAAAAATAAATTTCAAAAACGATTCACTATCCTTCACTTTCATTTTATAAACAAAAGAATGCCACGGAAATGCTCTAAGAGATCATTCTTCCTTGGCTTCTCTGGAGCATCTCTGCTTTCTTTCTAGCCCTCTGACCATCAATTCCTTGTATTCTCTGGATCCCTCTTGTTGTTGATGTTTTTTCCTAAATACCAATGTTTCCCAAGCATCTGTTCTTTGTCTTTGTCATTTCTTTGTACACCATTCCTTCTTAACCATACATTCCAGGATTCTGCTTTCAGATCTGACCAACTTCCCAAGCTTCTGGCACACATTTCTAGTTGCTCCAATCTCTCTATTCCTGGACATTCCACTGGTACTTCAAAATCAAATACTTTCAAAGCTGATTTCATTCTCTTCCCCCAAACCTGGTCTCTTTCCATGTGTCTTAATCTCAGGATTAGCACTGACTCCTTCCTTCTTGCACATCTGGGGCCAACATTGTCTATTCTACCTTTATTTTGTTGCTCACAGTTGCTATCCCCTCTCCATCCACTCTGCCACTACTAGACTTCTGATTTCTACTATGTCTCTCTGGCAAGTGTGTAAAGTCTTTCTGATCAACCTTCTTATCTCTAGTCTCTCCTTTTCTCAACTAATTTTGCACACTCTTTTCAGATCAATCTTCCTTAAACAAAGATCTGGTCATAGAAATGCCTGCTTAAAACCCATTTTTGACATTGCATTGCCCACAGATCCAAGCCTATCTGCTGGCATTCAAGATCATAATTTAGGCCTCACATGGGAAAAAAAGTTATTGGGAAAAAAGTTGCTTTGCTGGTGTCTGGGAGTAGATCTAGAACTTGTATCCTCCAAACAGCAGGCTACTTACCCACTCTATAACTCTCTCAATGATACGGGAACCTCATTTCTTTTAGGTCACATAGGACATTTATCCTCATCCTCCTAAGAACTTCCAGCGTCACTCAGATGCCAGGTTCTAGTTCTCTGGTCTGTTTGGAGTTTCATGAGGCAGCATTAGTGTCCCCATAGGACCTGGCAGGCTCATTGAAAGACCCTTAATTTTCCCTTCATCAGAAGATTACCTTCTGAGTGTCCCCTTTTATCTTGGTCAGGGGAACAGAAAGTTGTCTTGTTTTTAAATGTACTTTCAACCATCATCATGCAAAGTTGGTTTGACAGACAAGCTCCTGTGGGGTCTGGAAAGTAAACATAGTGATTTCTCAATCATGCCATATGACAACTTATTAGGCAGGGCTTCCAGCGACCTTTAATGGTTAATGTCTATAACTGTGATTCACAAGCAGCATACCATCAGCTCTACCAACTCACTATGGTCTCTTTAAACTGTCAAAGTCCCAAAAGTAATAACCTTAACACAACTTTCCACTGATGTTTCTGTTGTCAAAGTATGTGGGTTTGACATAAAACAAAAATCGCACTAATCTCTACCAATTTTCAGGAAGAGTTGGAACATGTGTGTGGAAGGAAGGGATTGGAGAAGAACAGTAGGTAGGTAGAAAATGGGGGAAAGAGAAGATAAAGTTCACTACTTTAGGATCTCCAAAATACTAAACAGTGGGAGAAATTTCTACATCACATACTGGAATACAGGGTCTTAGCCTCCAAAAAACATCTATTCTAATGAAAAAAAAGGCAAACAAAAATAGAAAATACAAATACAGATTTAAATCTCTTTATGACCTTGCCATGAATGGATACACTGAAAGACAAGCAATGGGATTAGTGTGTACCAATGCTGACAGAGGAGCTAGATGAGGCCTTCACAGAAAACATGTGATACACAGAAAACATGTGAGGACAACAGGACTAGTGTCTTTAAATTTTGTTCACTTTTACAACCACCATAAAAAGGCAGACTCAGGGTCAAAGCACAAAGCCAACAATTCCTTGCAATATTCTAAAACAGGAAAAGATTACCTGGTTCATGTTTTGAGTTACCTTCCTGCTTCTCCTGATGAGAATATGGACAATCTTGATAGATTTACATAGACCCTGTCAGCAAATACCTATTGGTGCTTCTGACAAAGACTCCATTCTTATTTTTTTAAAGAAAAAAAGCTTTATTTATTTATTTATTTATTTATTTATTTATTTATTTATTTGAGAGAGAGAGAGCTTGCGTGGGGGTGGGTGGGGGAGGAGCAGAGGGAGAGGGACAAGTAGACTGCGCTGAGCACAGAGCCCACTGAGGGCCCCAATCCCACAACCCCAAGATCATGACCTGAGCTGAAACCAAGATCAGACACTCAACCAACTGAGCCACTCAGACACCCCAACTCCCTTCTTGACCAAACTTTAGTAAGGTTCCTCTGAGCCCTTTTCTTGACCAGGCCTTGACCTTGACCTTGGCCCCCATCCTTACTGGACCTGCACAGCCCAAGTTTTAGCAAGAATCCTGCTAACTCAGTTTAACAAGAATATCTAACCTCTGATAACTGACTACCCTTGAGATCTAATCAAGTTCTTTATCCCCTACCCTCGATATCTGATCACCCTGGTCTGCCTTCAGTAAGAATCCTGTTAAGTGGGTTTACAAGAATTCCCCTACTCCCTGACGTCACCTCTTAGTAATTTTCCATCCACTGAACCCCCTCACTTTGCTCATTGGCTATAAATCCCCATTTTTTTCTTGCTGTATTCGGAAGTGAGCCCTGTTCTACACTTAGGTCTCTTTCCCTTATTGTAGCAGTTCCTGAATAAAATCTGTTCTTACCTCTTTCAAGTATTATAAGGCTCTGGTTTTTTTAACAGTCTCCACTTCCGTGGCATAGCACCCCACCATGCTTGTAATTATTTCAAGTTTATGAAATTTACCCAAAAAACCTCTAATCAAAATTAATTATGGTCCCCTTTCATTTTGGAAACAAAAATATGCCACAGAAGTCCTTAAAGAGACTGACACAAAATTACATGAACGCTTTGAGTTTGAGGATCAGCAGCTTGTGTGATAAGAATATAAAACCTCGAAGCCAAACACATATATGAAAACTTGGGAGCAGTTTCAGTTCTCCCCTGTTAAAAAGAGTATCTGAGCATTCTGAGTAGGGTTTGGCTGTCACTGGATTTGCCTTCATGGAGTGAGGGAGCAAGAAGGAAAGGCTGAGAAGTTGGATCAGGAAACAGACTCCATCTTATCCACAGGACTTGTATGATGGATTTTACAGCAGGGAGAAAATGAATGGTCTCAATATAGGAGGCTCTATAGCTCCTTTTACGTCTGAGGTTAGAAAAGCTGCTGCCTCCACATTTTCGACTCCTTTTCTTCAGCATAATGTGAGGTACAAGGTCAGGAGACACACTTGCGGCCTCTAATGGCCAGATAATGGACCACAATAAAAGTTATGTGTCCCCAGCTGAAGGTGAAGACATATAATGGTTGACAAGATCCATTATCTAACTATTAGAACCTAGAGGAAAAAGAGACAATTATTAAATCAAAGAAAAAATCTTTTCACTTATTCAAGAACAAAGATTTTTGCCTATGTGTTGTGTATTTTTCTACCAGTTCCATCTTTACCTCCAAATAACCCTACTAGTAGTAACCAGAGCTAATGTTTATTGAGCACTTACAATATGCTAATTGCCTTGGTAGAGATCTGTGGAATCAGACTCCCCAGTTTCAAACCCTTGCTTGCTAAACTTGCTCACTTAGAGGAAGTTAACCCTTCCATGTCTGTTTTCTGATATGTAAAATGATGATAATATTAGTACATGTATCACACGACCACCAAGTATATTAAGTATCTAATAAATGCTAGGTATTACTAATGTTGTTGCTGTAATATTGTCATTGTTGGGATGACTCTATGGTATTTGTATTATTTATAAATCTTATCAGCCCTATTTGATAAATTAAGAAATATGAGGATAAAGTGAGCTATTAAATCTGGAGATTTGTTAACAGATTTTTCAAGGGTTTGTTGACTCCTTGAAAGACACTGAAAAAGCTTTTGAGTACATGCATTTTGGTAGGTGATTTTTAACAGGTGCTCAAAAGAGCTCTTGACCCTCAAAGAATCCCTGAGAAATGAAATTTCAGGTTATCACTTCACCCTTCAGATGATGTAGAGTGATCGTAAGGCAACCATATTTTAAAATCATTTCTTCTCTTGTGAATTCTCTTTTTAAAGCTTATGGGAAATCAGCTAAGAAAATCAATCACAGATATATATTTTGTCTGCTGAGTGCCAAAATAGGCTCATGCATGCCACAACATGACCAGTTATTTCTCATCTCTTTCTTGAGACAGACTCCCCTTTTCAAGACAACATTTCTAAGAGACAAAACCAATTCAGTTATGAAGGTGGGAAGCTATAGTGTTAGAGTGTTGGTAATTGTTCCTTAGCAATCAATAAATACATCTTTAGCCATTTCATTTGGCCTTTTGGGATCCCTGAAATTTGAATTGGGATTCTGATGAACATAACGGCATCATGATATCGATATCCCCCTTTTTCATAATGCACTTGAAAAAGCATCAATTCCAACCCTCTTTTTTTCCCCTTTGGATTTAACTATTGTCTGCACAGGGTCGGTCCCTGTTCAACTAATGCGGGACTGTTGGAGCTACTAAAATGCTTAAAGTAGATCTGTGGGCCCAGAAAAATTCTAAAATTATTGGCAATATAATTTAAAAAATAAATACTGCTCATTTTTAAGGAGAAGAATTATAGCACAACGGTTAAGAGCACATATTCTAAGATGAACTATAAGGGATTAAATTCCCATCTGTCATCACCACCTGTGTAATCATGGACAAATTAATCTACCTCTCTCTCTGTATTTCAGCTTTCTTACGTGTAAAATGGGGGTATTTATGGCATTTACCTCGTAAGATTGTTGTATGAGGACTGAGTTTGTTAACGTATACAGAAACAGTGTAGCAGTGCTAGGAATATAAGGGCTGTAAGTATCAGCTAGTAATGTATCATTATTATGTAATTCATTTCTTGGGGATTAGGAAGAAAATGTCTGAATGCTAATCGCATTTTTAACCTTCTAAATCACCTTTAAATTTACACAAATAATTAACTCTCTGAGCTCCATTTTTTTCTTTACCTGCATGAGGAGATAATCCCCAAGCTCATGATGTTGTGTAAAATCAGGAGTGTTCTAATGCTTTGTAAGTTGTTGTGGCCTGGACCTATGTCAATTGCAAACATTCCAATACACATCTACAAATTTGCCTGTGCTTTTTGAAAGCATTTTATGATTAACTCTAAGTAATTAGGGAAGCACAACGCTTAATACAGAACCTAGGAGAATTTTTAGATCTTATCTGTGCATGTGTTACATATGAAGAAAATGTGGCAAATAGATTTTTCTAAGAGTTTTCTAGTTAATCCTAGTTAAGATTCTCTTTAGCTTCAAGTGTTTTTAGTTTTCTGTTTGTTTATTTGTTTTTGGCTTTTGAATGAAGCAGAATTCTGGTTCAAGTAAAGAACTGACCCCATTACTGACTTCTTCACATTTGGAGAAGCTGAGGGGAGATGATTGAATATTAATGGATTTTTGTTTCACAGCATTTCTTTTTTAAAATTCTAGGCTCTTTTTGCTCGCTCTAAAACATTTTTGACCAAATTTTCACTGTTTTAATTTTGAAGCCCTGTAACAGATGATTCTCACATTGGCTTAATTACTCATATTTCATCCTTGTTTGCCAGGAATTGCAGATTTACAGAATCAATGTGTGTGGACATGTGCTCACTCAAACCTTTTCTATTTCTGTCATTTGTCATAATGAGCTGGAAATGCTTTCTTAACCTCACTGAATAACCTTACTCTATTCAGGATCTCCGGAGCCACTAAAAAGACACTGTGGTTGTTTATACCTCCACTTTAACTGTTAGGAAAAGGACTCCAGAAGCTGCCATTTGTTTTCATACCTCTACCAGTTATCTCTTGCTGCATAACAAACCACCCTAACACTTAGTGGCTTAAAACGACTCTACTATATTATTCCTCACTGTTTTATAGGTTGACTACGTGATTCCTCTGCTGGTGTCACCTGGGCTGATATATTTGGTTGCCATCAGCTGATGGGTCAGCTGGGGTTGAGCTCAGCTGGGATTGCTGGGTGGCTTGGCTGTTCTCTCCATGTGGCCATTTATTCCCCATTTCTCCATGTGGTGGTCCCAACAGGGCAAAATGCAAGCTATAGAGGCCTTGGTTCCTGAGCTCCCACAATACTCATTCCACCTTATTCCACGGCTTAAAGTGTGCCACTAATAAGACCAGCCCAGATGTAAGGGTAGGGAAAAACTAATTCTACCTCTTTATGGGAGAAATTGCGAGGAACATATGGGCATATCTAATCTACCAAAATGTATAGGTATTTATGTTGTAGTCAAGTGTTTCTCCGTTAGACCGTGAACAGAAACTTTTGTCTGTAAACTTTTGTCATTGGTACTGGAGAAAACCAGTAGCAAGAGCCAATGAAATTCCAATTCGTAGACAATATCCATTCATTCTTATGTGGGGTCATCCCCTGGTGTTTAATTACTCCACAAATATTAATTAGGCAGCTATTCTACTAGGTACTAGTGTTATGCCAAGATTCTTGATCACAAGATTACTGATTCTCACCCTGAATTTAGCTGTGCCTTTTGGGAAAATACACATGTCACATTTTGGGGGGTTTACAGAAAATCAACATCATCAGTGATAAACAATATTAAGCATTTACTGTGCTTAATGATAAACTTTTTCAATTATTTAACACTTTTATTGACTATCCCCTATACACCTAGGTTCTATGTTAAGCACTGTGAATGCCAAAACAAGTCTGATGAGAATGTGGTCAGAGTAGTAGTATGGGGAAACAGAATGTAAACAAATTTTAAAAATTATTATAAGCAAGTAAAACATTAATAAAAGTGAAGAAGAAATCAATATTATAAATCCTCTGACAGAAGATTAAACAAGAAATACAGGAGGTGTATAGCTTCCTGGGGACTGAGGGTGAGGAGGATCTCCTTCAAAGAAGAAATGAGGTTTGAGTTAAGTTTTGAGACATGCACAAATGGTCTTTAGACTGACCAGTAAGGGCCATGAGGTCCAGGAAGATGAAGAGGCATAACCAAAAGGATGTGGAACATGGAAACCATGGGAAATGCTGAACCTTCAATTCGCTTCTGAGATCAGATGAGATTGACCACGTTCAGAATGGCATGGCTATGCTGGATCTTCAATTTGTTCAGTGTGGCTGAAACCTAAATTCTGGATGAGATGGAGGAGGGGAGCAAGGAAGAAAGGGAAAAAAAGAAACGGTAAGAAATTAACAGAAATGGCCCAGGACTCAGTCATGGAGGACCTTAAAGTTTGGATTTTCTCCTATAGGTCATGGGATTCTATTGAAGAATTTTAATCCTGAACAAGATCCTTAAGAGAATGATAGGATCAAACTAGTATTAGAAGATGATTATTATGGCCTCAATATGAAAGATGAACTGGCTATAGCAAGGCTGGGGGCAGAGTAGTTAGGTTATTGCACTGGTCTAAATAAGCTATAATAAGGACAAAGGCAGTGGCAAAAAGATTAGAGAGAAAGAGATGATTCATACCTTCAACAGACATGTATTGGGTGTCTACTAGGTGCTGGGGGTATGCCAAGGGCTGGGAATATTGTAGCATAGAACTGACCTTGAAACTAAGTTACTAAAAGACCACTCAGAGACAGATGTAAAAAATCTTCAAGAGATTCAAGTAAAAAGACCTGATTCCTAATTGAATGTAGGAGTGAAGGACAGGGAAGATCCAGAAATCCCAAGAGGTGTGAAAAGTAGTACCTTGACAAACAGCTATTGGGTGATTTAAACAGTAAGTAAATAGCAAATCAAGAAAGAAGTACATCATTTTATAGGTAATCAATGAAATGAGATGAAATGAAATAAAATAGAAAATGGAAAGATCCAAAGGAAATTTTAGTTTTCCAGAAGCATCAGTTTTAGTTGTATTTATGTATTGTCATCAGTTTTCAAAGATGACACTATGAACGAGACTGTAGATATGTGTGTACATATGTGGCATTAAGTCTGACAGAATATTCTACTGCTTTTCATCTAGTCTGTCTTTCACAAAGTCAGCCATATCTTCCTATGTGTGGTTTAATTGAACTTGATCCTAAGATCTGATGAATCCAATTCCCTGAGGCTCAATAATTGGGCCCCATGTGTGATATGGGCAGGTTGCACAGGGCATCCCACAGCTGCTGCTCATGTGGATGGATTAAATTAGAACTTCCAAGTACACTGCCTGCTCCTGATTTGATCATAACCATAAAGATATATTTTCAGCTAAATTTCTACCTATAAAGCCAACAATAGGAAAGCAATCAATAACGGTAGCTCTCTCCTTCTCTGTTTACATATTCATGTCATCAACTAAAAACTATTACACCCTGATGAGGACCTATTATTATATTCTGGGTATCTATTTCATCTATTTTTAGCAGAAATAACTAATTCCTGGCACAATGATAAACCCATTACATATGACTGATACTTGATGTTTGACATTAATCTTACTCTTATCTTTTCATTAAGTCAATCAGGAAACCTTTATAGAGTTCCTATTCTGTGCTCAGCAGTATAGGGTTTGGAAAAACAATTGTGAGGCGGATAAGACATCATCCCTCACCATAAAAAGAAGAGATATATAAGTGAGCAAATACTTGCCACATATCATCCATCCATTCATTCATTCACTGAGTACCTGTTCTGTTTGGGGCTGGAAGAATATTATTTACATATTATTATTTATTTACAGAATATTATTTACAGAAATAAATAATACCACTCTCTGCATGTTTATAGTTGGGTGCACCCCGAAGTGATTATGAGCACTGTGTTTGGCACTTTACCTAAGTAGCCTTATTTAAGTCTTCTAGGAGCTCTGTACGGTAGGGCAAGTGTTATTACCCCTACTGCAGGAGGAACTACAGGCTGAAAAGACTCACAAAAAGCCACACAAATGCTAGGACTGAGTCGGCATTAAGTTATGCGTTAAGTCCAAATCCTGAGGGCTTTCCAAACATAGGACCTTAGGATAGTATGTTAAGTTATAATAAAAAGACACCATGACAAATAATAACTAAAACATTATTTTCTCTTAATGTTGCCCCTCCTTTCTTGACTACCTCTCACCTGCCCTTTAGAGCTGAACTGCTTGAAAATACAGCTCATATTGTCAAATTATTGACCTTCCACTTGCATTCCAGCCACACCAATGTTCAGATGTTTGAAGTACAACCAACACACATATACACGTAAATGTATTGGCTCTGGGGCAATAAAATTATCATCTGTATTCCCTAAAAAGTGATCCTATAGTTGCGAGTGAAATACACTCTTTTTAGTTCTCATTTGACTTAACAGTAAAGAGGTAGTGCAGTATATCTTTAAAAATTGTGTGTTTCGGTATCAGATTTCTCTCAGTTTAAATACCAGCAGAGCTTGGATTTATGGCTGTCTCTAAACTATGCCAGTGACTTCGGCTCCTGGTCTTAGTTTATGCATATATTGAAAACAGGAATGATAATACCTACCATTCAGGAATGGTGTAAGATCAAAATCGGTTTTTAATATGATAGCAAAATATCTTCTGCTTTTTGAGTACTCCATAAATTTAATTATTATTTATCGTTATCTTCAATATCATTATCAAAATCTCTACTACATTTGATAAGGTCGACAAACTCCTCTTTAAATTCTTTCCTCCCTAGGATTTATCCAAGATTTCTTCCTGTACATTTCCGTCCCTTTGTTGTTTCCCTGCTCCCACGGCTCTTACGTTAAATTCTAAAGTCCTCCACTCTTCTGTTCTAGGCCCACTTCTCTTCTTATTCTAAATATTTATAAAGAGACATGTCCACCCTTCTTGTAGTTACACTACTCCTCCAATCTGTGAATCCCAGACTTTTCTTCTGAACCCAAGACCCATGTATCTGAGTATCTACTAGGCATCTTCAAGATAATGTGCGATGAGCAACTGAAACTCAGCAGGCCCAAAATGGAATTAGGACTAACTCCTCCCTCTCCTGCCCCAAATTATTTCTCTCCTGTATTCTTTATCATCAGTGAAAGTTTCCACCACCTACCCAGTTACTAAGACCAGAAATCTGAGCATCATCCTTGGTTCTAGCCCTCAGTCCAACCGGTAACTAAGGAACTTTCAATGAGGTTTCCTGCCTCTCAGGAAACACCACCTCCTACAATTCATCCTACTTCTTAATGCCAGAATCACCTTTCTAAAATGTCCATGGTACACTTTTATTGATCTGGAATATAGGGATTATGATGGGAAGTGAAGAACACATGGTACAAACAACACAGGAGCATGAGATACATAAATTCAAGCAGAATTAGTCAGTAGAATGCCCAAATGTGCCCCAAGAGTCACAATTTCCTACCTCCCACCCTATCCTTCTGGGCTCATATCTTTCATAATCCCTGAATTTGATGGATTTTACTCCTGGGTTTAGGCTATGTTCTATGATAAAATTGACTTTAAGAAAGAGATTATCCAGGTGGGCCTGACCTAATCCCATGAGCTCTTAAAAAGCAGTTTTCTCTGAATGGCTCCAGAAGAAGTCAGACATTCAGAGCACAAGAAGGATTTTAAGTGTTGTTGCTGCCTTGAAGATGGAGGGGGCCATATCAAGGAATGGAAATAAAATTGTGAGATATTTAAAGTGTACAATGTGATGATTTGATTTGCCTATACATTGGGAAAGGATTTCTCCCATCAAGTTAATTGACACATTCAACACCTTACATATTTCTTTTTCCTTTTTCCTTTTTTCTTTCTTTCTTTCTTTTCTTTCCCTTTCTTTCTTTCGTTCTTTCTTTTTCTTTCTTTCTTTTCTTTCTTCCTTCCTTCCTTCCTTCCTCCCTTCCTTCCTTCCCCTCTCCCTCCTTCCCTCCCTCCCACCTTTCCTTCTTCCCTCCCTACTTCCCTTCCCCTTCCTTCCTTCCTTCCCTCCTTTTTTCTTCTTTTTTTTGTGAGAACATTTAAGTTCTACGCTAAGCAAATTTTAATTCTATAATACAGTGTTATCAACTATAGTCACCATGTTTTACCCTAGATCCTCAGACCTTATTCATCTTATAACTGAAAGTTTGTACACTCCTGATTCCCTCCTCCCACCCTCCTCCAAGCCCCTTGCAACCATTTGTCTACTCTGTTTCTATAAGTTTAACTTTTGCTTTTTTAGATTCCACATGTATATGATACTATAGGCAGGATTTGTCTTTCTCTGTCTTATTTCACTTAGCCATCCAGGTTCATCTATGTGGTCACAAATGACAAGATTTTCTTCTTTTTTTTAGCTGAATAATATTCTATATGTGTGTGTGTGTGTGTGCATTTTCTTGATCCATTCATCTGTCAAGGGACACTTGGGTTGTTTCCATATCTTAGCTATCGTGTATACTGCTGCAATGGACATGAGAGTATAATACCTCTTCAAGATGGTGATTTCATTTCTTTTGGATAAATATGCAGAAGTGGGTTTGCTGGATCATAGGGTAGTCCTATTTTTTTTTTTTTTTTTGAGGAACCTCCATACTGTTTTCCACAGTGGCTGCACCAGTTTGCTTTCCTACCAATGGTACACGAGGGCTCCTTTTCTCCATATCCTCTTTAGCATTTGTCATCTCTTGTCTCTTCCTCACCTTAATTCTTTTGATACTTAATTTAAATATTTTATCCCAGCATATTTTAATTCTTGTATATTGCCTTTATTATTGTTGACTTAGTAGGTTTAAAAAATTTATATATATGAAAGATTCTTTGGCTGTTTACTTTTGTAATTTAGCATTTCTCTTCTGATAATTATTTCTGGTTTTCTATAGTCTTGTGGTGTGCAGTAGAACTCTCACCTGACACATTTAGGACTTGTGATTGGTTTCTGAATTAGAAAAGTTGGTTAAAGTAGGAAATAATGAAATCACATATAAAGTACTGCATGTAGTTTAATTCATCCTTTTTGAGCATAGGGCCTATTCCTGTGTTTAATGGATCTGCTGATAAGAACTTCTCTGGCCTTGCCTACACCACCCCCACAAGACATGTCTACTTCCCTGTTGGGTTCTTTAAAGCAGCTGGAGATTCAGAGGTGATCTGAGTATGGACTCCTTCCAGAGTTTTCTGATGTTTTTCCCAAACATTTTCTCATCCACACCTAATCTGAATATGTGTTCATAAAGAATTCAGTTTGGGGGCACCTGGGTGGCCGAGTTGGTTAAGCATCCAACTCTTGATCTCAGCTTAGGTCTTAATCTCAGGGTCATGGGTTCAAGCCCCACCTTGGGCTCCATGGTGGGTGTGGAGCTTACTTAAAAAAGAAAAAGAATTCAATTTGGTTTTCATAGAAACAATTCTTTACCTTTGTTCACACACATTTTATTGATTTGTGTAGTATTTAAGTAATGGATAATTTACGTGTTAACTTGACAAGTACACCACATTAATAGATTTGGAAACTAACCATCTGACAGTTGGAAAGTTTGTCCCACAGCTAGTCAGTGCAGCAGGGTGCAGGCAGAGAGAAACTAGCTTGCCAGATTGAGCATTCAGCATGCAGGGGCGACCAGTAAGGACATTTTACAAGGGAAGGGAGAGAGTGGATTAACCCACTGAGATGGCTAAGTAAAAATCAGTGAAGAGGGCTTCTATATTATAATCTCTGGGACCTTGGTCAGACCACTTCATCCTCATGCTTCCCTCTCTTCATCTGTAAAATGAGAACTACTTTAACACCTACTATAATGGATTTTTGTAACAATTAAATGTGCAATATATGGAAAATTCTTAAAAACAGACTAACATAACATAATAAGATAAAATTAAAAAAAAAAAACAGGCATGGCACATAATAAGCATTCAAACCTTAAAGGAAAAAAGTTAAAAAATAAAAGCTACTGTTTATAATGGTTTGAAGCTATGTCACAATGTATTTTATTGTTACTATTACCATTATTGTTGCTATCATTATTATGTGAGCAGAGCTAACATTTATTGAATGTGTACTCTATGCCCAGCACCAGGAGAAGGACTTTATGTGCATTATTTCATCTCATAACTTGACCAAGATCACCAGGCTATTAAGTAGTGGAGCCAAGAAAGAAATCCAGCCATTTTGATTCCAGAATTTCTGCTACTTGTTAGTTCATTTACATTATTCCTTTTCAAAAAGGAAATTTTTTGGGCGCCTGGGTGGCTCAGTTGCGCCTGGAGTCCCTGGATCGAGTCCCGCACTGGGCTCCCTGTTTGGCAGGGAGTCTGCTTCTCCCTCTGACCCTCCCCCCTCTCATGTGCTCTCTCTCTCCTCTCATCCTCTCTCTCAAATAAATAAATAAAATCTTTTAAAAAAAAAGGAAATTTTTTTCAAAAAGGAATTTAAAATTTGGCTTGCAAGGATACATTGAACACAGTAAGATTACATATGTTAGAAACAAATTCGTGCTACCAATAAAAACTGGTCCTTTTAAAACCTTTAAATATATTTGTATATGAAGTTTCTTGCTTAATGACAATCCCCAAATCTAGTGGCCACAAAAGTGTCTACTTTACAATCAGAAAGCATAATATTTAGCATTACAGAAAAATGCTTGAAATTCACAGGTGTTATATTTATATGTAGGCCAAATTTACTACTTGCTCTCATATGCCAGCCTCTGTGATGAAGGTAAAAGATTCTATTAATATAAGTGGCTGTAAGAATGAGATATAAACCCAAATCGAAAATTTAGTTTGTCAATGTGCTTATTTCTCCTACTGTGGAGATTAATGAGAGGAAGTTCTATCTCCTATATGATCGACCTGACCCTTTACCCTTTATGTTTTATACCTTCCTGTAGATACCACCAGTCTGAGCACTAAATCGATATGGAAATTAAACTGGCGATCCAGACCACATTGATTTATGAGGTTACATTTCTTTTTTACATTTCATAATATTTTTGAGCAATCATAAATTAAACATAAAATCAATTTAAATTAAGAGTTAAGGGGCAGTAGCCCTCAGGTAGGTGTTCAATGGTTTATTAGTTTTATGAAATACATAAAATATACTAACTTTATACTCATGTTATTATTATTTAATATTTCTTACACACTAACAAGGTACCATCAATTCCCATTGAGTCGAGGCCCAATTACCCTGTTTTTGAATTATGTAGGCTGCCCAATTCTACAATTAAATCTTTGGTCATTTATTTCATTCTAAATTTTGGCTCTTCAAGGGAAAAAGATGTTGGAAGAAAAATCACATTATTGTATTTTGGAATCTCTATTAAAACTCAGAAACAACCCCCACACTGGGAAATTATTCATTTGCAGTTATTCAGGCTTTAAAAATCATATCTTTGGGCAACACCAAATGATGAGAGAATGTTTACCAGATAACATAAGAAAGACTATGGACAACATGTCTATACTTACTTTATTTGCATTACATATTCATTTATTTATTCAACATATATTCAGTGTAGTTCTAATATATGAATAACATTAAGAATAAAGAAAAGAAGAAACAGACAGAATGGGCCTGCCTTCATGAAACCTGCATTCTATTGAGAGAAACAAACATTAAATAATGAATGATTTAAAACTAAACAGGAGGACTTCACAGTGCTTACTGTGTACTAGCCACTGTTGTAAATATTGTCTGTGTATTAGTTTCTGTCACTCCCCTACCAACCTAATATGGTGAGTATAGCTGTTATACCCATTTGAAGATCTGGAAACTGAGGCACAGGGAAGGTAAGTAACTTGTCCAAGTCCAACAGCCAGGATGTGATGCTGCCAGGACATGGACCCAAGTGTAGGTGCTGAGCCCCTTGGCTTTGTGCCTGTCTAGTGGGATGCGTGTGAATAGGATGAGCTTGCTGCTGTGAAGGAGACACCTGGTGTACGAGAGATCAAGGAAGACCTTCACAAGAGAATTACAATTGGAGTGAGATCTAAAGGCTGAGTGAAAATGAGCTAGGCATTGATGCAGGCAGGAGAGGGTATGCTGACTCAGGAAGAAGGACCCAACTGTGGAAAGGAGCTGAAATGAGAAGAGCAAGAGGCATTAAAGGAACCGAGAAATCCAGAGTGGCTGAAGCGCAGGCAGTCAGGGGCGTGGGTCAGCAGAGCGGGAGGAAAGCCCAGAAAAATCTCTCTGGGTCTGGCTGCCTCTGATTTCATCATCTGTATATTTAGACTCTCTTTACATCAGTGGATCGCAACCTTGGCTGCAATCAGAATCACCTGGGGAGCTTTTGCAACACCTCATCCCAGACCCACTCTATCAGAATCTCTGCAAGGGGGACCCAGGCCTCACTTGTTCCCAAAGCCCCCCAGGTGTTTCCACTGGACAGCCAAGGTTGAGAACCTCTGTGTTCATGCCATCAGACGATGTCTAAATCAGCTGAAGCCTCTAGAACCAAAAATACAAACAATATTGTTGTGATAATCAAGTGCAGGTTTGAGTTTTGAGGATGTGTTATTTGCTGAGGTGAAGTGCAGGAATTTCTGAGGGGCACAAACATGAGCTGCATACACCCTCAAGCAAAGGAAATGTTTGCTGCTTAACTTTGCGGCAATAGGAAGTAGAGCACACGTCCTCTGGCTGTCCTGAGCTTATGGCAGAGATGTCCTCACTCCACAGACTAAGGGAGAGAAAACAAGCCAAAGTCTTAGGAGGAAGCATGTCATTGGTGTAGGGACCTTCCTTCACCACAGTGCCCCACTCACTCCCTTCAGGCCGAGGGGTATAAGTATGAGGGTTGCGGTGGAATCAGAGCAAGTTCCTGAGTTTAACCTGAAAGCGTGTGTCCTATGGCATCACAGAAAAGAAAAGAACGGGGAAGGATGGTGACCCATCAACAATCTGCCCCGAGGGACAGTCCAGTGGCAGTGGCTGGGTCTGTGGAAGATGTGAGCCTCCCACCCCAAATCTTCAGGAAACCTCTGAGCCAAACCAAGTTAAGATGTTCAACATCTGTAAGAACTGAAAAGATTATGATGCCTTCCCCAAAATACATAAAATAGTTATTTTCCAACAAAACACAGAATTTAAGGGTATGCTGGAAGTATTTGACTGCAAGAATCTGGATGTTTATTAAAGCTGAATTCTTTCTTTTCTTCCTCTTCTCCTTCCCCTTCTCCAACTTCTTGTCCCTCCCCCTGCCTCTCCTCCTCCCTATTCCTCCTCTTCCTCCCCCACCCCATCGTTGTCTTCTTCCTCTTCTTCCTCCTCCTCCTCTTCCTCCACGTCCTCCTCCTCCTGCTGCTTCTGCTGCTGCGTCTCCTTCTTCTTCTTCTCCTTCTTCTTCTTCTTCTTCTTCTTCTTCTTCTTCTTCTTCTCTCTTTCTCTCTTTCTCCCTCTCTCTGACACTTTGTAATTCAATAGCAGGATAGAGGATCTTAAGCTAAGGGTAGGATTATGTATGTTCTGTGTGTTTTGCTTGAATGAATTAAAGAAGGGCAAAAATGGGTATTGAAATATCAGTATGGAGGCTGGTTTTCTGTGGGCCAGGTGAAAGGTGATAGAAGCTTGGAGTAGAGCCTAGCAACGGAAGAGGAAGAAGAGGAAAGAGAGTGAAGTTTGGCCATAAGCGTTAGAGATAGTAAAGTAAAAGAGATAATGACAGATACATGATAAGAGACATGGGCATAGAGACAAAGGAAACATGTATAAACTTACCAACTACAGCTAGTGCTTTTATTTTGCCTCTGAAAGCAATCATTACTTGTTTATATTTTATAGTGGGTGACTAATCATGGAATGATGGAATAAACATAATGCACACCTAATTACATAGAGAAAATAAGCTGGAAAAAATACTTCCAACTGGTGATATGATTACTTCTGAGTGGGTGGTATCGCTGGGTAATTCTAAGAATAAAAATGCTGAGCACTCCTTGAGTTCTGTTCCAAGAAAATTCTGGTCCCTTTGCTTACATTATCCATTTAATCCTCAGTTTCCAGGGCATGGGAATGTTCCTTGGAGCTGGTAAATTAAAAATAATATTGACTACTTAAACTATTTTTTTAAAAAAACAGTGAAACTACTATACTATTGAGGTGAACTAGAATTACAACTAAGTTGAATTCAGACATGGAGAGCACAGTCGTGACAACAGTTGATGAACGTTCCTGCGTCAAGCACCATGCTACGTGCTTTACTAGTACTAACTCATTCAATTCTCACAGCAATGTATTAGGATGAATACTATAATTATCTCTATTTTATAAGTGAAAAGCAAATATGTCTTACATTAAGGATGTTTTCCGTAGTCTGATTCCAGAGACTCCAAAATTTAGGAGAATAGGCAGAATTTCATGCTTCAGAGCTAGAGCCCTATTCTCCATCATAGAGATGTCCAAGGAGTCTGGATTTTTTTTTAAAAAATGGAAGGACAGGGGCACCTGGGTGGCTCAGTCAGTTAAACATCTGATTCTTGGTTTCAGCTCAGGTCATGATCTCAGGGTGATGAGATTGAGCCCCATGTCAGGATCTGCGCTCAATGCAGGTGCTTGAGATTCTCCCCCTCTCCCTCCCCCCTCTGTTCCTGACCCCTAAAATAAATAAATAAATAAATAAATAAATAAATAAATAAATAAATAAATAAAATCTTTCAAAAATGAAAGGACAGACAGCACTATAATTTTTTAAATAGTTAGTGGCTTATTTTTATAGAGGAGTTCCAAATCCAGTGTTATGCAAATGTGGCTAGGTCTATATAACTAGGTTTCAGATATTTTACTAACTGCAATCAAAGAAGGAAAAGCCAATAAATACATATGATTGTGGAGATTCCTAGAATAATTTCACTGAAAGCAGAATATAGTCATTTTAAAGTAATAATTTTTTTCTTTTTTTATTAACTTCTTAATTTTAATTCCAGTATAGTTAACATACAGTGTTATATTAGTTACAGGTGTACAATATAGTGATTCAACAATTCTATACTTTACTCAGTGCTCATCATGACAAATACACTCCTTAATCCCCAACCCCTATTTCACCCATCCCACTCCCACTCCTGTCTGGTAACCATTAGTTTGTTCTCTGTAGTTAAGAGTTCGTTTCTTGGTTTCTCTCTCTTTTTTTCCCCTTTGTTCATTTTGTCTGTTTGTTTCTTAAATTCCACATATGAGTGAAATCTTATGGTATTTGTCTTTCTCTGACTTATTTCGCTTAGCATTATGCTCTCTCGTTCCATCCATGTCATTGCAAATGGCAAGATTTTTTTATGGTTGAATACTATTCCAGTGGTGTGTGTGTGTGTGTGCGCGCACGTGCACGCATGCACACCACATCTTCTTTATCCATACATCTATCAGTGGACATTTGGGCTGCTTCCTTAATTTGGCTATTGTAAATAATACTGCAATAAACAAAGGGGTGCATATATCCCTTCTGATTATGTTTTTGTATTCCTTGGGTAAATACCTAGGAGTGCGATTACTGGATCATGGGGTAGTTCTATTTTTAATTGTTTTGAGGAACCTCTATACTGCTTTTCACAGTGGCTGCAACAGTTTGCATTCCCACCAACAGTTTCTGACAGGTGTGAGGTGATATCTTATTGTTGTTTTCATTTGCATTTCCCTGGTGATGAGTGATGTTGAGCATCTTTTCATATGTGTGTTAGCCATCTGTATGTCTTCTTTGGAGAAATACGTGTTCATGTCTTCTGTCCATTTTTTAATTGAATTATTTGAGGTTTTTTTGGTGTTGGGTTGGATGAGTTCCTTATATATTTTGGATATTAACCCTTTATCAGATATGTGATTTGCAACTATCTTCTCCCATTCAGTAGGTTGTCTTTTAGTTTTGTTGATTATTTTCTTTGCTGTGCAGAAGCTTTTTATTTTGATGTAGTCCCAAGTTTATTTTTGCTTTTATTCCCTTACCCCAAGAGACACATCTAGAAAAATGTCGCTATGGCCAATGTCAGAGAAATTACTGCCTGTGCTCTCTTCTAGGATTTTTATGGTTTCAGGTCTCACATTTAGGTCTTTAATCCATTTTGAGTTTCTTTTTATGTTTGGAGTAAGAATGTGTCCAGCTTCATTCTTTTGCATATAGCTGTCCACCTTTCCCAACACCATTTGTTGTTGAAGAGACTGCCTTTTTCTCATTGCATATTCTTGCCTCTTTTGTTGAAGATTAATTGACCATATAATCATGGATTTGTTTCTGGGCTTTCTATCCTGTTCCGTTGATCTATATTTGGGGCCAGTGCCATACTGTTTTGATTACTTTAAAATAGTAATTTTTATTACTCATCCTCCAACTCTACTAGTCTCCCATGCATTGTAATTGAATCTCAAGAGACTAAATTTCAAATGGAACAAAAGACCACATGTTGAGAGAGAGAGGAAAAGTGGGCTGTTTATACAGGAATGTTAATGTAAATATACCTAACTTTAAACACTCAGAGATTAAAATTAAGGAACTTAAATGCTCACCTGGGCTTTCCATATTTTTAGAGCCCAATATATGTGATCAGTGATATGCAGTCAGTACCTAAGAATTTTATCATGACTATAAACCCACTTCAAATGTATTTTCACTGTAGTTCTTTGCAAATGCATCTTCGACCAAAGTGATTTTGTTCATTATTTCAGATAGAAAAAAAATACATTCCCAAAACAAAAGGAAGACTATATGCTCCTCCCTCTTGCTCCTGTACACCCAAAATGTAGCACTTTTTTCTGAGACATTACGAGTCTCAAAAGGATAAAGTTGCAATGCCTAATTCTTAAATTGACACATTTATTTCAAGTAATTCATCACCAAGCAAAGAAGTACTTTCCAAACTTTTTAGTACTTTCATTTCTTCTTGACTTAATCCCAGAGCCTAGAAAAAAGAAAATTAAGTTTCCTTCTTTGTGATTGTCTTTGCTTTCCAAAATTAGACCCGTGTAGCATCTGAATTCCAAGCACACACAATTAGACCCGTGTAGCATCTGAATTCCAAGCACACACCCTCCACTCACCCTGCTCTGGGACAACTGTGTTGAGCACTGCTGAATCAATGAGTACTGTTCCAAAACAGAAAGAATGAGCCTATACAAAATTTAATTTAAAAATGCCAAAGAAGGCATGCGTCTCTCAAGTTTTAAAGTTGGATTATAGGGCATTTGGAAGTCAGACTTGCTCCTTAGAAAGCCTGCTGTATTAAAGTGGGACTACTTTCCTTAGGGCTAAGCGAGTGTTGAGAAGTGCTCCTAACAGAATTTTTGAACAAATAGATTTTTGTTGGGAAATTTAATAAATTTTGAAGTGTATCAGAAAAACTTGGGGAAAGAACTTCATCAAAAATCCATGGGCATTGCCTTGTTAGAGCTCCATGGTACAGACAGAACAAGGTGAACAAGAAAATGTTCAAGCAACATTTTCTTTACCACTAGCCAATACTGAGCTCTCATCTCTCAACAAAGATGTAATTCATCTTATAATTGCTCTTTGTATATAAGTTTTTGTCTCTAGGGCCATTGTGTTGTTTATAAAAATTAGAGACCATGTAGCATTCTTTTTTATTTTACCTAGAAATCCTAGTAATGGAAGGTGTCCTATCACCATTTAATTTAAGTAAAAACCAACTGACCAAACACATAAAATAGTCCAGTTGAGTGGATAGCAATTAACTGGTGGTTTGTGTCTGTGACTCATGTGTTTCTAATGATTTGGTCCTAGACATGAAGGTATGGGGGGGAAAAGCTAGCCCAACCTTTTCATTTTGCATTATGAAAGCGAGGCCAAAAGAAGCTAAGTGATTTACAGTGATAGGCATACTATCAAGATTTTCACCTCACTAGTGTACAAATCCTACATAATCCCCAGGACTGTGAATATGATGGATTTTACTTTCATGATTAGACTATATTATACGGCTCAGTTGGCCTTAAGTTAGAGAGATTGTTTTGGTGGGTGTGACCTAATCACATAAACCCTTTAAAAGCAGAGAGTTTTCTTGGAAAAAATGAAGTCAGAGATTTGAAGGAGAAGGATTCAGTGGGCTATTGCTGGCTAGAACAGGGAGGGAGCCATGTGGCAAGGGATGTGAGCAGCCTCTAGTCTCGCAGGGCAGGGGGTGGGGGAGCTGGGCAGCCCCCTACTGACAGCCATCAAGGAAAAAGGAACCTCCATCTTACAGCTAAAAGGGAATGTATTCTGCCTACGATCAGTGAGTTTGGAAGAGAACCCCAAGCCCCTGAGGAGCACTATGGTCCCCGCTGCCATCTTGATTTCAGAAGAGAATCCAGCTATACTGTCCCTGGACTTCCACCCGCTCTCCTCCAAAACTGTAAGCTCCTAAGTCAGTGTTGCTTTAAACTGCAGGGTTTGTGGTATTTTGTTACCTAGCAATAGAGAAATAATAGATTGTCTAAGATTCTATTGTGTTTTTTTTATTTAAAGATTTTATTTATTTGACAGAGAGAGACACAGAGGGAACACAAGCAGGGAGAGTGGGAGAGGGAGAAGCAGGCTTCCTGCAGAGCAGGGAGACCAATGTGGGGCTCGATCCCGGGACCCTGGGACCATGACCTGAGCCGAAGGCAGACACTTAACAACTGAGCCACGCAGGCGCCCTAAGATTTTATTATTAATGAATGACAGCCCAAGGCCTCCTGAGACTCAGGACAAAGTCTTTTGCCTCCTGTGGGAGACAATGCTGATCACGAGAGACAGGGATTCAAGAATGAATTTGATCAACCAACACTAAAGCATATAACCAAGGTGTAGCTGCCCTGGGGTTAGAAAGAGCCAAATTATTATTTCCTCATCACTGTTTGAGATTGGTCAAAAATAATACTGAATAAAAAACTATTTCTGAGACTATGGAATATCTCTTCCATCAAATTACATGACTAGAAACAAGAAAGGAAGTTCCTCCAACATCCCAGTGCTCTCAGATCTGGTGGTATTAGTTAGACACTAAGAAGGGGCACTTAGGGATCAGAATATAAACTCTAAACATAATCTTTTAAAAGCATTATCACCCTATTAAGACTTAGGAAAGAATTTTGTCAAGTGCAAAATTTCCCATTCTGCTGTATGGAATTGCTCTGCAGAGCAAACGTTATGATTTCAAATTCAAAATAAACCCAAGGCCATTAACCATTCATCCAGTTAGAGAAGTTCTCTCACTTTTCTCTTCTTCCTGAAACCAAATTAGAAATTACTTGTTCCAAGGGGAAAAGGACTCGCCAAGTACTTGCATCTTTCTCAGTGTATATGAGGCCTGCATTCAGTAGGCATTGATTTCCAGTACCAATTAGGAACAATTCCCGTCCATCAGACAGTGAAAAATCTACCACAGGCACTGTAACTGTGGCGACTTTGCTGATGTGGGGAATAGTGGCATCATCTTTCCCATGGTGTGCCATCTCTATTAGACTTTGTAAACTGCAGCAGTTGAAATCTTTAACCAGCCATTACTAATAAGCATATGTTAATTGTAGCAGAGATCATAAGCAGGTCAATTAGGAAGCAAAGACTGGAACCGAAGGAAACATTCAGCTGGAGGGAAAATCCAGGGCAGGTGTCGGCCAGCGTGGTCTGCCCTGGCGGGAGCTCTAAGCATCCTAGATAGGAGCTCATTTAACGTTTTGATTTGCTGAATTTGCATTTCAAATTTTCATTCCTAATAGACAATATAGTCAGTCTTTGTTAATGAGGACTCTGATTACATGTGCCATTATAATTGGGAATTAGCAGACCAGCCTTGTTTTGGAGATTAAACCCAAAGCAAATTGGATTAAATACTGTGTGACTGAAACCTCCTTTCTCTCTCTTTTTATTTTTTTGTTTGAAGTCAAAGGTGAGAAAAAAATCCATTTGTTCCAGGCATATGGCTCATAACTTTATTATCATTCTTCGAGCTTTGATTATAGTTTTAAAAATACTCTTCTTTGGCAGGGCTAATCTATAGTTTTTAAAACATGTGTTTATTACATTTTCCTCCAAAAACAGCAGACTTGTGAGCAGACCATTAAATATTCAGAATTAATTATAGAATACATACACATATACTGGTAGATTTGTTATATTTTTATACCACATGTTATATCTTAAAAAGCAATGGAGGAGTGATGTTTTGAAGTGAGCTTCAGGTAAAATTACACAACCTGTCTTGACAATATTATTTGAAATCCTTGCATCGTAGTCTTAACAAGTCTGTGAAATTTGTCCCATTAGATTCTGGCATATTATCTTAAGTGCAAAGATGAAGTAAGAAATTCTGCATTAATGTTACCAACTCACTAAAACACATTTTATCGTGAAAATTATGATGCAATCTTTATATTTTACATGGTAGGTATCATAACCCTTAAGTGGCATATCGCTTAGGGTTATGTGGTCTTTCTTAATTCTCTTGGGTCATTTAAAATTGTAATCCAGTTACACTCCAACATTTTCATTATTAAGCTTAAGACCAATTCTTCAGAAACTACCACTAATCCCAAGTCATTGGAAAATCATGCTTATTAATTCCCATGAGATTCAGTTAGATGTTTGTTTGGCTATAGGCCACCTTAATTACACAACAAAAGAGGATCCTCACAGGATGAAGAGAAATTCAAATATTTTTTGAATGAATATTGGTCTTTAAAGCCACACAAATGGGGTGAACCCAGATCTAACAATCACAGACACTTTTTCAGCCACGGAAGTTTAATGGGAGGGGAAATGACAAAAGGAGAAACTTTTACACAGAAATGTTTTTTGGGGTGTTTTGGGTTTTTGTTTTTGTTTTTTTTTTTTTTTTTTGTCTCCACTGCACTGTGTTTATAGAAGAAAGCAATCTTGGTAGATAGTAGCTGTGCAAATCAAAGTTTGAGGTTCTTTTAGCATGTCCTCACCCATGCAGAGATCTCTGACAATGGACCAGGAAAAAGTGGAAAAGTTTTTCAGGAATGTGAATTTGATCGCAGGAGGATCAGAAATTGTTTCTCCGGGAAGGCTCACTAATCGTTTAATCAGTTAATTTCATATGTATTGCCTAGGCCAGTGTCTGATTGGAGAAGACGGGGGAAGCTGTGCAAGTTGCAGAGATACCCATTTGCCCTAACAAGAGATGTGCTCCTTTGCTTGTGCCCAAGCTCTGTTCTGGATACAAAATGACTTGTTTCAGTTAAACTAATAGAAAATTAGACAATGTAGACCATGTATGAGTTTCAATCTTTTACAGAACAGAATACAATATACTCAACACTAAATGATCCCAAATATAATGATACTATAATTTGAAATTGTATTCTTTGAGTTCCACAAGAGTGGACTGCATTTTTTTTAACACCAATTCCTGACATATGAAGGAATTAAGACTCTTACAGTATTTGGGAGTTATAGCAGTGATAAATTATCCCTGCCAGAGTTTATTGTTTCCGACTAATAAGAAGTTCCCTTTGTCAGATAACAAAGAAAGTTGATTTAGTTATGTATCTTTTTTTAAGATTACTAGTTTTATATATTTATTTAATCATATACCAAATTATTTTATCTAGGCTTTAAGTATCATTAACACTATGACAAGAATAATAACTCATTAAAATCTAAAAGTAGAACTTTTTTTAAGGTTTGATGGTAAAAACAAAAAAAACCACCCAACTTGCTTCTCACTTATCCTCATTTTCTGAAGTAATGATGTGAAATATTTGGAAAATGAAACTGATCTTAAATCTTGGTAATTCTGTCTGATCAATCTAGTAAATAGAGAATTAGCATGCATGAGGATTCTCTCTTAATTTTTTTTATCTTTGTAACTTGATATTTGTTTTATTTTAAATATTTATTTATTTCTTTATTTATTTGAGAGAGAGAGAGAGAGAGAGCATGTGCGTGCAGGGGGAGGGGCATAGGGAGTGAGACAGTCCTAAGCAGACTCATTGCAAAGCATGGAGCCTGACGCCGGTGAGGCTCCATCTCATGACCCTGAGATCATGACCCAAGCAGAAACCAAGCGTTGGGCACTAACTGACTACTCTACCCAGGTGCCCCATATTTATTTTATTTTTAAAAAGAGTTTTCTAATTTTTGTAAAGGAAAAAAAATGCTTATGCCAAAAACCAAATTCAGAAACAGGAAAGTTCAATAGCAACTACAATACTCAAAATTCCACATCCTTGAGTTATTTCCAAATTAACTAAAGGTTACATTCATGGCATTGATTAACATTTTGATGAACAACTTTTTAGGCACCTCTCTTTCTCTCTCTTTCTGTGTGTGTATATATATATGGATGTAGGTAGTATGTATGTGTATATATGTATACATATATACATATACATATATACATATATTTATTTGTAATAATTTACATAAAATGAATTATAATAGGGTATTTATGTTACTTTCTAACTTGCTTTTTTTATCCATAATATTTCATGAAATCTTTCTATGTCAAAAATGAATGCCCACAATTTAGAAGTAGGTGGGCAATATTTCTCAAACTAAAGGCTATGACCTATTATGGAGTCATGAATCAATTTGGTAAAATTTATCTAGCATTTTATAATAATATAGGATAGAGTAGAATGGAATAGTATGGGAAATATCAGAGTGCATTGCATGTAGTAAAGGTGAGTCTTTTTCACAAAATTTGCTTCAATTGTTTGTATTTGCTTAGTGGGGGCATGCACCATCACAGAGCAAAACATGTCTCATACTGTGGATTGCAGTAAAAATAGAGTTTGAGACACATCCAAGTAAGGGGTGGGCCAGGAAGCTTTTACAAACCAAATATCTCTACATCCAATGATGCTTGATAATTTTTGCAAGAATGTGGACCCATCTCATTTCAACACCCCCCCCCCCAACAACATACACAGCTCCCTTCATGACAATTATTGCCAATTTCTGCCATGGTCAGTCACCGGTACTGATGAGAGTGTGTTGTGTCCTTTGGTATATTTTAGAAAACCAAAAAAGAAATGAAGGCTGTGCAATAAAGAATTAACTCAGCAGGCTTAGGGGTTGCCCCATTTTAAGTCTTTAAGACTGGTCCTCAATTGGTTCCTTGTATATAACCTCTGAACCTCGGAATTTCCTGCTTGACAAATATATCTTTGTATACCTGAGACCATGCATGAGCCATGCTAGAGAGTTTAGGTTAATGACATGATTTATGGTGAATGTCTTTGTTTGCATGCCTAGGAATTCAGTGGTATCAGTTTGACCTCTGAGAAGCTGGGGACTGAGTAGCTAAGGTAGTCCTATAGGTGCTCCATGTGACTTACCTGCAGTATCAAGGTTTGGGTGAGCTTCCCTGGGTTGGCAACACTTCACAATATTGTCACATCATTGCTGGGAGATGAAGCCCTGTCCAGGTGACTCCTCTGGGAGAGAACAACTGGCAACTTGTGCCTGGTTTCTCCAGACTCCACTCTATGCACCCTTTCCCTCCGCTGACTTTAATCTGAATGCTCTTGCGGTAATAAATTCTAAGTATGAGTAGAAAAGCTCTTTCCGAGTCCTAGAAAGTCACTGAAACTAAGGGTGGTCTTAAGGATTCACAACAAAACAAAAACATGAGTAACCTCACCTTTCTTAATGGCCATAAAGTGTCCCATTGTATGACATACTATAATTTATTTTACCACTCTGTTATTGATAAGCATTTACTCTTTTTTTGGTAATATATAATATATAATAATCCTGTGTGTGCAACTTTGTCAACCTACTGAATTTATTATTCTTACCATATCTTCGCAAATTGAAAGGCAAAAATGTTTTTAATTTTTACTTGCATTTCCTGAATATCTAGTCATGTTTAATGGATCTTTGTATTTCCTTTTTTTGAGAATTTTGTGTGTGTTACCCATTTTTCTATTAGAATGCATAGCTTTTTTATATTGGGTAGTACTGTTTATTTTGGATAACTTGAGCAGATTCGTGAATAAGTTTGAATTATAAAATAAAACAAATGTAGTTACATTGCACCTAGTGCTTAACAAAACTTGACTTAAACACTATAGAAATATTGCAGTAGGGCTCTTGCTGAGACTATACTAAATAATAGAAAGTTCATAGACTTACTTGTATATAATCGCTCGCTTTGGAGGTGGCTGAAGCTGCGCCTAGTCATTTTGTTTACACTATGCATTTTGCTTAGCAAAATTGTTCTTCAAATTCTAAGGTATTGCCAAATAAAATTCAGCCCAAATTTGGTCATTGCAGCTTTAAGGATAGTAGAATTTAACCACAAAGTGGCAAAAAAAATGTTTATACAATTGCTAAATTAGTATGCAATTGTTACATACAATTTTATTAAAGACAAAATGACAGATTGCCTGTATCATTGTCTTATACTTACCAATGAAGCACAAGTTCTTCTTCATCCCCAATTAAAAAGCAACCATATCTTAGCCAAGTGCATTACTATCAGGTTCACTGAGAGAAACTCAGTTAAACTTAACTACACATTAAATGTGCCTAATACCTTGTCCATTCAATTTAGGTTTCTATAAAACATTCCCATAGCAAAAGGCTAGTCATCAGAAATGAGAAAGGGAGGGAGGAGAGAGAGAGAGAGAGGGAAGAAAAGTCTGCTAATAGTGAGTTGGGTACTTGGGGAGACACAGAAATCTTTAAGGACCCTAGGTCACCATTAATGCTAGAGAAATAGCAATAAATGAAGTGTGTTCAGCATTTTTTGAGAGGGCTTTTCCTATTTAAATAAATGATACATTACTCTGGGGACTCATCTGTACCTCAGTTTCCTTCTGAAGCTGGGAAATTATTTTATAGGGTGGAATATACTACTGCCGATATTAAGTATTGTTGTTTTATTATTATTACTATTACTAATATTAGTAAGAAATTACTTTTGTGTTTAAAATGCTTTCACATATATTTTTTCATGGTCAATGACTTAAGCTCTACATCTCTTCTACAATCATTTAGAGACACCTGGGAAAAGAACTTATCCAGTAAAAATATTGGCATATTTTTGTAGTAATTTACAGTTTACAGAGTCTTCACCTATGTGATTTTGCTTCTTTCTTATGAGTCCTTTCTGGTAAGCTCTGTAAACCTGCATTTTTAGGGAGAAGTAAATGATGGTTTGGAGAGGTTTGTTGCCCTATCTGCAGTTGCAACTGATACAATACATGATAAAGTTGGTGCTATTGATTCATTCATTTATTTATGCATTGAAGACTCTTTAGAGGGATTGTGATAGGTCAATTACTCTGCTAAGTGGTGATGACCATATGAAAACAAAAAAATGTGGCTGGTTGTCTTTAAGGAATTCAGAGGTTAGAGGAGGCATTCAGCACAGTCATATCCTATAATGCATTATCTTTGTTGGTAACAGAGAAACGTAAAAGTTGTAGCAGCACAGAGAAAGAATGATTGCAATTGCATAGCTGGGGTGGATGGAGTAGGATTACAATGCCCAGAGTGTTCCTGATGCCTCCCTAAAGAGACCACAGGGTACCTCAGAAGAAATCCAGGAAGAGAACCTACGACTGTTCTGATGAAGCAAGCTGAGACTAGTTGGTGGTGTTCCATATCCCCCGCCACCGTCTTGAAATACATGAGAAAAGATACACATCACTCAGAAAAACTCATTGACTAAACACTGAACCTAAAATATATTCTGGCAGTAGGTAAGATAAACACATTTAAAAATTTTTAATTGATATTTGAATAGATTTTTTTCTGGTCACGTAAGAATTAGGACTCACAGAACAAAGTTTAGGATATACAGAAGTTTTAAAAGAAAATTAAAAGCACACAATCCTGTTACAGGATATGCGATTTTTTTTCTTCCTATGTGTATTATTTCATAAATAAGACTGTTCTGTATACAAAATTTGTATCCTGGTTTTTATATTGACATTGTAAATTAAAGGTCTTCGTAACACTGAATCTAACCTGCCATAATTGAACTATTGTTGAACACTTCGCTAGTTCATAGATTTTCCTGGTTATAAATGATGCTGTTTCTAAGATCTTTTTGTATTATTTTTTCTCATTATTTTGTCTTATTATTTCACATATTATTTTCCCAAAATAGGTTATCAGAAACAGAATTGGTAGGTCAGAAGTATAACCATTTTTAACATTTCATACATGTTCTCAGATTTGTCCTTTAGAAAGATTATACCAGTTCATATTCCCACCAGCAGAGAATGTTCTAATTGTTAATAGGGAAGGCAAAAATTACATCTATGACATATTTTATTTTTTATACACTTTAAATTGTAATTATATTCTGATTCTGTGAATTTCAACCTCATTGGTTTTTTTAAATGACTTATTGCAATCTTAGCATTTTTTAATCAACTTGTATATCATTATATATTGTGAATATTAACACTTTATAGTATTTGGCATCAATATTTTTCCTGTTTATTTTCTTTGATTATAGTATACAATGTTTTTAAAGTAGAGACTTTAATAGAGTTGAGTCTACACATCTTGTTTATGGTGCTTTCTTCCATTAGTTTGTTTTTTCTTTTTAATTTGAGCTTAGAGAGTCATGCTTCATGATCAAGCCATAGACCTAAATAGCTCTAAATGTCCACAATGCTGATACTATGAGCAATAGAGGGGGCTGCTATAGCAATATATTGCTTCTAAACACAAGAACATACTGGTCAGCAGTCAAAATTATATGGCGTGGGTGAGAGCACATACGTCTTCAAGGAGGGCAGGTATTTTAAATTATTTTAAAGAAATTAACATACCTGGCTCTTCCCATTTCTTTTGTAAGGTGCTGGAAACATGCTGTTGTTTGATTTTTTTATGCCCCCGAATAAGATGAGAGTGTTCATAAACTCCCTGTAATAGATGCTACTTCTAGATTGATTAGAGTTATCATTTGAATTGAAATCATTGAGCAGGATACACTGTGGGTGTGACAATCTCTCTTCTTTTCTTTGGACTAATAACATGCAATGTTCTTGAAACAGTGTTAAAAGAATTATCTTAATAAAAGCTTATCTTTCTTGGCTAGGAACCCCATGAGTCGCCTACATTATAAATTATCCACCCACTTCACCTCACCTCTTTGGTTTGTAGAGAGAAGTTATGACAGAAAATACCTTGCTGGCTTGTCAGTGTCTCTGCTTTCTCTGGATGCCATTTGGAGTGACATGTTGGCAGTTTCTCAGTGATCGGTCCTACGTAAGTCAGAGCAGAAATGAAGCCAGACTTTTGACAGATTTTAATTGACCTGTGTGATATTAGATACCATGAGAGGCCCCTTTCTCAGCCAAACAACAAATGTAGGACCTGATTCATAGAACTGTGGTGAGAAGGGTCTAAACTTCAAAATTCGTTTGACAATTTCCCTCTTGTACCATAGTAAGCAAAATGGAACACAACCGACTGAACATAGAATATTTTGTGTGAGTTGGGTGAGTAATAATTTGTACAAGGAAAAGGTATTCTGCTTAAATAATTGATATGAGTCTAGAGGGAACTCAGTTTGGCTCAACATTTTCATCTGTAACTTGGATAAAGGTACAGAAGGCTTACTCAACAAATTTATAGATGGCACAATGGCTTACATATTTGATGACAGCTTCAGAATCTAAAAAGATCTCAACAGACCCACAGCCATGGTCTAAAATCTAGCAAGATAAAATTTAATGGGAACGAATATAAGATTCTGCACTGAGGATCCATAACACCTCAACTGCAGATGTGAGATACAAGAGCAGTGTGGCAGCTAAAGATATAACAATGGTCTAACCGTCACCCCACTGTCTTAGTTAAGGACAACACCTCAATCTGCAATAACAACATCATATAAATCCTTTGGAATTTTATGAATGTGGTCTCTACATATCAGAGTCAAGCATTAGAAACAAAGGAGATGACAATTTCATCTTAGACTTTTAAGATAACACTTAGACTAAGGCTTTTGATCCTAGACACCTCCTTTTAGAGAAATTTGACAAACGAGCTTATTAGGAAGAGAGTAAACAGAAAGTGAGTAGGCTTAAAGTCCAGCCAATAAAGAAATGACTAAGAATGTTTATACCTTGCCTTCTCCAATCTGGGGCAGTTATTCTTTGTTTTTCAAGACCTTGAAACTTTTCATTTACTTGGTGGCATATCTTCTTTGGGAAAATGTCTCTATAGATTCTTCGCCCATTTTTTAATTGGGTTATTTGCTTTTGGCTATTGAGTTGTATAAATTCCTTGTATATTTTAGATATTAACCCCTTTTCTGATATGTGGCTTGCAAATATTTTTTTCACATTTCTTTTTATTATGTTGATGGTTTCCACTGTTGTACAAAGCTTTTGAGTTTGATGTAGTCCCACTTGTTTATTTTTGCTTGTGTTGCCTTTGCTTTTGGTGTCAAAAAAAAAATCATTGCCAAAACCAATGTCAAGGAGATCAACCCCTACGTTTTCTTCTAGAAGTTTTATGGTTTTAGGTTTTACATGTAAGTCTTTAATCTATTTTTGGCTGATTTTTGTGTATGGTGTTTATTTTGGGTCCAGTTTCATTCTTTTGCATGTAACTATCCTGCTTTTTCATCACCATTTATTGAAGAGACTATCATTTCCACATTGTATATTACAAAGTAGAACTTAAATGTTCTCTCTCTCTTACACACACACACACAAGGGAAATATGTGAGGTAATAGATGTGTTAATTAACTCAATGGGGAATATCTTTTCACAGTGTATGCATATGTCAAATCCTCATGTTGCATACTTTAAATATCTTACAACTTTGTCAGTTATATCTCAATAAAGCTAAAGAAGAGAGAAACGTATGAACAATACTGTCCAGATATGTTTTAGAT
Source organism: Mirounga leonina (assembly GCF_011800145.1). NCBI lineage: Eukaryota > Metazoa > Chordata > Mammalia > Carnivora > Phocidae > Mirounga > Mirounga leonina. Next base: position 29,044,537 of record NW_023270316.1, on the reverse strand, counting down.
TGTTCCTCAATTTGGGCTTGTCTGAAGTTTTCTTCTGATTAATGTTATACATTTTAGTAAGAATTCTATAGAAGTGATGTTGTGCCCTTCAAATTGGGAGGTACCTGTTCTCAGTATGCCTTATTGCTGGTGGGGTTAAGTTCAATCACCTGTTAAAGGTCATGTCTGCCAGGTCTCTCTATAGTAAAGTTATTACTTTTTTCTTTGTGATTGGTAAATATTTTATGTGGAGATGTTGAAAGTATGTAAATATCTGATGTGTCATAATACTTTCACCCACTAATTTAGTATCTATTAGTGCTTTCTGCTTGCAACAATTATTTTTATAGTCTGTCAAATTCCTATGATGATTCTAGTTGCATCATTCCTTCTGCCTTAACTAAAATCCTACTGTAAAAAGAGTTTCCCTTTCTCTCCTACTAAACTATTGGTTCAAACATTTTTATATCAATAGAGAACTCACGGATACTCATTTTATTCTTGGTTATAATCCATTGTTGCCTGAATTGGACCATGGGAATTACTTCAGGCCAGCCCCAGTGTCATTTCAACATTTATTCATCATATACTCATCATTTTTCAAGCATTTGCTTAATTTCTGGTACCACAAGGCATTCCAGCTTTGTTTTTGCTTATGTTTTGTTGCCTCAGTCTTGGAATCGGCCATTTCCCCCAAGTAATCCTAGTTCCTTTTACTGGTTAATGCCATTTAAAAACCAAGATCTGGGTGCTAGGTGTCTTCCTTGCTACCGACGTGTCATTCCTTCTAGGCTCTCTTAGCAGAAAGGAATGAGGAAATATAAATTTTTATACTCACACACACGTGTGTGCACACACACATACATGTCAATTTCTGTATCTATCTGCAAATATTTTCAAAACTATAAGTTCACACTGATACTCTTCTACTTCCTGTCCAACCCCACAGGGCTGATTCTAACCTTGTCCTTTCCTGTATCTGTAACTCCTTCTCTGACAATGAGACACCTAGCTCTCATTAGCAATGATATACTGACACACTCGTTTAATCCCAGATTACACATAACGTAGTTTCAGAGTCACTGCTTATACTCATGTAAAAAACAAATCTAATAATTAGTGTAAATATCTGTGTGGAGTTTTTTAGTCTTTTACCTTAGTGTATATAATCAAATTACTATTTTCTAAACTGACTTAGATCAGTTTTCTTTTTTAATTCCCTACCCCCTTTACTGTGGTTTTGTTCATTGTAATGCAGTTCAGCTCACTGACTACGGTGTAGATTACATTTGGGGTCCCTCTTTCGGCCCAGTGATTTTAATTTTTTTAAATGCATGTGAAACATTAACTTGGTTCTAAAACTTAGAATTCTACTGAAAGCTACAAAATTCTCAGAGAAGTGTCATTCTCCCCTATTCTTGTTACCCCTTTCCCATTGCTACATTCTTTCCTCTTCCTTACAGCCCTATAGGCACCCATCTCATTCATTTCTGGGTTTGTTTTTGTTTTTTTTCCCAAATGAGCAGATGCATATATATTTTCTTACTTCATGTTTATCAAAAAAAAAAAAAAGGTAGCTACTATAGACATTCTACACTTTTCATTTTTTCACTTTTCAGTATATCCTGGAAAGCATTCCACATCAGCTCATAGAGCTCTTTGTTCATGCTTTTCTACAGCTGCCTTGTATTCCATCTTGCAGATGTGCCATAGTTTATTCAAGCCCTCTCCTATGTATACACATTTAGGTGGTTTTGCAAATTTTATAATTCCAAGCAATGATGCAATAAACAACCTTGTGCAAAGAATCTTTGTATTGTCAGAGGTGTAACTACAAGGTAAATTCTTTAAGTGCTCTTTCTGGTCCGAAAGTAGATTTGTTAAATATTACCAAATTCCCTTTCAGGCAGGTTGCATGAGTTTGTATTCCTAGGCATGCTTTCCCACCACCTTACCAACAGAATGTGTTGTCATACTTTGTAATTTCATAAAGTCTGATATATGAGAAATAATATCCCAGTGCTGTTGTAATTTGCACTTATCTAATTACACATGAGTTTGAACATCTTTCCATATCTTAAAGGCCAGTTTATAACATTTTGGTGAATTATCTGTATATGTTTTCCTTTTTTTCTGTTGAGGTTTTGATCCTCTGTCTCTCAATTTATAAGAGTTCTTAATATATTCCAGATACCAGCTCTCTGTGTTACATGCTGCAAATATGTTCTTCCAGTGTATGTTAGTTGTCTTCTGATTTTGCCAGTGGTGTTTTTGCCATAGAAAAAATATAGCCAGCCAAATTTATTAACCTTTTCTTTTTGGCTTCTAGGTTTTGAGTCATAGTTCAAAAACATTTCCCTGCACCTCAGTTAAAGAGAAATTCAACTATAAATTTGTTTATTACTTATATGGCTTTATTTTTCACATTTTGGTAGATTTGGAGTTTATTCTTGCATGAGGTATGAGGAATGCATCTAATTTTACTTATATCTAACTGGATACTTCGTGTCATTCTTAAAAAGTTTATCTTTTCCCAAGTCACTTGAGCTACTACCTTTATTATATACTAAATTTACTTATATATTTGAGTCTAATTCTGGGCTTTCTCTGCTTGTCTTCTCATGTGTCAGTATGATGATTAATTGCAGAGGCTTTAGAGTATGTGTTCATGTGTGGCAACTGTTCTCTCTCAGGCCTTTCTGAGCATTGTACATTTCTGTTATTCTATATGATCTTTAGTAGGAACTTGTCTAAGCTCCAACATAGGATTTTCATCTAAGTATGAAGACTACTGGCAGACAAATTTAGGTCAAACTTTTAAGTCAGATCTGTCCAAAGACAGAATGCTTGACATTTCTATTGGTAGAGATGGTGAAGCATTGACAGATGGGGCTAGTGTTTCTCAAACGTTAACGTGCATATGAACCTCCAGAAGATCTTGTTTTATTTTATCACCTGAAGATATTGTTTAATTCCATCACCATGGCAGAGATGGAAGAATTCACCAATCACTGGAACTTGTGGGCACAGTCCATCCAAAGCCCCACGGTTAATACTGGGAGCAAAGTCAATATGGCAAGAATCTTAACAAATATATATATACACATTTTTAAGCTTTGTTTTGTGCAATTGTGTTTTTTGTTGTTGCTCCACCAGATAATAGGGTTACATGAATTTCCTTGTGAATAACTTCCCCCTTTATCTGAAACCTATCAGACCTTAAATCCCATAAGAAACACAGAGGACTTGAAGAATACCATTTGGCCTGAAGGATGTTAAAACACATGAGCTTTGGAATCAAATAACTGATTTTAAATCGAAGTTTTACCCCTTCCTGGGCAAATTTGGGCAATTTTCTTAACCCACCCAAACTTCAGCATCTCACCTTTCAAATGTGGGTAATCACAGAATCTACCTTCTGAGGCTATTGTGAGGATTAAATGAGATAATGTTTGGAAAGCACTTAGGAGAGTACTCCATAAGTGGTTGCTGTTATTGCTGAAAGTTCATGCTCCTTTGGGGATAGACCAATTGCCCGGAGCTTTCCTCTTTAGGTTGTTTGACAAGGTCCTATTACCTATGAAGGATTAAGCTTTATTGCCCTCCCAGGAAGTCCTGATTGACGAGCCATGGGCTCTATCAAAATGAGAGTTGCTGGTGGTTTACACTAGAGAACCCCGGACACAGGTGATAGAGCAGACTTTGAAAAGCAAAAGTTTTTTGTTTAATGCACTTAGATCTTTATCATTCTTAGTTTAACATATGGCATGTGCAGTACATCATTTGTTTCCTAAACTTTTACTAAGAGGATTACTAAATTGGAAGAAAATTCCATCTTTTCAGCCACTAGTTATGCCAAAATATCCATGAGTTAGTTAAGAACACTAACCAGTATCCCCCCTTCTTTTAGCATATTACAGCTTCATATTATTTTATTAAATCATTCTAGTTTCCACTCTGTTCTATTCAGTTTGATACATGGTACATAATAGCCTCAAAAAAAGTACCTAAAATCTATCTCCCCAACAAAACATGCAGCTTCTTAAGGAAGGAACTCAGGGAGTAAAGATTGCACGTGCATGCGCACGCACACACACACACGCACGCACGCACACACAGACACACACACCCCCCCAAAGAGACAATTGAGCTTTGCATGACATAGTCATTTAGGTTTATATCCACAGTAGCAAGTAACAGGAGTATAGTAAGTAGGGTTCAGTGAAGGTGTATTAAAAGAATGACTAGAAGAATTGGTTAATCACTTAATTAGGTGCATATATAACTAAGAGTATTTAAAACTCATACACATGTGAGTGAGTATACAGCCATATGCTACATATTTTCTAAGATCTCTTTAATTATCAGAACAACATATTATTTTGAGATCATTCAATAAAGCCCTCTCATTTTTTTACATAAATACCATTGCTGTTTTAAGCAGAGAGAGGCTAATAAATGATTCTACCGGATATTTCGTCTTCCTAGAGGGGTAGCAGATGTACGCAAGGAATCAGTTACTTAATTCCCCTAATCATCCATTTCTTCCCTCCCTCTTCATTCTGTGCTTGGAAACTTCCACATTCCCCAGTGTGCTAATAGCTGACCCTGGAAACTGGCAGAAACCAAAACCTTCTCTTGAAAGCAGAAGGCTCCATATGGTGGCTTCAAGCACGGAGGGTGACCCTGCCAAGTCCCCCGCAAAGGGATTTTACAGAGCAGAGAGACAAACGTGTCCCTTTAAATGTTAGTCATTGAGCCAGAGAGAAGAGACTGCCTTCCTGATGAAAGGCAGTTAAAGTACTTTTCAGCCTCTGATCTGCAACCTATAGGAAGTTTTGTACAATGGCGGCTCAATGCCAAGCATTAAAAATAAATGTAATCATCAGATGATTAGCTCTAAAAGCCTTCCCTCAAAAAATGATAGAGCTGTCAGTTACAATCGAACATACGTATGCATACTTGAAAACAGGGAGACCAAGCATATCTTTGAGTGGTTGAAACCAGCACTATTCTACATGTGTGAGGGTAACAGAGGCTATGACAGAGCATATGAAGTCAATGGTGGAGTCGCTATTATTTATACATGAGTAAAGATTACAAATGCAAGCCCCAGCTCAGATCTCTCACCCCCTGGATCTGTGAAACCTGTCACTCAGTCTCCCGCGGTGTGTCTTCCTGTCTCCAAGCCATTGGACCACCTGCTGCCAAGACTCTCATCTACTGCATCGCCCGAAGGCCTCGATGATAACAGCATTGATTCCAATGTACATCTAATTACTTCTCATAATCTATTCATTTCACAATAGTGTAGTGAAACATCTGTCACATCATAAACTCTTTAGTAGCCTTATCAAACCACCAAAACACACTCTGCTGCCAGTTGGCAGCTTCCTCGGTTTCCCGTTTATTAATATGATGCAAACATTTCTAGTCCTTTTTGCAGCTTTAGATGAATTTCCCCAATGACCAGTGAAGCAGAACTGGGCAAACTGCAGTTTAAATGTCTGTATATTACCTATTGAGGGACAAATCCGGATGTCACACAGAAATCAGTTAAAATAGCATTATTTCCTTAGAGGGACCATCTCTGAATGAAGTTCTCTCCCTCATAACAGTGAAAGGGCTCCTTCCTTGGCTTCAATGCATCTGATTAATTTACTAAAATAAGCCACGGTGACAGGATTGCCTTTGAATAGGATATTACACAGGAAAGCTTATACCTTCGTGTGTCTAACTTTACCTTTGGGAAAATTATGCTATTTCCTTTTCCTCTTCTTTGGAGAGAATTCTCTCTCTTCACCCTTTCTCTTTTCTCTTCGAATGCTTTTTTCTCTCCTCCTTTTTGAAAACAATCTAGGAACGAGAACTATCATGTCATAGCTGATTAGCCAATACTGCTGCCATTTGGTGATAAGGTCTACACAATGTTCTAGCCCAATGCTGATGCCACGTCTTCCGCAAAAAGGACCGATCACCAGATACTAATTGTTGGTGGACTTAATTCCACTCATCCTTCAAAACCCAGCTGATCATTACCTGCTCAAGCGGCTCTCCCAGGGAGAAGTACTCAGTCCTCTTTCTGTATGCTCCTAACGGCCTGACATCTCTACTCATGCACTTAACATTATGAGTGGGCGTTTTTGGTGTGCCTATATGCCTTCTTGAGGGTGAAGATTATGACTTTTCACGTTTGTATCCCTGGCAACTCACTGGGTGCCTGGCACCCCAGGCAATGTCAAGTAGATGTAGAAGATTCTCTAGTTCATTCAAGAGAATTAAAAAACTGCAGAGATTCAAGAGCTACTTTACATGTATCATGAACAATAGCAGTATTAGTCTCTGTTTCACTCTAATAATAATAGCCAGTGCTTGTATGTATCAGGTGCTCCCCTAAGTACCTCACCTATATCAGCTCACTTAATCCTCATGGCAACTCTGTGAGGTAGGTACTATTATGACCCGTATTTTATTTATTTATTTATTTATTTATTTATTTATTTATTTATTTATTTGAGAGAGAGAGCACATGAGAGGGGGGAGGGTCAGGAGGGTCAGAGGGAGAAGCAGACTCCCCGCCGAGCAGGGAGCCCGATGCGGGACTCGATCCAGGGACTCCAGGATCATGACCTGAGCCGAAGGCAGTCGCTTAACCAACTGAGCCACCCAGGCGCCCTAATGACCCATATTTTAAAGGCAAGGGATTGAAATGCAGAGAGACTGAGTACCTTGCCCGAGGTCACACAGCTGGTACGCAATGGGCTCAGCAATCTGGCCCCAGAGTTTCTGCTCTTAACTCTTACACTATACAGTAGTCCCCCACTTACCTGCAGGTTTGCTTTCTGTGGTTTCAATTACCCGTGGTCAATCCCTGTCTGGAAGCAGATGATTCTCTCTCAGAAGCACAGTAACAGCCTAATGCTAGCTCGTAATACGTGCGTCATTCATCTCACTTCATTTCATCATGTAGGCATTTTATCATCTCACATCATCATGAGACGAAGAAAGGTGAGTACGCACAATAAGATATTTAGAGACAGAGAGGGAGAGCCCACATTCACATAACTTTTATTACAGTATATTGTTAAATTGTTCTATTTTATAACTACTTATGCTTGTTAATCTCTTACTGTGCCTAACTTACAAATTAAACTTTATTATCAGTATGGATGTACATATAGGATAAAATGGTGTAGAGAGGGTTCAGCACTATCTGCAGTTTCAAGCATCCACTGGGGGTCTTGGAACATATCCCCCACAGATAAGGGGAGACTGCTGCACCATCTCTCTGGGAGCTAAACTGTCTTCTTGTTGAATTCAGATGGTTCTCACATCACTTGATCAGTTACTCTTTCTTGAGCAATTCTAGAAGGTCCGTAAAGACAGAAGGTCTATTTCCCAAGCTGTCCATGTCGGGTATAGGACATATATGTGGTCCCATTCACATAGTGTTTGGCAAGTGAATTCAGCACTATCTTCTGATACTACAATTAGAGGGACCAATGTCCATGTCTGCAGAGAACTCAAGCTTTCTTCCTATTTCCAGTAGGCTTGAGGAAATCATTTCTGACATAACTATCAGCTCTTATTAATCTACTTTTTAAAAAATCCTTCTAAGAAGTCATAGATGTTACAGTGTTCTATAGATATATTCCTGGAATTCACCAAAAAATAAATTTATTTCCTATAAAGAATTAGATAGCCACAGAATAACGGTAGCCATAATTATCCTGGATTGAATTTAGTGCTAATGACCCAGAGATGAAAGACTCTGTATCATATTACAGATCCCTTCGGATAACAATTCCCTGAGTCCCCAAGGGTCAAAGCTAAAAGGAAATCAACCGTTTGTCTCTATGGTTTCTCTACATAATGTATAGCTTATGGCTGCATATATCTAAATCTTTAAAAAAAATATGCCATTAACAGACTAGGTCTCCATTTCAGCATATCTTAACATATTATACAGCCCTGTGAACTACAACTTGACCTATTCCAAAAATCACAAATCCTGGAAGGACCAGATGTGGGTATGGCAGCAGAACTGAGTGAAAGTTTGCCACCACAGTGCATTGCAGGGTGACAGATCCATGGTAAATGACACTGTCCTGGGACTTAGCATCCATTTGTACTGCGTGAAGGGGCTCAACTTGTTTTTACAAGCTACTGCAGAAGGAAGGTTATAAAGATCAATGATTAAGAGTTGGGATCTGACCTCAGATAAATCTGGTTCAAAACTCAGTTCTTCCTGTTAATAAGTGGATGAGTGACCTTTGGCATATCACCTCCTTAAAGCCCACCTTCTGCATCTGTCTAATGGGCATGACAACAGTACTCATCCCAAAAAACTAATGGGAAGAAAACACCTGTAGCATATTTGGCATAGTAGCACCAGCTGTAGATGAAGGTTACCTAGTGGAGAGCCATACTGTTCCACTCCCATGTCAACAAGAAAAAGCAAATGAGGATCAAAGTGTTCAAAGTCAATATTATAATTTATCTCATTTCTTTACTTTGAAAACTAAGATTAAGTCTTCAGATACTTTTAATATTTCACTGGGATCTTTAAAAGTGTATTTAATCAAAAAGCTCTACTCTTTAAAATACCAGCTGAAAAAGAAAATGCCTCTGTGAGATATCCACCACATTACAGAATTTGATTTAACTGGTTACGTGTTAACTAATTTCCAACTGTAAGTTCCTCAAAGTGGATGACATAAAATAAGGAGTCATAGATTTTGCTTTCAAGAAACAGTCAGTCCAGTTAAGGACAAAGAATTTCCCCTTAGGAAGCATCTAGAAAGCAACACAGTGTGGCCAAATAATGAAGCATAACTAGGATTATTAAGAGTATTAATGATTGAATCACTAAATTGTCCACCTGAAACTAATATTACACTGTATGTTAACTAATTGAAATTTAAATGAAAACTTAAAAAAAAAAAAAAGCATTAATGAGGGCAGCACAAGTAAGCAGGGCAGTCTCAGAAAAGGGAGGGGCCACCATGAGCACCACCACCAAGAGAGGGCCCTCTGAACAAGTGAGATGGAGCTGAATTTGAGGGATGGGTAAGACATAGATAAAGCATTGGGTAGTGAGAAGTCTTCCTGATCCAAAAGAGCAACTGACTCCTACGACTCTCCAGTAAGTGTAGTTGGCTTATTCAAAGCAGAAAGTGCCAGGTCACGTGCAGCTGTCCATTTTTACCTATTAATTCTCACCAATTCTTCATGTACAAATCCAAGGTGGATTTGCATGGAGGAACAGGAAAGAGTAATATATACAGAAGACCTACTGAAGTCGGTAATTCTCAATCCTTAGCTATCCTGTGGCCCAGACAGTAAAATTTCATTGCTCCAGCCTTCAGCAATCATCTAAGGAAGGACCTTTCCCTGAAAGCTCAGCTTGACCGTGAAGCCTTTCTGATTATATAAAATTTGGGGAAAATGCATTTTTCCGGGGCGCCTGGGTGGCTCAGTCGTTAAGCGTCTGCCTTCGGCTCAGGTCATGATCCCAGGGTCCTGGGATCGAGCCCCGCATCGGGCTCCCTGCCCCACGGGGAGCCTGCTTCTCCCTTTCCCACTCCCCCTGCTTGTGTTTCTGCTCTCTCTCTCTCTCTCTGTCAAACAAATAAATAAAATCTTAAAAAAAAAAAGAAAATGCATTTTTCCTTTTAAATGGCCCTTGACTTGTACGCATTTGGTGAACTGACAATAATATGGTTCTCTTATTTCTGCAAAGTAAGCCTTTTTTAGAAGTACAGAATAATTTAAAATCTAGGATCTCATGCTCCTTTGATATCTGCAAACATATTTGTATAAATTGGCATGGCTCATCCCACTCTCAAACAGCCCCCATTCACAGACCTTAGTGAAATACGGTTTTCCAGGCACATCCTAGTTACATGAAGACATAGAAATCGACTAACTGATTAGTGAGTTAAAAGAACGAAAAATTAAGGGACTCTGATAGATTTATCCAAGTAGCTAACTGGAGTCCTCGCGTGTCTGCCTCTGAAGAAACATTCTTTTGTTGGCTCAGTTTATAGGAGGGGTACTGAAAGAAGTATTACGGTCCTTCAATGTGGTATCAAAAAACTTCACAATTGTGCTCTTGGCTACTCATAAGAAGCCTTCGTCTCCATCCTGTGCCTCAATTTTAAGACCACAAACCTGCCACTGTCCTTGATTTCTCTTCTGCGCCTGATTTCTCTGCTTCTATCTCTATCGTTGTCCCTTTACGGCTGTAGCTAGTTTCTGACAGGCCACTAGTCTGCTTTGTCCAGGACTGGGGATGGAACACTGGGAAATGCCATTCCTGGTGGCTGTCTTCCTTTAGATACTGTAGAAAGTGGAATATGATCTAGGGGAAGGTTTGTGGCTGGAGGCGTCCTGGGACCTTAACTTACAGCTGAGGATATAAATATTATCCAGACAGATGTATGATTCAGATAGACCGAAAGAAGTTGAGAAACCCAGGTGCTGAGAGAATAACATCCAGAAAGGTGACTAAGTTATGATATATATAAAAAAAAGGAAGAATATACAGACAAGAGTTTAAGAAGGGAGGGGATGATTGGTGTGGTGAAGAGAAAGGGAAATTGAACTGGCCAGGATGGAAAAATATGGATCTAAATGAACTTGGATCATCTTCAACGTTTCTTCTTTACAGCCTTCCCATGGAAGGAAGAGTAGGGAGCATCCCAGGCCCTCTGCAGCCTGCCTTTGGTATCCTGTCTGCTTCACAATCCCCTTTTGCCTAACTAAACTAAGCCTCAACTCTGTCCTGTCTCCACACCTTTCCTCACATCACTCCTGCTTTAGCCACTTCTTGGGCATCACCTGACTAATCAACTATTTCTTCCATTTTATCATGTGGAGATACGTGGAGACTTTAGGACAGAGCTGGGGAGAGAGAAGGCTTGTGAGGACCGCTCCAAAAAAAGTCTGCTCGGCAATGTTGGCAGAAGCCAAATAGACAGCAGACCTCCTTGGAGACACACGGTCTTCCTTCATATATGTATATTTCCTTTGTCCCCCAACCCAAGGGCCAAAGGGCCACTAACTTTTTATCTACATCTCAGCCTTTCCTATGACTCCAAAACAGTCAGTTTAACTGCTCAGAGTCCTGGTAAAAGGAGAAAGTGCAGAGAAACTGCAACCCAAGAACACCGAGGAGTGCCTGAGCCAAAGCTAACATGGGTTAAAAGCTTTGCTGAAGAGACAGGAGAGAATGTGGGACCTGAGTAGGGGATATGATGCAAAACAAGATAGCAAGGTGTGAATTCTGGAAAATGAAGAGTTGAGGTGAGAAGTTGGGGGAACACAGAAGGTAAATGCAGGAAGCAGGGAGTCCAGCTAAATAAAATTTACTTAGACCTTATAATGCTCAAAGTATTATGGGTGATGCAAAGTTCAGTAAAATACCACCCCTATCTCCCAGAATTTACATTCTGTGGGGAATACGTAGATATGTACACCAGAAACTATAATCTAGGGTAGAATGAAGATGTACTAGAAACACAATATCCATAAGGAGGATTCAGAAAACAGGAGAGAGACGAATTCTAACATGTAGGAAAGTCTCATTGGAAGCAGTCATTTGACCTGGACCATGGACAGATAGGACTATAGATGATGAAAATGAAACTGGAGGGGCGCCTGGGTGGCTCAGTCACTTATTCATCTGCCTTTAGCTCAAGTCATTATCTCAGGATCCTGGGATCGAGCCCCGCATCCGCCTCCCTGCTAGGTGGCGAGTCTGCTTCTCCCTCTCACTCTCCCTCTGTGCTCTCTCTCTCTCAAATAATAAATAAAATCTTAAAAAAAAAAAAAGAAAGAAAGAAAGAAAAAGAAACTGGAGATGATAGGGAAAGACTTTCCAGGTGGAGAGGGCTATATAACAATGCAAGGGAGATATCAGAGAAAGACATGGCCACGTTAACTGGCCTGCACCTCTTACTTATCTGTTCCTTCTGTGAACACACAGAGAACACCTACCTTGTGTCAGAACCTGCACAAGGCACAGCAGCAATCAAATGAATCCAGCTTGGTTTCTGAGCCAAGTCTTTCCAAGATTGCAAAACTTGAGTTGCCTAGAAGGGATTCGATCCAGATTCCAAAGGACCATAAATGTCAAGCAAGAAACCTGAGTCCTGTTCTCCTTTTTCTGTAACTCTGCCCCACTCCCTGACGTGGGAAATGGCATTATCAGTTGTGTGTTTTGAGAAAGTCACTCTGGCAGGAGCACCGAGTGCAAGTGTCTCTGAGCTCTCCGGGCTCGGACCTAGGTTGTGGTGACATGGCTGAACCCACCAAGGTCAGTAAATACAGGACCCGTTACAATGCCTTCCTCAGGAAAATGCTGGAGAAGACTGAAGTAAGCCAGCGCGTCAAGTCCACTTGCTCCTTCTGTGACAAAACCAAGACACCAAGATGAAAAGATGAGCTGTGGGGGTCTGGCCCTGCGATTCCTGTGTGAAAACCGTAGCCAGTGGGGCCCAGACCTACAAACACTACTTCTGCGGTCGCAGTAGGAAGTCTGCCATCAGAAGACTGAGGGACTTGAAAGGCCAGAAGAAACTCCACCATATGAAACTTGCTGGCCTATAATAAATGGGTTAATTTATGTAACAAAATTACTTTGGCTTGTTGTTAAATTTATTAATTAGATGCTTTTCTCAGAAGACTTGGAAATTAAAAATCCTACTAATTTTTATCAGAAAAATTAAAAAGAAAGAGTTGTTGAAAACTTCAGTTTGATAGTGTAGGGAGCCGAGAAAGCTTAGCCTTATTAAATGTACAGAATCCAAATGGCCAGCAGCTAGTGTAGACAAATGAATCTTTACTGAATACCAGGATAATTCAGCCTGGGTCTTCATTTTATCAGGCACACAGGCAGATGCCTTGTCCCTTCCCATCTCATGTCATTGTACTTTGTGATTTCAGTGCCCAGTGGTAAGCACTGAGGGAGACAAGAAGCAATTTCTGGGTTACTACGCTATCAAATCTGTGATAAGTCTGGGCTTCATGGTGGCTAACCCTTGACTGGGGAGTAGAGAGACTAACCAGGCACTGTTTCTGCTGGGTCTGGGCCATAAGAAGGATGGACTGAGGGACTTTCAGGGGATCTCAAGGCAGTGCCAGCAACACCAAGTTGCCTCCCAAACTGACCTTGTCATCTTCCCTGGGACACATTCTCCTCCCTGCTCTAGCTCTAGCCAGAATTACTGATTTAAAGATCTGTAGCCTTTGATTCGAGCTCTTTCCTTCTAATTCTGTACCCAGCAAAGGTGGGAACATCTTCCTTTTTCTTTATGACCCATCATACTGTTATAATAATCACAGATCGTCCTTAAGCATGCACCTCAGCCTTCACTTCTCCGGAGATAATAATTCCAGAATTTATTGCTGTTCTTCATCAGCACTATTTAAAAATCTCAGCACCAGCTTTTTTATTTTTCTCCAAAAAATCTTGACTTTTGCCGCCTATTTGTCCTCTCTTTGAAACGTATATGCTACCCTTGGGTGGCCCACTTGATTAGCGTCAGGAAATCACGGCCACAAATCTGTCTTCCACAAATTGGTGGAGAGAGAAGGTAAGTTATTTAAATATGTTGTGTTGTAATTTTTCTAGCAGTAAGAAAGAGAGGAACTTCTGCCTCACAAGGGGGCTGTGAAGATTACAGATATTGTATATAAAAATATTTCCAAAAGTAGGATTAGCTGAGGAAGTGCAGAGTATTTAAAGAAGTAATAATAATAATAATAGTGCCCTAATGGTTCAGGAATGGATTTCAGGCATTCTTTTGTTTGATTTGATTAGCACCTATTATGTGCCAAGCATTGTTCTAGACACAGGAGATACTGCAGCTCTTACAGTTATTGTACATGTGGGATCATGATAGACTGTTCATTATAATCATGATTGTTGTTTTATTATAAAATCAATTATTTTATCTCACAAAGTAAAAAGGATATTAACTTTGAGCGTATTCAAATGTATTCTATTTGAAAACTATTGCAAAGGAAATCTCCATTTTGCCCATACCAATTTCAGAAGAAATAATTTTTTATTTTATCTATAAATGATAACACATGCATCCTGTTGAATGTCGTCATTCCTATACTCCATGCAGCAATTAGAAGGAAAAAGATGGAGGAGGGTAGGGGAGAAAAGGCAAATTCGTATTGAGTGCCAAAATTGTTCTAAGTGCTTTCAAACCCAGAATCTCATATATGCCCCTCACATTTTATCTTAGAATGTGCTGGGTCCCCCCAACTACTTCCTCTACCATGAAGATCTACAGTGGATCAATGACAGCATGTGGTCTTTTGTTGTTCTGGAACATTAAAAAAAAAAAAAAGCCTTTGACATGATTTTCCCATTGAATCCAGTGGAAGGATGATTCTGTCATATAAAGTAGACACCAGACTTGTATTCCCCAGGGGACTCAAGTTTCCCAGAGAGGCCAGGTCACAAGTCATGTACAAGAATTGACATTTTATCTCATTTGCCACCGAGATGTTTTCCTGGCTCTGTCTCTTGTTCTCTCTAACTTCTTTTCACCTCTGGGTCCAGTAGGTTTTCCATTCGATGCTACCAGGGCTACATTCTGTTGTTGTTAATCCCAGGAGAGAATAGATTTCAAATTTTGACTCCCTTGAATGATACCCAAGAGGATTTCATTTCTGAAGTGCCCAAAGGCACTACTGAGAAGCCATTTTCTCTTCTAATGCAATCTCAAGGTATAGAAGGCCCCAAACTAAAACTTTTTCCTGACTATAATTGTCATTTGTTGAGCAGCCTATAAATTATCATTTCAATACTCAGTGGCTCCTGACTCGGGGGAAATTTAGGAAGTGGATTTCAGATATTTTTGGCCCTTTGTTCTAGAAGTAAACACCACCACTGTATTCTTTGCACCGTTCAGTGTCTGCAGAAAATCATGAAGATGTTCTCCATTCTTTCATGCCTTCAGAAATTATTTGATTTGCATAGGTTATGTTTTAGACACTGTTTGAGGAACTGGGGATAATGTAATTCATAAGTTAGTAAGTTCCCTGCCTTAGTCATGGATCATGTCTACTAGTCGAGGAAGACATAAAAGAAACAAGAAAACCAATAAGTAACTTCAGATACTGGTTAAGTGTTATGATGTCTATATCAAGGAGAAATGGAGGGGGTTGACTAGAAAAGACTGATTTCAGTAAAACCTGTCTGTAGAGGTTATATCTGAGGAGGAACCAGCAGGGCAAAGAACCTGGGAAAGACATTTCCAGGCAGAAAGAACTATAAATGCTAAAGTCCTAAAGCAAAAACAAGCTTGTTCAAGGCACAAAGACAAAAATGAACAACATACAAATAAGATCCGAGAGTCAGGCAGGAAATGGATCAAAAGGTCCTTTGCAGGCTTTAATAAAATATATGAATTTTATTCCAAGTGTGATGGTAAACAAGTGGAGAGTTTTTAAGCAAAGGAGCTACTGGGTGGAAAATGGTCTGCAGGGAGACAGGATGGGATGCACATACAGAAGTTAGTGGTGGTCCAGGAAACTTGGCCTAGGATGGTGGTAGTAAAGATGGAACGTAATAGGTTAATTTGGGATATTTGGGGGGGTAGAAATGATAAGATTCACTGATAGGTTGGATGCTAGAAATGAGAGAAAGAAAGAAACTGAGGATTACAATAGCCCCAATAAGTTTACAACAGGAAGATACTATATGGAGCTAAAAAAAAATAGCTTAGGCAAGACACATTCTCAAGGCCTCTCTCCTCTGGGCTTGTATATCATGAAGTCCATTTTTCCAAGATGGCTTCTAACCTGTGGTGTGGCGGTAATGCTTGTCTTTCGCAGTTGGCTGAGTTCCCAGGGAATAAGGATTACATCTTATTCATCTTCATATAATAATTGAGTACATAAGTTAATGAAGATATGAATTAATGAGGAAGATCTGCTCCTGTCTCCCAGAGATGTGTATCTTTCTTCTCTTCAGGCAATTATGCAGCAAATGATACATAAGGCATTTTTTTCTATCCTGTGGGATACGGCAAGGGTGTGTACCTCTTGCTCACCTGGGAAGTCTCAAATATAGATAAGGAAGGAAAACCATTCTTTCGCACCACCCATTTCTTCACAATTCCCCACACAAGAAGTCTTGGCTCAGCTTGTGTTTTCAATAGTGTTTGCGCTTTTGTTTGGAAATGAAGGCAACAGAAAACCAATAGCACTCATTATTACACAGAAATAGTGTGTGCAAAGCATTTACCACAGATTTGGCTCATATATGGTACATGTATAATAAATGGGAGCTACTATTATTCAAAAGGTGATTATTGCCAGCTCCAGCTGATGCTCAGTACTGCTTCCTGATTTTAATATTTTTAAAGATGTTGGTCCTCTTTTTTTTTTAAGATTTTATTTATTTATTTGACAGAGAGAGAGAGCACAGGTAGGCAGAGTGGCAGGCAGAGGGAAAGGGAGAAGCAGTCTCTCTGCTGAGCAGGGAGCTGGACGTGGGGATCATGACCTGAGCTACAGGCAGCCGCTTAACCTTCTGAGCCACCCAGCAGCCCCAGTGTCAGTCCTCTTTTCTAGAGCATTCTATTGAGAAGAAATTTTTATGGTATGAGTTTAATATGATTGAAGTGATAGGCCAGGTAATGTGGTCAGGGAATTCAGCACCAAAGGATTGGTCACAAAACTAGGACATGGTTATTGTTCTGTCCTTCACTAGCACTCACCATGTGTCAGACACTCTGTTCTGTGCCAAAGATAGAAGATGGGTGTGACACACTTCTTGCCCTCGAGAGTCTCCCAGTCTAGGAAGAGAGATAAAAATGTAACCAAATAAGTACAATTCAAAATGACACTAGTTCCATGTACCAGAATACAATCCAAAAAAGAGTGTAATCAATTATATCCTATGGTGAGTGGTGAAAGGTGAACGATCAGGAAAGGCTGCAAAAGAAGGTGAAACATGAGAAGGGTTTTGAAATATGACCAAGGCAGGGACAAGTATAGTAGGGCAGTCTGGCTAAAGGAAAACAGCATACGTCATCAATTTATTCCAGAGACACTTAGGCCCATGTTCTCATGGATTGATAATATTGTTGTTGCTTTATTACCAAAATAGAATTTTTTAATCTGTCATTCATTATTATTATTTTCTTTTTTTTAATTGGTGAAAATAATATTTTATTAGTAAGTGGATTTTATAAGTTCATATTAACATTTATTTACCATAAAGCCTATTATTGTAATTGACATATACTAATACAATTGTATTTGACATTGTATTCATTTTAGGTGTACAACATAATGATTTGATAATGATCTATTTTGTTTCTTAAATTCTATATATGAGTGAGATCATATGATAATTGTCTTAAAAACATTTTTTTAAATACAGTATCACCTAGATCCTTAATATGTTAAACAGGGTATGTGAATAGCTAAGAGGAAGAAACAGCATGTAGTGTTTCCAAACATATTTGATCATAGAGTTCTTTTTTCCACTGATCTTCCAGGAAAAAAAAAAATGTTCTAAAGAATGGACTTTTGAAAGACAATAGAACCGGGCACCTGGGTGGTTCAGTTGGTTGGGCGACTGCCTTCAGCTCAGGTCATGATCCTGGAGTCCCGGGATCGAGTCCCGCATAGGGCTCCCTGCTCGGCGGGGAGTCTGCTTCTCCCTCTGACCCTCCTCCCTCTCATGCTCTCTGTCTCTCATTCTCTCTCTCAAATAAATAAATAAAATCTTAAAAAAAAAAAAAAGACAATAGAACCAAACAAGTTACTCACTTAGAATTGAAATTAATTTAAATTTCTAACCAATCTGAGCTTCAATGTGGTTATCTGAAAAATACTAGTACTACCTCCTTTCAACTTTCCTCTCACAGTTGCCATGACCATCATTTGCTGTGCGACTGACAAATATGTCAAGGAAAGAGGCCAGGTGGCCTTCCTCCCAGATGGGCAGCCTTATCCTGTGTATTAGTTTTCTAAGATTGTCATAACAAAGTACTATGCACTGGGTGATTTACACAACCGAGCTTTATTTTCCCCCACTTCTGGAGATTAAAAGTCAAAGATCAAGTTGTTGGCAGGATTGGTTTCTTTTGAGGCCTCTTTCCTTGGCCTGAAGATGGCTGCCTTCTCCCTGTGTCTTCATATGGCCTTCCCTTCTGTGCATGTCTGTGTCCTAATCTCCTCTTCCTAAAAGATGCCAGTCATATTGGATTACAGCCCACCCCAATGATCTCATTTTAACTCAATTACCTTTGTAAAGACCTTATCTCCAAATACAGTCATAGTCTGAGGTACCAGGTGTTAGGACTTAAACATATGAATTCGGGAGAGGGTACAATTCAGCCTATAACACCCTGGTCCACAGTACTCCAAACTCAAGATCTCCCATTACTCAAAGCTGACCGATGTAAACCAAACATAAAAGAGAAGAGCCATAAGATGAAAAGAAAGCTAGACAAAGCTTATGGTCTAGTATGCCAGCTGTCAGTTTCTCATGGAGAATGTTCATGGAAAGTCAAATCAGAGCAAAGTTGTTAGTAGTTGGTAAATGCTGTCCACTAGGACTGTCAATTAACTGAACCATGCATCCTCTCCACCGAGGATCCCAGAGACATAATGACATGTTAGCATTCATCTCCCTGAGTTTCATGCTCATACCTGACTCTTAGTTAACCCGTTATGTTTCAGCAAGCCTACATTTCAGACCTGAATATATTTCTAATCATCTTGATAGAGCTTGCATATTTCCCAAATCTCACATGTTAATATGAACCTTTTAGGGAAAGATACTTTTACAAATATCCATCAACAGTTTTTGTTGGTTTTTTACTACTTTAATTCTTAGAAGATGTCCATTTTCTATAATCCCAAGTTACAGATGTGTTTTATTGTAGCAACATACATACTATCTACATTTATTTGCTAATAATATTATTATACCTATAATTTATATTAATAGAATTTGTGTATCACATACTTAGGTAGCTAAGGTACTTAGGAACTAAGTGATAAGGGTCAAGTTTGGCTAGCGCTATGAAACTAACCATCCTAAGGTCAACCAGGGTTTTATTTTTCTTTTTTTGCATGTTGGGACCAACTGAGTATTCAGAAATCACCTAGCATTTTTATTTTATTTTATTTATTTATTTATTTTTAAGATTTTATTTATTTATCTGAGACAGAGAGCATGAGAAAGAGGAGGGTCAGAGGGAGAAGCAGACTCCCTGCCGAGCAGGGAGCCCGATGCGGGACTCGATCCCGGGACTCCAGGACCATGACCTGAGCCGGAGGCAGTCGCTTAACCAACTGAGCCACCCAGGCGCCCAAGTCTAATTTATTTTGAGTTAATTTTTGTTAGTGGTGTGTGACAGGAATCAGTTTCCTTCTTTTGTTTTGTTTTTTTTTTTTTAAGATTTTATTTATTTATTTGAGAAAGAGAATGAGAGACAGAGAGCACGAGAGGGAAGAGGGCAGAGGGAGAAGCAGGCTCCCCGCCGAGCAGGGAGCCCGATGCGGGACTCGATCCCGGGACTCCAGGATCATGACCTGAGCCGAAGGCAGTCGCTTAACCAACTGAGCCACCCAGGCGCCCTCACCTAGCATTTTTAGCCTTTATGACTACAAAGAAAAAATTAAACTGAAATAATGTTTTTAAGCAGCAACAAACATACTTTGGTCACGCCCTGTCCCTAATGCTAACAAAGCTTGAGTCTATTTGGAGCCCTTCGTATGCTTGGTAACTCTACTGTGTCCAGCATTAACCCCTTGAAGTAGGATGACCAATCACCCTGGTTTTCCTGGGATTGAGAAGTTCCATGGGATTCGGGACTTTCATTGCTATAACCCCCAAAGTCCTGGGCAAACTAGAAGGTATTGGTCACCCTACAGAGTCACGAGTAAATACACTGAATACAAATCTCAAGAACTTTCAAAGAATTCTGCCCCAAATGTCTTCCAGCCCCCACACCCTCTTCTCTTCTTCTTCCTCTTTTAACCTTCATGACATAACTCAAATATAATTTTCTCTGTAGGCACTTCCTATCTGCCTCCCCTCCCAATCACAGACTTAACTGCCCTCTTAAGGTCTCACAGCACTCCTTCATGCCTCCTATGATTAATTCTAATTATCTGCTTCCTTGGTTCCCCTTCACTGGGCACGATTCTTAATGGAACTGACCATACCTTACTCATAATACTAGCCTCAGGACCCGCCCAGTTTTTGACACTAAATAATAAGCATTTGCCTGAGTAAAATGGTGAATAAGAAGAGCATTTTCCCAAGCCTCTAAGTTTATTAAAATCATAAAAACTGAGGATTAAGAAGAATCCTCTAGATAAGCTGGTCTACCTGCCCATGGTGATTTAGAGTCAGTAGACCTGGCATTCTGAAACTTTCCCTTTATCTGTGCCCCTGTGAGCAAGTAACTTAGCTACTCTGAGTCCATTTGCTCATCTGTGAAACACAGATCATAGTAATTTCCCCTCAAGGTATTGGGTGGACCAATAAGATGACATTTGTAAGAAGAAGTTTGTAAACTTGAGGGTACTAAACAAGTGTCAGGTATGACGATTATGATTGCTATTATCACTACTGTTATTATTCAGTGAAGAAGGAAAATATGCTACTGTAAAGCCTCAACAAAATCATCAAGTGATCATACATCTTCTGCTAGAACTTAATCTCTCTGAATAATGCATTTCTCCCATTCCCTCAACTGTTTCTCATTAGGCATAATTTCATATTTTATCACCACCCCTTTCTCTCTTCTCTAAATAGTAGCTAGTTTGCTTGGGTCTCTCAGGCTCAGAATTGAGCATAATAATCCAGAAGTGGTCTGAGCAGTAATATCCTCTCCTAGATTCTAGACTCCATACATCTGTTAATTGAACCTAGGAACCCTTTAGCTATTTTGGCAGCAGTCTAATACTGGGGCCTACACTGAGCCTCAGTCATTTTTCTTTCTATTTTTCCTTTTTTTTTTTTTTTTGCTACTTTGACACTCTCTGGCATCCAAAGGAAGATGCCCTTGAGCTGCCTTTTCCCTTCTTGAGCGATCATGGAACTAATGAATGGAAAAGTGTACAGAAAATAAAACAACAGTTTTTGCCTTCTCCCGGGCCAAGAGTAGAGAGTGAATAAATATGTGTTCTTTGCATTTTCCACTTATGATTGGCAACACTAAGATTCACTTTCTCGCATGCTTGTTTTGAATGTACAAGTTTATCTGGCTTTAGGTTTGGAACACTTACTAATGCTTTGATGCACTAAGACACAGTTTTCACTGGAAGGGCTTTTATTAAGTGGACAGCTAGGGTGTCACAGGCAAGATATTTGCACAGTACATTAATTTAGAGAGGAAAAGGTTTCTGTGTAACTTAACCAGGCTGAACAGCTATTTCCACTTTACCTGAATAAAATATTTTCATGTTTTATCACACTAGTTTGCAACTGCAAAAGCTTCACCCAGTTTTTAGGAGTAGCTATGAACTGTCAGGATACATTATTTGGAATGAAGGCTGACAGCTCAAGGCTTGAAAGTAAAATACATTTTATTGTTTAAAAGCATTTCTCCACCACCTCACTTCCATCCCCCTCCCGAACCCCTCCATAGCCCCTCGCAAGCACCCCTCTCCTGCTTTGCCAGGAGATTCACTACAAACATTCTGGAATGGTCTGATCCTCATTAAATAACACTACATGGAGGAAAATCCTATAGGGAGGGGGGGTTCTTTTCTTATTTGAAAATGAATAATGAGAACGAGTAGTTTTGTGTGTGTACGAGGAACAGATCACTGCAGTGCTGAAAGCAAAAAAAAAAGAAGCTGCCCAGTTAATATCCTGAGAAGGGTTATTATCCACATAAATGCATGCATCCTTGGTGTCTAGAATGTTCCTGAAGTTTCTAACCCGTGGCCCATCAGAAGAGAGGCAGCATTGTGAAATCGTTCTTTACAACACCTACTCATGGGCCCCTCTTGTCCCTGAAGCAGTCTCGGACAGGTCCCTATTCTGGTGTTTCTGGTCCTTGGTAGAATCTGTTTGCCAGAGAGGAGTTCTTCTAGGATGTCTCAAATCACCCTAAAGTTTATCTGCACCCATCGGTTATCCCTCACATATTCCGAAGACTGGTAGTCTAGAAAACACCAGTCTTATTTTGGCCAATGGGCACTCTCCTCCTCCACCGGCTCCTTTCCTTTCACCACAGCATCACCAAGACTGAAGAGACAGGCTTTTATTCAGAGCATACACTGCCGGAAAGAAGGGACTGGGAGAAAATTAACTCACAAATGGAAATCTTTTGTTGTTAATGATATTCTACAATAGAAGCCTAATCTCCTACGTATATTATCATCTGGCAAACTAGTTACACATTTAATAAGATTTTGCTGTATAAATTATAAATGAAATAAACAATTCTGTCACCATGGTGTGCAATGAATACACCACATGTTATATGTAAATATATTAGTCATTTGCCTTTTGTTTATGTGTCACCGAAATCCGTTTTCTTTATGGTGTATTTTCTATTCCCTCTGGGTTCCAACCAAAGTCGTTTCAACCATACACGTATCGGCCTTTGAAGTGGAATTATGTTGTTATTGTCCTTTTCCTGCCCAGTTTTAATAACACCTGCTTTTGTGCCAGTTTCATTTACTGCTCCGAATTGTAATTCGACAGAGAACAACAACAAAACCAGCAAAAATCCCAACCACCCTAACGGCAAATGTGACTCCAGAAAGGAGCTGTGTGATCTATTGACACAATACAGAAAACATATTGAAACAATTTTTATTCTTATTATTTTCCCCCCAAATTAAATAGGCCCCCATAAAGCAAGTTTCCGTATTCTGCATGTCTGCCCCCCACCCCCAAATAAAGCCAAACCTTGGGCTTTTAATGAGATGATTTTTTAAAAAAACAGAATCAACGGTTCAGCCTTTCTTTCAAGTGGTGGCATTTTTATTTTAAGGCGAGAAGCATAAATGCATGAAGGATGCAAATGCGGGCTCTTTCACCGGCTCACCCCACTGTGACAGCTGTGGATGGGATCAAGACAAAAGCCATGACGGCTCCAGGAAAACGATGGCTTAGGCATCACCAGCCCAATCAATAATCTGGCATGTTGAGGTCAATCACTGCATGGCCGTATTCAGTTCGAGCCAGTCAAAGATTATTAGTTTGACACCCAGAGGCGATTTCTTTCTGCTGTGGATGGCAGAGAGAGAGCCCGTATGCATCTCTTCAGAACCAAATGGAGAAAGCCTAACTGTGACAACAGTGCTTTCCCTGGCACTGGATTTTCAGAGAAATTCCATATTTGTTAGGAGCGATACCCTACTGTATTCTCCGAGCTGAGAAACCCTTCTTCCAGAATTGTCACTAAGCTCATTTTGTGTTTCACCCATTCCCAACAAAAAAAGTGTTGTTAATTCCCTGCTAGGCTCCAGGCCCTAATCTAGGACCCAGGGTGGAAGAGGACTAAGATTCATTTCTTATCCTCATGGAGGAGTGAATCGGGAAGATTCTCCCAAGGTGCTAATGCTCTAAGTGTCCCCCCCAACCTTTGTATTCCCATCCTTCTAAATCCCCCCCTCCCCAAATTACCCACCCCCAGCCTTGACAGATAGGTCCTGGGACAAAGAGAAGAGGGGCGGCAGGATCAGCATTGTTTCAGATCATTTATCGCTAGGAGTATCTGGAGCCAGGCAAGAAGAATGGTTGCAAGTGGGTTCCAGAGGGCATCTTAATGCTTCATGACCTACTAAGAGGGCTCTAGAATTAACCATAGGGAAGCAACTTTGAACTGACCTACTAGTTCCTTCCGTGCAGTCTGCCGCCTGTCTGGGGGACTCACATATGCTCGCTAACGGGAAATAGTTTGTGGTGAGGAGAACTCCACGGGTGTATATGGAATAGGGCTCTCGCTGTCTGCGATTTCACTGGCCATGTTTTACTGTTTCTCCTGGATGGCATGCTATGGAGCGTAATAACTCGCAGTTTGTTTATATTCTGTGTCTGTATTTGCACTTTGGTGATTATATTTGAATTCATGCAAGATCCTTTTTTTTTTTTTTAAGAACTCAAGCATAATCTTCTCATTAATCCTGTCCTGTTTGTCTGTTATTAATAGGCCACTGTACAATGTATTCTGCTGCAACACTCCACCAGGCATGACTAATTCAGATAATTAATTTGCTAGAACATTAACGCCATCAAATGAGCCTGCTAAACCGGTAAATTTAAAGTAAATTAAACTTAATTTGCAGGTTATTGCAATTAAGTCTGCCTTGTCTTTCTGAGGGATTTCAACATCCTCAGTATTTAAGAGGCAACCATCATGCATGCAAGTGGGCGGGCTTTTTGGCTAATTAACACGGGAGTCTAATCTGCTTTTCAATTAGGGTGGATGTTGATAACGTGCTGGTGACAGTGTTGCGATTCACTGCAGCATAACGCAGGAGTGCATGGCGCAATTATAGCTGAAAAGGAAAGCTCACGCCGGGCCTTTTTAGGGGTTAATGAGACAGTGGCAGCTTCCAGCTGAGGAGATCGAGCCGGTTTAGTGTGGCTTGAAGAGGAAACCACCCATAGGGGTTTCCTTTGAAGTGTCAAAAGGTCCCCTTGTTCTGGGTGGCTTATGTTTCATTTGTCTGAGTGGCGTATCAAAAATTGATGAGCAGCCAGCAGCAGTCCCTATGACATTAATTCCCCAATTGTGTTTCTAATAGTTTCATCCTTAAATAAATTTGGATGATGAGAATGGTAAGGGGAGCCAAGGTTCTGAAAACAATGAGGGCTGGGCCATCGTGAGGAGTTGCTACAGCCCAGACAACTGTGCTGGCAGCAAATGTTCAAGGCGCACCTGACCTGCTCCACACCGGGTTCTTCGTCGGAGGAAGACAAAGATGTCTTGTGCCCGTGCCTTCTGCCGAACAACAGCCCCTGGAAACAGCGAGAAAGACGTGACATTCTCTGGCGCTTGGTGGGAACTCCAGCTGTCCTGGAGAGGAATCTGAGACTGGAGCTTCAGGGGGAAAAACTCCTCTGGAGATGAGACCGTCAGGACCTCAGAAACACTCTCCGCAAAGCCACCTCTATACCTGGGTACCAGGGCAGAGGGGGACAAGACAGAGCCCACCAGTGACATAATCAGATGTAGTGCCTACATTTGGGATGAGAAAATCAATAGTATCTCCTTGTGTCTCCCAGTAAACACGAAACCAAGGTGGTTGGGGTTTCAGTTCTAAACTGAGAATACTTGTGGAGAAGCTCTCTTCCGGTACCTTTATGGGTACTGAAAGCCACATGAACAAATCAGAGTTTGTGGTTTTAGATGGCCTGTGGTTATACAGTGAGGAAAAGAGAATTTGGAAACAGATGGCTGTCTCTGGGATGAAGACCATACATGATGCACCCAAAAGTTATCTGGATTGGAATGACCACATCCTCAAATGTTTAGGTGAGCAAATGGAAAGCAAAGACATCAAAATCCATACAAAAACAAAAGTTCTCACCACTACAGGGCTATGCATTTGTTTGTTTGTTTGTTTTAGTTTTTGAGAGAGAGAGAGAGAGAGCACCGGCAAGGGGGGAGAGAGAATCTTTAGCAGGCACAACGACCCTGAGATCATGACCTGAGCCGAAATCAAGAATGGGATGCTCAACCGACTAAGCCACACCCAGGCACCCCACTACATGTTTTCTGTTAAGAACACCAATTTATGGGGCACCTGGGTGGCTCAGTCGGTTAAGCTTCTGCCTTCAGCTCAGGTCACGATCCTGGGGTCCTGGAATCAAGCCCTGTGTGGGCCTCCCTGCTCAGTGGGGAGCCTGCTTCTCCCTCTCTCTCTGCTGCTCCGCCTACTTGTGCTCTCTTGTTGTCTCTCTCTCTCTCTCTCAAATAAATAAATAGATAAAATCTTAAAAAAAAAAAAAAGAACACCAATTTATATATGATGATTATAAAGAACATTCTAAAGATGGTCCTTCTTTGGCCTCTATGTAACTTGCATAAAGTAAATCACAACTGGGTAAAACAGCACCATTTCATAGATAAAAAATTATTCCAGTTACTTGAGGAAAGATTAATCTTTAAAGATTATCCAAGTGAATTGGAAAATCCCCTAAACAAGTTATGTAGACATAGCCAAAGAACGTCATGCCATATTCCAATAGATGTTGCTGAATAAATTCATTCATTCATTTATTCAGTTACTCTTTGAGCACATATTATGTGCCGAGAACTATGCACTGAGGCTAAGGTAAAGAACAAAGCAGGCAATGTCTTTATATTCATGGAGACTACACATAAACAGGTAACCATCATTTATTGATAAATATAATGATGACAATAAAACAGAATAATGTGACAGAGAGACGCAAGTGTTACTTTTAATTGTGTATTAGGGAAAGACTTTGCAAGGAGGTGACATTTAAGCTGAGACCAAATGATACTGAAAACTTTTAAGTAGGGGATGATCTAATTTGCATTTTCAAAAGATCACTTTGGCTGCTGTCTGGAAAAATAGAAGGGGAAGAACGCGACACTGTAAGAGTGGAAACAGTGAGATCATTTAGAAGACTATTAATGTCCTAGAAGCTACCACACAGTCCAAACTTTGGGATTAGAAATATGATTTAGAGGTAAATTCAACAAGTCTTGCTATATAGGGCATTGAAATTTTGAATAAATTATTAGACATATAAGTGGCAATGTCAAGTTGCAAGTTGGATATCTGAGTCTGGAAATTAAGTGAGGCACCAGAGCCAAAGATAAAATATAGAGAGGCAGAAGCCTGCAATTGGTATTCAAAAACAAGGGCTGGCTGATTACCCCTGGGAGAGAGTAGCTTGGAGGAGGAGTCCCAGGATCAAGTTACAGGGGGGAGGGAGAAGCCTGCAAAGGAGACAGAAGCTGAAAGGCCATGAAGGCAGGAAATAAACAAACAAACGTGATGTGAAGGGGGAGGGCCTGGCTAACACTGGAAACAAGAGAAAAATGTCTCAAGAAAAAAGGAGTAGTCAGTTGTCTTGAATTCTAATGAGAAGTTGAATAAGATGAAAAGAGATAAATGTCCATTGGATTTAGCATCATCCCAGAAGTCAATCATGACCTTGACTGGAGCCATTTCAGCCAGATGTGGGGCCCAAAGGAAGCCTGGTTGGGGTGCATGGAGAGAATAGGAGATGAGACAGTGTAGACAGTGTTTGCAGATAATTACTAGAAGGTTTGGCTGTGAAGGTAAAAAAAAAAAAAAAATTGGAAGTGAGGGGCGCCTAGGAGGCTCAGTGGGTTAAGCATCTGCCTTCGGCTCAGGTCATGATCCCAGGGTCCTGGGATTGAGCCCCACATCTGGCTCCCTGTTCGGTGAGAAGTCTGCTTCTCCCTCTGCCCACCCCCCCACTCATTTTCTCTCTCTCTCAAATAAATAAAATCTTTAAAAAAAAAAGTGGAATTGTGCACAAGAGGGAAGGTGAGATCCCAAAAGATAGTTGTAAATACGAGAGAGAGCACATGCACATGTTGATAGCAATGATCCAGGAAAGAGAGAAATATTAATTAGAGAAGTAAAAAGGGGATGAGATCCAGGGCACATAAGGAAGGCTTGGACTTTGGTGAGAGTAGCAGCTCGTCAGCCTTGACAATCAAAGGATAACCTGTGATGGCTTTATTCCACTTAGCACAATGTCCTCAAGTTTCATCCATGTTTTCACATATTACAGAATTCCCTCCTTTTTAAAGGATGAATAATATCCCATTGTATGTACATACCACATTTCTTTTATCCATTTGTCTGCCGATGGACAGGTTATTTCAACATCTTGGCTATTGTGAATAGTGCTACAATGAACCGAAAAGTGTTAATACATCTTTGATATCCTAATTTCAATTATTCTGGATAAATACCTAGAAGTAGGATTGCTGGATCATTTGATAGTCCTATTTTTAATTTTTTTGAGGAACTGCCATACTGTTTTCCATACACTTAAAAGTTAGTTAAGAGGGTAGGTCTGATGTAAAGTATTTTAATGATGAAAATAAAATAAAATAAATAATAAACTGAAGGAGAACCCAAGTGTGTGGAGAGATGCAGGCAGGGGAACTCATGTGAAATAGTCATTTGAGAGTCAGAAGCAAGCCAATAATAGATTAGGTCCAGTTCACTGTTTAATTTTATTTTTATTTTTATTTAAAAGATTTTATTTATTCATTTGACAGAGAGAGAGAGAGACAGCGAGAGAGGGAACACAAGCAGGGGGAGTGGGAGAGGGAGAAGCAGGCTTCCCGCTGAGTAGGGAGCCCGATGCGGGGCTCGATCCCAGGACCCTGGAATCATGACCTGAGCCGAAGGCAGACGCTTAACGACTGAGCCACCCACGTGCCCCTCACTGTTTAATTTTAAATGTTTTTATTGTGAGTAATACGCACTTATTGAAGAAAAAAATGGGAAATACAGAAAAGCTAGAGAAAACAATTGTGCATAACCTGCAGAACAATACAGTGGTCTTACAGTGAAGGAACAGGAAACAGTAGTGTGGGTATATTTCTCCAAGGAAATCCCATGATGAGACTTTAAAAGAAGGATCTATCTGAGGTCCTGTAGGAACCTACATCCAAGAAGCATTCAGAGAAAGTTCATCTGTACTGGTTTGATCAAATCTTACTTCTTGGCTTGTGACTTGTGCTAGTCTCTGTCATTCTCAGCATTTCTTAGTGAGTCCTTCTTTGGTGGTCCATCACAGAACCTGAAATATTCTTAATTTCCTTAAGTTTCAAGCCCTCTCACAATTGTACTAAATATTGAGTGAAACATAGAGAGGCTTTAATCCTTTTTCAAGAAAGAAATTGTCATGTATATAATAGGATGCTTTAGGGGATTTTTCCTATAATTTTTTTGGCAAGGTTGCAATGAGGGGTAACATGGCAGGAACTAGGGAAAAGCAAGATGGGTTCCCAGGGAGCAATAAGGAGGTGCTCACTCAGGGTGTGAAGGTGAGAGTGAGCACTTCCCTAAATGTTGCTCCCCAGGCACGGCAGCCATCTTGCCTTATGCTAGCCCTGCCCTGGCAAACAGTCTTGTTCATCCATAAGTTATGTCTTGGAGCTATTCTCAAAATATGGAAAGCTAGATGCACCAGGAATGGGTGCTAGCACATTCCTTTTTAGTACCATTTTAAAGATGTAGTAACTGTGGATATGTAGATTTATGGGGAAAGTAAAAAATAAAAGAAAAAAACACAAAAAAACATGCACAATTAGAATCAGCTCTGCTTTACTTTCCTAAGTTAAAGGTCTATTTTGTTCTCATATAAAGGTGAGTGACTGTGAGTCAATAGAAGTCATTGTTATAACGAAATGAAAGTAGGCAAAGCATGTAGCACAAGCTTGGCCCATAGCTGATGCTCAATAAATGGGAATCATTCTTTTCAAAAAACCATTATCACTAGCTCTGATTTTTGCTCAATACTGCATTGTTCTGACTT
Organism: Mirounga leonina; assembly: GCF_011800145.1. Taxonomy (NCBI): domain Eukaryota; kingdom Metazoa; phylum Chordata; class Mammalia; order Carnivora; family Phocidae; genus Mirounga; species Mirounga leonina. The sequence goes on along the minus strand of NW_023270316.1, from coordinate 29,015,040 downwards.
TAATATTTTTAAAAATATACACCTTAATTTTAAAAAGACACAATTTGGGCACCTGAGTGGCTCAGTTGGTTAAGCGACTGCCTTCAGCTCAGGTCATGATCCGGGAGTCCTGGGATCCAGTCCCGCATCAGGCTCCCTGCTGGGCAGGGAGTCTCCTTCTCCCTCTCACCCTACCCTCTCCTGTGCTCTCTCTCTCTCTCTCTGTCTCAAATAAATAAAATAAAATCTTTAAAAAAATAAATAAAGGACACAATTTGCTTTTCAGTAGATATTTGCATTGACAGCTACACTTTTTTGTCCTTTGTTCTGTTCTTACACTAATGATAACTACATCTTATATAACATATTAAAATTTACAAACTGCTTTCATCCATAGTAGTCCATTGGTTCTTCACAACCATATGAGCTACATAGTATCATTCTCCCAGTTGGTAGATTAATAAATTGAGTTCAGAAAAATTAAGTGACTTGCCCGAGTTCACAGTCATAGAAACACAGAGTTAGAGGTTATAACCCGGGACTTCTAACTGGAGATCCCAGATTGTCCTACTCGGTGCCATCAACAATTACATGAAAAGTCTTCTCGGCCTGGATGAGTGTGAAACCAGCAATATTTCAAGCTGCTATTTTTATAAATCTGACTCACAAGGTGCTCATTCACAGCAAGGGAGAGGAGAGAGAAAGAAATGAGAACAGAGTTGTAAAATCAAGAACCCGAATTGCTTTTTTACTCAACCAACCACCCGTAGAACATTCTTCTTATATGTCTGAGTCAGGATAACCTGGAATAGAAACTATAGTTACTCACAACCCCAAATTCTCAGTGGCTTAAATCAACCAAATTTAATTTTTACTCATGTGGCAGGGCATATGATCAATGTAATCACCCAGAGACCAAGTTCTATCTTAACATAGGTAACCATACCACAGAAGCTGGAGAAAGAGGACCTTGTGAGCCATGACCCTTCTCCTCCCCTGAGTTGTCTCGTCCCCCAGGACATATCTCTGTTGACTCAATGGTGCCATCACATTCCCAGGCATCACAGCTCCAATTCTGGGGTTCCTTTTTAACTCTGTCTCTGCTTCATCCTCTCTAGCATCTTGCTAACCGGTTACAAATCCTGTAGATTTTTCTTTTATTTCTGATTTCAGCCTCTTCATTTGAAGAATGATGTCTGAAGGTCAATGTATATAGTATATGAGGGCTCTACAAACACCATTTGAGAAGACAGTTCTTGACTTCATACATGGTTTTGCTTCAGAAAGAGCCCAAGCTTTGGAATCAGAAGGCTTTAAATTTTTGTACCATGGGGTTTCCTGTAATATTTTTCAGGTCACTTAGTTTCTCTAAGCATGAATTTCTAGATCTGTAAAATGGGGATAAGAGAATACTTATGCCACCACATTGGAGTGAGGATTAAATGTCGTAAGTGTTAAAGCACTTTGTAAGTTATAAAATCGTGTACACATGGTAGGAATTACCATCTGATATATTAACGTGAGCCAAGTAGTAATAACCTTAAAGCAATTAACAGCTGTTAATATACTAAACTGGGTTTACTTGTCCTAATGAACTACAGAATGGCTTTATTTAGAGGGCAAAGGCAATGGTTAGTTTGTTCAAGCATCCATCAAGCACATATTATATGGCGGTTGCTGTACCAGGTGCAATAGACAATGCAAGCCAAAAAAGATAGTTTCTATCCTCACGGATATTAGCAGTTATCATCTAAGACAGGACTGTGTTACTATGGCAAAACCAGAAAAAATCAAAGTACTGTGAGATATTGTAACAAGAAAGGGTTACAAGCAACAGGAACCATCAGGAAAGATATTGAGGGTGGAATCTGAGCTGGACAATTAAGAAGGGCTAAGGTTTCAACAAGTGAAGGGTGTAATATATGGAAACATGACCAAACCTGAGGAAAGAAGACTTCACCTCTTACTAGTTTTGTGACCCTGCACATTGACTTAACTTTTCTGAACTTGCAGGGCTGTGGTGAGGAATTAGAAATGAAATGTGGAAGCAGTGCTTCTGACTGTAATGCGTGACTACACATGGAGAGCTTGTCATATGCACACTCTGACGCTGTGGGTCTGGGGTGGGGCCCCCAGAGATGCTGCCTTTCTAATGATTTCCCAGGTGATGCTGATGCACTTGATCCATGGACCACACTTGAAAAGCAGGATGCAAATCCCTTTGTACAGTGCCTAGAACATAATAGTGCCTGTTCCATCAATGTTCCTATTCATACAAGTATTTCCCAATCACCCAGTGGTCTAAGGCAATATTCAAGATGTAAAAGTTTGGGGCCTGTTCACCAAAATTTGCCTGAAATCCCTACAGATTTCTCATGTCAAATACATCTCCTAAATATGAACAAATCATGATTTTTAATAGCTGCCAAAGGTAAAGGAAATCAGTCTTTAATTTGGAGTATAGATATTTTTTATATAGCAATCAACACTCTTGCTTAAAATATCTACTTAAGCAAATGGATGGATCTGTAATTAATAGCCATAATAATCATTTGCAACTGTGGTCCATCAGGGTTTTTAAACAATTTGAGAACAAAAGTGTCCACAACAGCAAAACATATTACTTTGTCATCCCCTAATTAATATCAGTTTTAATTAGGACATAAAAATACTTTCATTCTCATATATAACGTTTCGCGTTATAACAACTCTCCTATATCAAACATTGAGATGATCTCTCTCTGAGCTGCTTCTGAGTTTTGTATGTACGCCCATTGTTGTAGTTGTGGTATTACATTGATAGACACTCAGCACTCGAAGTATCTGGCACCTAGAAAGAGCCACCTAGCTGATGAGATTTCACTTTCCTAGCCAGGTGGCATCCCACAAAAATTTGGACAATTTGGCTGGCTTTCTTGGTGCAGGCCAAGCTGAGGTTTAATCCCTTGCTAAAAAAGATCGAGGTATGCTTGGTATGTTTCATGTTTTAAGAAAAGAAAGCAACTTAGTAAAATAGAGGTGTAAAAGATGAAATTCTATGCCCACAGCTTGGGCGGCAGAACGACTCCCCAAATCCTCGAGATAATACCATTTGGTCGCATCAATCAGCACAATGAGTGCTTGCACATGACCTTGCCATCCACTGCGATCCAGAATCAGCAGCCAGGGCCACGAGCGCGCCTGCACACAGACTTCGCTAGTCCCTTCAGCCCAGCGTGACAGCTGGAGCAGAGCCATGCGGTGCAGACTTGGGCCCACATCCCACCCAATTCACTCGGTTGAACAACTTGTTACCTTCCTCACGTTTTACTTTCCAAACACACGCAGCCCCTTTCCTGATGCAGGCCCTAAATGAATCTTTAAAACACTGAATATTAGGGGCGCCTGGGTGGCTCAGTCGTTAAGCGTCTGCCTTCAGCTCGCGTCATGGTCCCAGGGTCCTGGGATCGAGCCCCGCATCGGGCTCCCTGCTCCGCAGAGAGCCTGCTTCTCCCTCTCCCACTCCCCCTGCTTGTGTTCCTGCTCTTGCTGTCTCTTTCTCTGTCAAATAAATAAATAAAATCTTTAATAAATAAATAAATAAATAAATAAATAAATAAATAAATAAACACTGAACATTACTTGAGAAGTACCAACTGTGTGCAAATGATAACGATGATACAGATGAAGGTGATGATAAGAATAATGTGCCATGGGGCGCCTGGGTGGCTCAGTCGGTTAGGCGACTGCCTTCGGCTCAGGTCATGATCCTGGAGTCCCTGGATCGAGTCCCGCATCGGGCTCTCTGCTCGGTGGGGAGTCTGCTCCTCCCTCTGACCCTCCCCTCTCTCATGTGCTCTCTCTCTCATTCTCTCTCTCAAATAAATAAATAAAATCTTAAAAAAAAAAAAAAAAGAAGAAGAATGTGCCATGTGCCTGGAAGATAGAAAGGTGTATCAGTTCTCCCTTCCCAGAGTTTAGAAACTAGATGATCAAGAAAGTCAGTCCCTAAGTATACATGGCACAAATGCTCATGATATTCATGAGAGCAATAGTAACAAAGAATCTGTTAGGAGGTTGAGAATATTTATATTGCAGTGTCTATAGCTTTCTCTGTTTTATGAAATAAGCCTTTTAGAAATAAGAGCAACTTTTAAAAGATAAAGGCCTGCACTCTTTGGTGTATGCTTTAGTGGTTTTCTTTATTTCCTTTCTGAAAAGCACAGTGCAAGGATTCTTCTGGAATACCAATCATCATAAATTCTGGCCTACAAGTGCATGACTAATCTAATTGCAGGCAGAGAGGATCGTTTGCTAATGCTCTCACTAGAGCTCTGTACTAAATGATTTGCTCAGAGAGCAATTGATGCCCCTAGAAAACTTTGAAAAATGTTCTAGTTAGAAACAACTTTGTCCATGTCATATATTTTCTGTTTTTATCTCCATCATTTTTATTCTTTAGGACATTCGGATGAAAATTTCATCTCTTTTGCTTGAGGGTTCATGTGCTCCTGCTTATCCCTCACCTGAAATCATGAGCTCTTTGTGACAGTATAAGATGCCAAATTGGGTGTCATGGACTGTGCAGAACCCCAACCCCCAACCACTACTTATACAAGAAAAAAAGAAAGAAAGAAAAGAAAGGCCAGTAATTTGTCTTCAGAACATGAAACCCATTACTTATAAATTACTGTTAATTATATATTGAGATAAATATAGAATCATCATTTCTACAAGCCTTGGAAATAGACAAGCTCTTAAAAATTTATTGGTGTCTTTAAGATTTGGATGATATAAAACAATAAATCATTATATATGTGTGCAGCCTTTTGAGGTCCTCAAAAAAAAAATTACTGTAGAATTGCAGATACTAAACTGCTAGCCGTGGGTATGACAGCAGCTCTGTTCAGCTCTCCCTTATATATTCCAGTGGAGGGAAACATTTATTGTTGAGAATATGGAAGAGTCAATGACTTGCTGCAGTGCATTCCCCATTGGTGCTTACTGCTTCACCTCACCCACCACTCACCAGCGAACTCAGCCTGCCCAGAAACCCCATGTTCAGTCCCCAATACTATTAGATCTCAGAATATTATTACCCAACACCAGTCTAGAAGAGCCAAAAATAACAAGTGGAGTTGAGGTGGGGGAGAAATCTCTATATAGGGTAAACTATGGATCAGAAAGGCAATACAATATGAGTTGATTTCATGAATACATTTGGAATACCTTATCATGGATGCCAGGAAGATTATCATTGACCAGTATATAAGCAACATAAAATACTTTCCAAAGGACTGGATAATAGCAATTTAATACGTTTTGACCCTTCATTCTAGTTTTATTTCCTATTGGCTGGATTTTCTTGCGATCTCAACATATTATGAGATTTGAGCTATTTCAGTTGAAGGTAACATTAGTTTCTAGACCTTTTTATTTTAAATAGGAAGTGGCAAAATACCGGTAGCCTGGGTAAATATAATTGAGGCAAAACAGGAGTTTTGAAGGCCAAAGAGAATCTTTTTTACAATTCAGCTTTAAAGACTTCCATCGGGGGGCGCCTGGGTGGCTTAGTTGGTTAAGCGACTGCCTTCAGCTCAGGTCATGATCCCGGAGTCCCAGGATCGAGTCCCAGGTCAGGCTCCCTGCTCGGCGGGGAGTCTGCTTCTCCCTCTGACCCTCCTCCCTCTCATGCTCTCTGTCTCTCATTCTCTCTCTCGCAAATAAATGAAATCTTAAAAAATAAATAAATAAATAAAGACTTCCATCGGTCAAGCAGATTATAAGTGTCCATCAAAGGCTCTCTGTATGAAGAGCAATACACATGTAAGCACACACAAAGCATGGGGCACAGTCCTCCCCACAAAAGTTGACAATCTACTTGGATAGATGGTAGCAGGGCACTTTAAACAGTTGGAAAATAATGAATGACGATATGAAATACTGTAAAAAATGTACTTAGAGGTGAGGGATGGATGAGAATTGCCATTACCAATAAGTATCTAATATATGTAAAGTATATAGGGAAAACCAGCAGCTTTGGAGATTGACAGAACTAGGCCAGAATACCAACTCAATTACTTACTAGCTGTGTGATGTTGGATACTTTACCTAAACTCTCTGAGCCTTGGTTTTCTCATCTTTGAAATGGAGTTAATACATAGTTCATGGGTGTGAGAATTAAACCAGCTAACATATGTAAAGAATCTGGTATAGTGCCTGGCATACAGCAGGAACACAGTGAATACTTGTTTCCTTCCCCTTTCCTGTGGAGGATTCTGGGATATCAAAAAATACAAGTCCTAAAGTCCACAAATTTCCAATCTACTTAGGAAGATGAGGCAATGCTTCTAGAGATGAAAAATACATAAGAAAATAAGGAAAAGTGGCATCTATGTATGCAGTAGGGTTCACAGGGCTAAGAAGGAGAGAGGATGTTGAACAGATATGATCATGGGAGATTTTCCAGAGCTAGGAGATAGAATCTGAGTGGTTATGGATGTGCAAGACAGAGAGTAGGCAAAAAGGCAAGGAAGCCCACACTGAGTTTGGCATTTGATGACTAGATGGGTTTACTGAGCCATCATGAAAGACAGAGCTGAAGACAACGAGGTGGGGGGCAACTAAACTAAACAAGGGGTTCAGAGCTACAGGCAATGGGAGACCCTGGAATTTTTTGAATGGGAGAATGACATATCAAAGAAGTGATTTAGAAAATAATCCAACAATACAGCTTTCATGCAGGTTTGTTTCCTTCCAAGTCAACTATAAGTTCCTAAATCAAAGGAACTATGCCCTCATCCACCTGGGCTAGCACAAGTGATATTCTATTAAGCTGCAGCAATAGGTTTATTTTTATTCCTGTTACACTGGATGGCAGAAAGCATTCCACTTGTTTGTCTTTGATTATTACGAAGTATTTTTCATTAACTACATAAACATTCTACACAATTGATGCAGTTCAGGCTCAGGCAATATTTGGATACAAAAGACCTGGCTTGCCAGTGAATGTCGTCAGAAGCTGTATTCTATGCATGAGTTTCAGTGATCTTCAACTCTTACTGGATTCCTACTATTTCTTATCTTTGAAATTCTACTCTGAATAGTGGGATCAAGAGGGTTTCTAGTATACTCAAAACACCCCAGAGCAATGCACTGACTTTTCTGAATGCTCTTAAAATGCATGATGGTTGTTCAGAAATTTACTATGCACCTAGTATTCTCCACAGATATCAGAGGAACCTCATAAATATCTAGAGAAAACAAAAACTTTGTCTTAAAATAATTTTGCATGGAATTTTCAAGGGTTTATATTACCCTATATATATTCATAAGACATAAAGCTTGGGAGTTGAGAAAGACCTTAGGAAATTCTCAAATAGTTTGTTACTTACAGGGCAAAATCAATTGTACCCTCCTCAGTAGCTCCTGCAGGGGGCTACTTTTCCCACAGCTATTCTTTGTTCATAACCGTACACCAACTTAAGCTAATATGGTATTAATACAGCACTCTAAAATGGAACAGTGAGATCAAATTTGAAAAGTCATTGCAAGAATTAAGCAAGATGAAGCACATAAAATTTAGCACAGTGCCTAACACATAATAATCATTCATTAAATGTCAATAATCATTATTACTATTGAAACAGATTAGTCTTCATTATCATAACTTTTCAAGATGGGAAAGAGTTACCCATTCTTATTGAGCCAGTGCCACAGTGGAAAATAAGGCCAGGTTTTTCTTTGATGGAGAATTATACGATAGTTAAAAATTTATTCAACAAAGCTTTTTTAAGAACTTTCCTTATTGTCATGCACCGAAATAGGCACAGAGTGCCCAAAGATAAATAAGACCAATTTCTCATTCTCTGGAGTCTCACAGTCAATTGGGAGGCACATACAGAGATATAATTGAAATCCAAAGGAATAAACACTATGACAGAGTTATCTTTAAAGTGCCATGAGAATACAAAGGAGAGAACAATTAACTCAATATTGCAGGTTAGAAGAGAGAGAAAAGGATTATTTAATTGGGCCTTATTAAGGGAATGAAATTGTGTTGAACAGAAAATGGAAGGAAAGGGCATTATAGGCTGGGTAAATATCATATGATGAGAATCAAAAGTATTAAAGATGTACTCTGTCATGGGAAAAGAATACCTCTGGGTTTTTTTTGGTTATTTGTTGTTTTTTATTTTATTTTGCTTTGTTGTTTTTCATTTTTATTTTGTTGGGTTTTGTTTTTTAGAGCCTGAGTTGACATTAGAAATGTAGGTGAAAGATGGTTAGGAAATGGATGGCTGCCCACATGGTTTAAATAGATAACATGTTAAAGAAAATTTAATGAATCTTGATCAAATCTTTGGATCAAATCTGTGTTTTCAAAAGAAAAATGGTGGCTAGCATGGATAGATTGAGGTAAGCAGGCGAGAGAGCAGAAAGGCCATTCTAGATGATACTCTAACAGATCCATCAAGAAAGGATGGCAATGTGAACTAAAACAATGAGTCTAGGAATAAAAAGCAGGGCATGTTGACTGATGAGGAACAAGAAATGAAGGAAAATATTTAGGGGTAGGGGGTGGAACTCAGAGCATTCTAACTAAGCAAGGGTGAAATGGCACGAATAGATCAGGGATGCCAGAGGAGATAAGATTTAAGGGAAAACATGTATTAGGTTTGGCCAACTGCTGTCACAAACAACCTTAACATTTCAATAGCTTAACAAAGAGAACTATGTTTGCTTGTTTAAGCCCAAATAATAGAGATAGTATATCTCTGCTCCACAGTCATTTAGAGATTTAGGCTCCTTCCATTTTTGGTCCAGCCATGCCCAAGGGCCACACAGATCTCTGCTGGACCTTCAACATCCAGCAGGCAGGCAGGTGGAGAATAGAGAGTTTTATGAGCCAGGCCCAGAAATGTGCACATAACTTTCATCCACACTCTACTAACCAAACTTCATCACATGGCTACACCTAACTGCAAAAAAGTCTGGGAAATGTGGTCTGGAGATATAACCAGGAAAAAGAAGAAAATGAAATGATTTGCTGAAAAAATAACCAGTCTGTGTCACAGGGCATCTAAGTGAAAGTGTCCAGAGAGCAGGTAGATCTCTGAAATGCAAAAAAGTCCTAATGGGAGATACAGATGTAGAAATCATAACTATGCAGAAAGAATAGATAGCATGGTCAGGAGACAGTGTGTAATAGAAAAGAAGGGAAAATTAGGTACAATTATTATATGGCAATTCTCTATCCTTGCTCTTTTGGAGAGCAGAACAGTATGGCCACCTAAAAACCTAGATGTGTGAGTGTGTGTGTCCCTGATTGATCATCCATCTCTCTCTCTCTCTCTCTCTCTCTCTGTCATCTATCTCTACACTTACATATCAAATGCCTGCTAAAGACAAGACACTGTATTAGAAACTTGGGATCTGGCTGTGAAGCATAAGCCCTTGTAGAGCTTACATTCTCTCAAGAAAGATGGCATTAAAAACAAATTATTCTATTATTTGTATCATTTGAATTGTGATAAAAGGAACAAATCAGAAATACAAGAAAGGATGAGAATATAAAGGAACTACTGACTGGTCTACACAGAGGAGGCTTGAGAGAGTTTCATGTGAGCCACAAAGGTGAGTAAGTTATGAATGCCAGCCCTGAAAGAAATAGCTGATGAGGGGAAAGCGTAACACCCTCGTATATGCAAGCGTATTCCAAATCAGAAAGCTAGCAGTGCATCTAAGAAAGATACACGTAAAGTGCTTGTGAGCGTCTAGAAGGGAGAGGTGCCTCTTAAGGAGAGGAAAGATGTCCAAGTGGAAAACACTGGCCTTTACAGTATGCCTTCAAAGACAAAGTGTGGAAATGTGGAGGGGTCGACCTTCCAGCCGCGAGAAAAGGGTTGAGGTGATTACAACTGTGGGAGGTGGGACGGCATGGAAAATATTTAGGAAATAATTTCACTGGAACCTACAGAGGGCAGGGCAAAAAAGATCATTTGGGAACAGATACTGGATTGGACTGGGGAGACTAAAGACTAAAAGAAAGTAACTGGGAGCCTATTTTAACTACCCCAAAAGAGGTAATGAATGAATTGGGTTATTGGCAGTGGCCCTGAAGGAAAGGAGTGGGATGGGTTTGAGTCAGAGGAATTAGAAGCACTAGGACCTATCTCTTAACAAATATTTATTGAACATCTGCTGTGAACCAAATAATATTTGAGGCCAAGCCTCTCTTCCTTTGTTCACTGATGCTTCAGGGGCAAAAGAATGTCCAGTTATGCAGACATCATACAGTTCTTTCTTCCCTGCATGGCCCTCTGGAGAGTCATTATTATTATTGTCATTTAATTCCTTTTACCCCACATATCTTGTAGTTCTTGTCCTTTTACCAGTCTATCTGCAAATAGCTGGCCGCTTTAGTGAGAAGTGAAATAATGTCAAGCTCTAGATATACTGAGGTCCACACGTACACAGCTAGGCACTGCCATGTCACACTAGATACATGTTATGTTGGCCTAACGGACTTTATATTTGCACAAACTGTGAACTGGCAGTTGGTATTTATATACAGCCCGTCCCCCAGGGATGACCCATGGGCATGCAAGTCTTCCAGAGCTAGCAGCCCTCTCTGAATGCTGATTGTGTAATGTGTTTTTATAGAAACATATCCTAATGTGTATATCAAACTTGGAGCTATCTGTCTATGTACGCCTTTATTTAAAATAAAACACAACAGTGTTTAGCTGTGCAAATAGGAAAGGTGCTTCCAAATAGGTTTCAATTTGGGCCACTCTCCATAAATCTCTTCCGATATCTTTGCTTTCTGTTTTCAAAAGAAAAAAAAGCCATTGGTGTGCTAGCATATTAGAGTTTTTTGTTGGTTATTCACAGTGTGAAATGAGCATCACTAAATAAAGCAACTGCCAAATGAATACATTCTGGTTACAAAGAGAAACCACTGTATGACTAAAATCTTAAATCTAATTAAGGAATTTCCAAATGCCATATTTTTGAAACCTTCCAACAACAACAAAAAATACATTTCAGCTGGGACCTGTGAATTGCTAGCTTTGGACATAAAAGAAACAGCTTGTTCTAAAGCTGAACTTCAGGAAATTACTGAGGCTGTGTCTTTCATAACCCCGTTATGAAGGAACATTTCTCTGCTGAAACCTTTGGGTAGTAATGTCTGGGAGCACTTCTCACTGCCAATGAGTTCTTCTGTAAGTGGTTAAATAAATACAGTGCACATTCTGAAGTCATTGTGTTGATTTCAGTAATCAAAATCAAGAATTAAAATGGATGCTGAAAGTGGTTTGTACATGTAAAAGTGGAAAATACAGGTTCAAAGAGTGTCTTTTAGCAACTGGTACTCTCCCATGGCTGTGCAAATAGCTGCTTGCTGGGTATACATATTTTCTAAATTTAAGATGGAATTCGAGCTGAAACCAGAACAACAAAGAAAGCTGTTCTGTGCTATTGTAGAAAAGAAGAATCTTAATGTTTCTGCACATCCAAAGAACAGATGTTTCTTTTCTCATCCTTCCCTTTTCTGTTTTAAAAGATACTTTCAAAAATATTTAAACAACATTTAAAATGAGAAAAGAAAATTTTGGAACAATTCCAAATAGTACAAAACGAAGAAAATAAATCTATTTCTTATCACACTCCTTAGGCTATGTATCTCTATACTTGGACGACAGACACTGAAATATCTGGATGCAAAAAATATCCATCCAATTACTCAGTATTTGATCTACAAAATGATGTGACTATTTGACATTCATAGAGCAAAATATGCAAATACCACTATTTTTTCAAGTATATATTTTACCACAGAGCTAGAATTTTTTTTAAAAAAATATAATAATCGAGGACTCGGTGCCCTAAGAGTAAGTTTTGCAACAACACTTTCCATGTTTTGCAGGGAAAAGAGGTAGGTAGGCCTCTATGATACAGATAATAGTTCAGTTCTGCATTTTATTATGTGTGGATGTGCATAAAAGAAGGCTTAGTGTTATTCAAGTTCGTGAAGAATTGTGCTCTGGAGGCTTAAAATATTTTAGAATGATCTTTCTTGCCATATACATAACTTACAACTTATTTAAAGAACGATCACAGCAAATTATTTTACAATAACAAGTACTGTTATTAATACAGTATTGTTATATTTTGCCTTTTCAACCTCCTATACCTGTGCTATTCTTGCCAAGGGAAGAATTAGAAAGTCTTTGTCGACTGCATTTAATGGAACCATTGCCATAGACAAATGTTTGTGTGCGTACATTTTACACTTGTTTATGTGCCTATGCACATATACACGCATATCTGGGTATAATCTATATGCACATATATACCCCTACAAATCCACATAGGTTTACAGATAAACTCACACCCATATGGGTGCTTTGTTGAGTTCATATGATCAGCAACCAATATGTTGCTTGGCCTTTTTTCTCTTTTTAAACAAAGAGCCAGATTGGCCTCTGGCCACACTGTGCACTCCGTAGAACATACACCCAACTTCAAAAGGACCATGGAAGCGATGAGCTTTTGAAGTCAGGCAGAAAGCATATGTCTGCGTGCCTTCAGGCACAGGAAGGTCAACCAATGCCCTTCTGGTCACACAGAAGGTATGTCTCTGTGATCGAACTAGCCTAGAAGGGTCTCAAACTACTCAGTTCTGTGTTACTCTATCCATACACATGAAAGCTAATTCTTATTAAAAGCATCGTGAATGCCCTACAAGACATTACCTCCTTAAGTATCAGTTCATGGACAGAAAAAGTGGTTAATGGAGTGAATTTCTAACGCTAGTTAGTAATAGTTACCCCTCATTGGGTGTTTACAATATGCCAGGCTCTCGTGTATTTTGTGTCTATTTAATCCTTACAATCCTATTACATACCATTATGACTCCCATTTATTGATTTTATTTCTACTTCATCCTTGTCGTATCTCTATGAGACATGGACTCATATCACCCTCGGGTTATAGATTCTGAAACCAATGCTTAGAGAAGGAATTTGCCATGATCACACAATCGGTGAACGGCCGAGCTGGGATGGGAGGTGAGGTTTTGGTGTCTCCAGAATGTATGCCACCACTTCTCAAAATGTTACACAGGCATCATTTATTGAACACTCAAAATGTACCAAGCATAATCTCTCTGATACGCATAACACATTTTGAAGTAGAGATTTTTATTGTCCTCACTTCACAGATGAAGAAACTGACCCAGGGAGTGCTTTTAAATCCTACATATTCCGCCTATCCCGTGGAATTTGCACACATCTCTGTCACCCGAGCTGGAGACCAGAGCAGAAAGCACATTACAGGGCAGAATGGGAACCCAGTCCATAAATTCCTGTTGAATCACTCTTCTTCCTGGTCACTTTATTGTCCGTGAGAGCCATTGGCAATCCACATCTCAATAATCTTAAGCAAGAGACAAGCCCCTCATCGAGAATTGGTGATGAGATCCCAGCTGCAGGTCATCTTTCATAACCCACACTGAAGTGCACTTTGCCATATAAATCTGTGTGGGTCACAACACCGCTCCCACCAAGGCCGTGCTTCACGCTGTGTGCGAAGACGGTGGAGAGCCTTGTCTATGGCTGCAACTGGAGCCACACAGACTGGTGTGCACTCCTCCCAGCATGGCCCTCCCTCTGCTCCGGTGGGAACAAGTACTCAGCACGGTGCATTGGACAACACTTCGCATCTCATTGTCTTTTTTTTAATTTTTTTTTTTTAAGATTTTATTTATTTGCGAGAGAGAGAATGAGAGACAGAGAGCATGAGAGGGAGGAGGGTCAGAGGGAGAAGCAGACTCCCCGCCGAGCAGGGAGCCCGATGCGGGACTCGATCCCGGGACTCCAGGATCGTGACCTGAGCCGAAGGCAGTCGCCCAACCAACTGAGCCACCCAGGCGCCCCCGCATCTCATTGTCTTTAAAAACAGAGCTTCCGCCCTGAATATAAGGCCTCTCTTAAGAGGATCTAATGAGTCCTGCGCTGCTAATGAAAGAGGCAGCTTCCACGTCCGTGTGATGATGCTGTGGTCCCTCCAAAGCAGAGACACCCCCCCGCCCCCCGCCCGCCGAAGCTGCTCGGCCCATCCCCCATGCGGCTTGTGGTGCCCATGGCGCACTCGGCAACGTCTGCTCCCTGGTGCTCCAGTCACCTGCCGGCTGTTCACCAGACAGAGGAGCGGCACAGCCAGGTTGTCGGAGGCCGGTGCCCAGATTGCCGCACGCTGGGTCCGTACCCTTGGCCGTGGCTGAGGCCGGAGCGGAGTCCGCCGGTTAGGCACCCCTGGCACACGTCTCCTCGGGGCTCCGTCGCTGCAGCCGGAGCCTCGCACTGCACACTGCATCCCCCCGGAGGGAGGAAGCCCCACTCCGAGCAAGAGCGGTGTCCCCGCCAGTACAGCCTGGCTCGGCTTCACGCGTTCTTCCATGGCAGCAGGGTACATCAATTCGCCACACGACGTACCAAAGATCAAGTCCAGGAAAACGGCCCCGTTCAGCGACTGCATTTGCCCAGAGGAGGCAGCTTGCTGTGAGTCTTGCGTTCTCCGTCGTCTCGCCGGCTAGCCTCCCGGATCCAGTCAGCTATCACCAAGGGCCCGGTCACAAGGACACGTCCCCCCCCCCCCTTGTGTTCCCACAACGACCAACGTTCCCGCCACACAAAATGAAATTAATTATATTTGACTTTTCCCTCAGTACAATGGTAACATGTTGACTCTTCCTGAGATCATTTGTCTCACTTTCAAAAAAGTGAGCGGGAACGGCTGCTGTCCATGCGTGTGCACGCACGCGTGTGCACACGTGTATCCATATAGACCCAGCCTCGGTGTCTACAGTGACACGCTACCGTAGACTGCTGTCGCCCCCAGCCCAGCTTCAGCCCTCCGCGATCGCCAGAAGACGATACACAAAGGGAGGATTCTCCCATTACATCGACTTCCAAAACCTAAAAGAGGTAGTCTCCAAACAGCCCATTTTTTCCTTGATAAGCATATGTTAAAAACAAAACAAGGCAAACCTTAAAGCCCCATTCCATGACACACACGTCATGTTGTTTTAGGAGCTTGCAGGGTCTGTGAAAACCAATATGCCTTCCTTTTCATTGTGTGACTCAACAGAGAGGAGCAACAGTCTAAAAAACACATGATGAGCGCCTGCTTGCTCTTTCTCTAAAAACCCACAAACAAACAGGAAAAGCCACCACAGAATAAGCATCAGAAGCTTGGCATCTTGTGTATTCTTAAGCCAATGACCTCTTGGCTGCCACTCTTCTGGGTAACTCACTCATCTATTGAATAAACATTTACAGGGAACCAATTCTGTTCCTGACTTGCTCGACTTAAGGGGGGAAAAAAGAAGGCATGCCATACATGGTCCCTGTGTTTATGGAAATCAAAATCTAAGGAGACAGGCGACATAGCAAAATAATAGCTCCCATTTACTGAGTGCTCACAGTGTAACAGACATTGAAACTAACATAGATTATGTAGTTTAATAAACAAGTACCTGCAAAACAGATAGTCCTAGCCTCATTTAGAGATAAAGAAACCGAGGCTCAGAAAGTTTGTATAACCCTTGCCCACGGCCACTCGGCTAGAAAGTAGCAGTACCTAGGCTCATCCCCAGGTCTGTCCAGCTGCAGGCTTATACCTGTTCTGCTGCCCCAGAAGGGCAGAGATGGAGGTGAATGCGTATTTCTTTGGGAATATAGCTTGGTGGTTAAGATGGTCTCTTCTTAGAATTGCTCTGCTCACTTCACCTCCTATGACTCCAAGGACCCTGAGCGGACCAAGTCTTCCCTCCAGCCCTCCCCAAGGGAAAACTCAAGTGTAAGTCCTTTGGTGAATAAACTCAAGTGAATGATCAACAGCTCTGCCAGCTTCTTATCCCACTAAAAGAAGAATAGGTTAAGCAAGCTGACCACGAAGAAGTTAAGGGAATATCCACTTAGCACTCTCTACCTGGCATGTAGGAAGTAAATGATAAAGAGTTGTTGTTACTGAAAACCAACATGGTGGGGTGGGCTGGGGCATGATGGGAAGGGCCTGGTGAAGGCATATGGAAAACTCGAAGTACCCTTTCATTTCTGTGATAAGCAGGGCAGAGCCCAGGCTCTCCAGTGCATCAAATACCTCCGAACCCCAGAGCAACACCAGTAGTTGAATTTCAAAGATAAAAAGTGGGAAAAGAATAAGAACAGGAGACGACACAGGTGTCCTAATGTCCTAGCTCATGCGTACATACAAGGCCAAACTGCCTATTCCAGAGAATGAGCTCTCTTATCTGGATTCTGACAACTATCAGGATATTGTGGTCCCTTTTTATGTTCTGTATATTCACAGAAAATATATAGATTCGTTGAGCCTGCCCAGCTACACTTGCTTTCTGTGTAAATCTTTCTTATTCTTAGGATGTGCAAATTAAGTTAATAAAACACAGAAGCCAACAGCTCTAAAAAAAAAAAAAAAAAAAAAGGCAAGCTCATGATCATAATCATCATTAGGACAACCAGCACATTTTCTTTGTATAGGGCCAAACCATGCTTATTCACTTATGAACTGGCATCCCAGGGATTGATAGTTTTAGCCCCTCTTTTTTAACACCTGAATGACTAGGGCACACAGGATCTCCAACAACTTGAACCGTTTTTCTATCTGTGAAATGCAGAAAAGTGATTTCAGAAAAAACTAATATGGTCATATTTTTTAAATGTATCTATATAGTTATTTAAAATGCAAGGGATAACAGATGGACCATGGTGTCCCACAGTTGTGTTTAATTTAAATAAAATGAAGAATAATACAGAGGGAGTTTTATGGGGTTTTTTATTTAAATTCAATTTAATTAACATATAGTGTATTATTAGTTTCAGAGGTAGAATTTAGTGATTCATCAGTTGCATATAACACCCACTGCTCATTCCCTCAAGTGCCCTCCTTAATGCCCATCACCCAGTTACCCCATCCCCCCACCCACCTCCTCCCCAGGCACCCTCAGTTTGTTCCCTATAGTTAAGAAACTCTTATGGCTTGTCTCCCTCTCTGGTTCTGTCTTATTTTATTTTCTTTCCTTTCCCCTATGTTCATCAGTTTTGTTTCTTATATTTCACATATGAGTGAAATCATATTTGTCTTTCTCTGACTGACTTATTTCGCTTAGCATAATACCCTCTAGTTCCATCCGCATCATTGCAAATGGCAAGATTTCATTCTTTTTGATGGCTGAGTAATATTCCATTGTGTATATATACCACATCTTCTTTATCTATTCATCTGTTGATGGACATCTGGGCTCTTTCCATAGTTTGGCTATTGTGGACATTGCTGCCATAAACATTGGGGTGCACATGCGCCTTCAGATCACTACGTTTGTATCCTTTAGATAAATACCTAATAGTGCAGTTGCTGGGCCATAGGGTGGCTCTATTTTTAACTTTTTGAGGAACCTCCATACTGTTTGCCAGAGTGGCTGTACCAGCTTGCATTCCCACCAGTGGTGTAAGAGGGTCCCCCTTTCCTCAAATCCTTGCCGTTATCTGTTGTTTCCCGACGTGTTCACTTTAGCCATTCTGACAGGTGTGATGTGGTATCTCATTGTGATTTTGATTTATACTTCCCTGATGTCGAGTGAGGTGGAGCATTTTTTCATGTGTCTGTTGGCCATTTGTATGTCTTCTTTGGGGAAATTTCTGTTCATGTCTTCTGCCCATTTCTTGACTGGATTTTTTGTTTTTTGGGTATTGAGTTTGATAAGTTCTTTATAGATTTTGGATACTAGCCCTTTATCTGATAAGACATTTGCAAATATCTCCTTCCATTCCATAGGTTGCCTTCCAGTTTTGTTTCCTTTGCTGTGCAAAAGCTTTTTATCTTGATGAAGTACAAGGGCGGGTTTAGGTATAATTTGCGGCCTGGAAGAAAAAAATGGCCCATGATCAAATTATCAGTAGGCACATTCTGTCTTCCTGTTCAGATCATTTGAAATGATCATAGGTCATAAAATCAACTGTTATTTTAAAGATGGAGCTTTTCTTTGATTGCATAAGTATTAAAGAACTCAATGCAATTTCTGTTTCATATGCCGTCTTTTCAGGAATGATCATTTGGGCAGCCAAGTAACTCCAGTGAAGAATCTTTTGTATCATCATTAAATTTGATAAAATAATTACCAATAGATGACAGTAAAACACATTGCAGATACCAAGAGCTGTATAAAATCTTAATAAAATGAAATTCCAGTGCCCCACAAAATGCATTCCCAAAAACCTGCACTTTCTGTCCCCTACAGAAATGGAATATGTGGAAAAAGCCAACAATGAAAGGGAATGTTCTACTTAGTCTTATCCACATCTGAATGTCACTTTCCCCAAAATGTAAAGCCCAAACACCAGCTCTCACTAGGACCCAGTATTGGGCAAACTAAGCCAAGTCATTTCTGTATTTCTTAGTCAAAGATGATATTTAATGCACATCAGTGAAAGATCATGATTTTGTGTGCAGATGATCTAAAAACTTCAAAGGTTTTGAACTGAGATTCCTTTGGGGGAAAAAAAGTGCCGTCCATGGGCTATGCCTCCTGAGGTTAATATAAACCTGTAAGAACCAGAGGTCATTAGTTCTGAAGAGACAACTTTCTGTTTTTATCAGTAAGTCATCCCTAAGTTACTTGTACCTACTGCTGTAAAGAAGAGGCAGCTAAAAGCTATATATATATTTTTTTCCTTAGGTGGTTGGGAGTGGGGGGGTAG
Organism: Mirounga leonina; assembly: GCF_011800145.1. Taxonomy (NCBI): domain Eukaryota; kingdom Metazoa; phylum Chordata; class Mammalia; order Carnivora; family Phocidae; genus Mirounga; species Mirounga leonina. Next base: position 28,996,297 of record NW_023270316.1, on the reverse strand, counting down.
TTATCTTTTCTAGCTTTGTATTTTGGCAAGTCAGGGCTAAAATCAAATGCAAAAGCAATTCAGTTAAGACTGTTCAGCTTTACTCTGGTGAGTACTAACTACAGTGCAGGTGGTTTTTTACCATGAATATGTGTGATTTACATGGATTTATTTTCCAACAGCTCCAAAGAATAATGAATGCTTCCCAGTGTCGTGTAGACTTCCCTGTGTCTATTTATTTCACATAGGCCTTCAAATGTTCTACTGTGTCTGGCAACATGTGTTGATGAGTTGATTTATTCATCTTGTTTTCCAATTTGTAATGACAGCTTTTAAATTAAGATACAGTTTTGAAAGGTATGAATAAATGGGTAAGGAAGCCCCAGTGGGCAGAAATGATGTTCCTCAGGTTCCTTGCGTGAAAAAGCCCTCCCTGAATTCCACAAAGCCAATATGGAGAAGCTTTAAAGTACCCTCACATCCTATTTCACTGGGCTGAATCTTATTTATCCCCTAAATAGGGTGCTCTGAATATCCCCGACTGGCATCCATGTAAAGTAAAAATCTCCATAGAGTTTCAACTAAAATGTCATCAGATAATTAGATTGAAAATTCACTGGCTGAAAATATACTCACCATTTGTTAGAAGAAATTTGTTTTTGCACAACTTTTTCCCCTATCTTTTATATTATAATGAAATCCTAAGAATTCATGTTTAGGAAAATACCAAAAAAAAGTCTTAATTAATGAATTGATAAAGCAAAAAGGACTTCTCCAAAATCGAGGCGGAAACCTCTAGCTACATTTTTATGTCATTTGGTGGGGCCCTGGTTTAGATTCAAAGGGGACAAAAGCAGTGTGATGCTTCTGTGTTTCCTTGCTCACTGCTTCTTTGCACCCCACCCCCTCACCTCGATAATTCTAAAGCCTCCTTCACGGCTGACTCAGGTGTTTTTACCATTTTGGCTCAGCAGTCCTGCACCTTTCCCCTTTTTCTATATATATGTTCTTTGTGATCCAAACCTGTTCTGTTGTTCATATTTTGCATTAGGGGTTCTCCCAGTTCAGCAATATCCATAGGAGTCTCCCTGCCCCCACCCCCTCCCTTGTTTTTTATCATTTCTATTTCTTGGAAAGCTTTTTTTCATACCTCAGAGCATAATCTACCACTTGTACCTCTGACATGTGAGGATTTTAAATCTTTCCTTATTGTTTGTCTTCTTTTTACTTGTAGTTGGTCCCCACAGCCCTAGACCAATCTCTTGTGTTTTCAGTGATGCAGATGTCTGTAATGAAAGGGAACACTTGGGAGTACTGCAGAGAAAACACAGCAATTCTACCATAACCAGAGCTACAATGTTAAATGATTTTGAGCAAAAAAATAAATAAATAAATAAACGCTAGAAAGCAAATTGAAAGAAGTCAAAGCCTGTGTTGTCATTCAAAAGAATTAAACAGATGAGACACTCACAAAGCCATATGTACACAAGCATAAATACCGCAGGTCCTATTCGGAACACTCAGTCTGGAGAGATTTGTACACTGTTGCTCTTGGTGAATATACTTCAGCATATAATCTCTTCGTACAAAGGGAATGAAAGTTCTAACAACCTTTTTATCTTCGCAGGTTCGTGAGCGTTGCATTAACTTCTAAGGAAAGTGTCAGTGTTTAGATGAACGGAGGAGAATAATACTATGGTGAAAAGTTTACACAAAATCTCTACAGTATTCCAAAGTCCAACTGAAAGGGACTGATTCATGGAATTATTTTCACAAATGCTTTTAGACCCATTGACTTTTCCTCTTTTGTAGATTACACAGACCTGGCATTGATGTCCTGAGTCATTTTCTCGCCCGAGATCTGGTGCTTTCACTGGGCTATGGCTCCAGGATAAACTGGCCACCATCACCCTATATCTAGAAATTTCTCATCTAACACATTATTTCCTTTTTATAGATTTCTTCAAATGCTAAAAAAAATATACAATTCTGTTATTTCAAGGCGAGATATTTGAACAATTTAGGTAAAGTTACTCTTCCGCATATATACCTCTGCAAGTATTCTTCACGAGGGTCTTTGCTCCTAAGAATTAGTTTTGTTGAAATTTCTGAGTCATAAACATATCTAGTGTTTCTTTTGGGTTCCCTTTGTTCATTATCATGATATCAATGCAAATTATTTGAGAATCAAATAAGTGGTTAGCTATAATGAATATACGTGGGTAAAACCAGCTACCGCTTCTCAGTAGATGTACTGATCTATCAAGTAACAATCGCCACATCACATTAAGTGATGATAATGCTTAGACCGTTAATAAGGCCCAAACTGTTTTCAGATATTTTGAAGCGCACGAAGAGCCATCTAAAAAGAAAGCTGGGTAAAATTGGAATTTAAAAGACACACTTAAAGATCTCAAATGGAAATGAAAAATGGCACTTTAAAATATACACTCTGCAATGGCAACTGAAATTACTTTCTAATTAGTATCAATCATTTGAAGGGTATTATTCTAAGTGGTGATCTTGCTAGTAAATACATTAATATTATTGCTCTGCATTAAAGATGTTTATCAAGGGACCCCTGGGTGGCTCAGTAAGTTAATTGTCTGCCTTCAGCTCAGGTCATGATCCCAGCGTCCTGGGATAGAGCCCTGCATTGGGCTCCCTGCTCAGCGGGGAACCTGCTTCTCCCTCTCCCTCTGCTACTCCCCCTGCTTGTGTTCTCTATCAGTCTCTCTCTCCTGCACGTGAATAAATAAATAATCTTAAAGAAATAAATATATTTATCAAAATCAAAGAAATCAACACCAATGTTGCCTTTGAGGGATATGAATATACTTCTAGGCATACTTATATAATATAGCCTGAGGAAAAACTTTCTTGTTCAACTAAAAATCAATTAAAGTCCTAAACCGTGAAACAAGTATATAAATCCTGCCTGCAAAAGGAGGAGCAATTGCCAGTCTAATGAGCAAAGGAGTCCGTTTCCTCTCTGAGCTACATGGATGTGAGTCATTGAAGATGATACAATGATATGAATGACTTTCTCCATCACTAGTGGCTTATTTTGTGAAGAGGCAAAAATAATCTCTGGTTAAAAAGATACCTCAGTGAAGTGTGTGGAACTGATGTCATTCTCAAGGAGCCCAGTTTAAGTTTAAGGAGCTTTGGGAGGGAATCCACATGTTTCCATTGGCCAGTGGTGATTCTTCAAAGATTTATGAATAAGCGATTTTCTTTCACCAACAGATTAGGAACAAGTGAAACATGAAGGAAATATTTGTCTCCACTGAAAAAACAACCTTCTAACTAGGCTTATTTCTTTTTTTATCTGATCTAAATGAATAGAACTTCACTTTGGTGAAAAGAATTAATCCTCCCCCCCATCTTTATTGAGGTATTATTGACAAAGTTGTATATACTTAAGGTATACAGCTTGATGTTTTGATGTGCATATACATCGTGAGTTAATCAACACATCCACCACTTCACATAGTTACCGTGTGTGTGTGTGTGTGTGTAGTGAGCACACCCTAGCAAATTTCAAGTATACAATGCAGTATTGTTAACTATAGTCACCATGTTGTACATTCGATCCCCAGAACTTATTCATCTTGCATAACTGAGACTTTATACTTTCTGACCAACATCTCCTCATTTCTCTCTTCCCCAGCCCCTGGTAATTACCATTCTACTCTCTGTTCTTATGAGTTTGGCTATCAGAAAGAACTCCCAATTCTACACACCACAATTTTGTAAGAAATATGTAAGTTACCTTCTATGTGTCTGGTACATAGCAGATGTTTAATTAATGCTATTAAATTTGATAAAGGAATTACATAATCAACTTGGTTATATGAAGTAGAGTTTGGTTCATGTTCTATAATGATAAATAAAAAAATTAAAAATGGATAATAAAACGAGATCTCCAGGTTAAGGAAATTCATTTAATCTTGAACAATGAACAGAAACTTGTAAAATATGGATAAGATATGTGCAGCAGGTACACATTTAAGAAATGGCAAAATGTGAATATTTAGACTTGCAAAGCCATTGAGTTATATTATGAACCAAAGCATGTGATTTAATTTGTTAAACTTCAAGTTATACATATTTTCCAGGCGCTGGCATGATCTATTAGAAAGAGCATATTACCTGAGGTTTGTAATTGTGGCAATAATTATGGCGGTACTTCTGCCAACCTCTCAGGCTTGTATCTGGCATCCAGCCCACTTGTAAATCAGACCCTTTGTTTGCTGGCTGTTGGATGTAAGACAAGTCAATTAAAGCTCCCTACTCGGTAGGCGCAGTGGTGGAGCCTTGACCTACATTAGCTCCATTTTCATAACTCTGAAAATAGAGATTATTATCACCATTTCACAAATTAAAAACCCAAACTTCAGAGAGGTCCAACAGCCATATATAAAGTGCATAGATCAGCCTCTGGCATATAGAAAGTTCTTTTTAACATACTGTCACCCCACGATTAAATACTATGAGGAAGGCCTGCTCTGTTCTGAATAATGGTCAAGGGGGCCTGCTCGAGTCTGAAACTCACTGGGCTAGCATCATGTCCCAGCTCTCTCACTTGTTATTTGTGACCTTGAGCAAGATTCAGCCTCTCCATGACTTGGTTTCCTCATTCATGAGTGAGGGTTATAACTTGATCTCTTTCATTAAGCTGTCTGAAGATTAAATGAAATAACACATGGAAAGCACTTAACGTATTACCAGACACATAAGAAGCGTTCATGGTGATGTGTGTGGAAGTCATCTGTGAAGCATTTAAATGTTCTACATTGTTTGTCTTCATCTAAATTTATAATCACAGACATAAAGCCAAAATAAGATTTTCTGAAAGCAATCATTTTGTAATGACATACAATTCAATATAATAATAGCTCTTTTTCAAAAAGAATAATACCACAGCTCAAAATAAAGAAACCATAGATGTGATAGGATGCTATTTGGCAGTGGGTACACAAAGGGCTTGTATTTAAATTCAAAAATGTCTTTGCATTTTTCCTTTTTTCCTCACATTAAAAAAAAAAATGTTTCAAAGACCACGTATGAAAAGTCAATTTTTAAACGTGTGCTCCAGTAAATAACCAGGCAAGCTAAAATTGTTATGATTGATTGAAATAATTGATTGCCGCCTGCCAACTTTACCTTTCTTAATTATAAAATACAATTTCCGTTTTGCGCTTTCCAACCCAAGGTTTACAAAAGCTGAGAGAACTCTTCTGCTCAGCCTCTGATTATATCAGCAGCGCCACTTTTTCAGGCCCTATCAGACTGGGCTTGGATGATAATTACTTGGGAAGTGTTTGATCTCAATGATGAATACATGATTAGTTTTTCATGAAATCAGTCAACCACACCGCACAGCACTACTCATGTGAAACCTTGTTGATTTAGCTGTTAAAAAGCACACATCTCCCTCAGTTCAGATATGGGACATCTGTCTTTGGGGAAAAGAGGGTGGAAAAAGGGCAAGTTTATGGGTAATGATATTGCAGAGGCAGATATTTAAGGTTTGCTAATTTTCTTCTCAATTATACTCTTCTCTTACCTACTGCATGACCACAGATTCCATCTCAGTTGTGGAATATATCTTTTCTTTAGAAAAAGGGGGGCTTTCATGACACCTTTGCTATCTCTCAACCCCTTAGAGGGTTTTGCCCTGATGAATAATATTTTATATGTGAAATGTTTATGTGATTTTTCATGGAGTGATAACCTCGCTACCGCTTAACTTTGATGAATTGTGATCACCGGTTCTCTTCACTAAAGTGCTTTTACACACCCCTCCCATAAATATATGGCTACTTTTCCTAAAAGGCCTGGGTTGAGGGTGTTTTGTTTCTTTGTTGATTTGTATCTCCTTGTGTGCATTTTTCTGTGATATAGGCTGTTTTTCCAAGAGTCAATGTTCCTTGCATTTTCTTAAATTTCGAGTCATCTAATACTCAGAGATCAGATAAAAGGATTCAATTGTCAGTCTTTACACAACATGCATTTGTTTAAAGAGGTAGAAGCATTGCACTTTGAAAGAAAAGGGAAATGTATTTTATTTTCTGTATTTGCCTGACCTCAGTGACTTTTATTTTTTATTTTTTTTATTATGTTATGTTAATCACCATACATTACATTATTAGTTTTTGATATAGTGTTCCATGATTCATTGTTTGCGTATAACACCCAGTGCTCCATGCAGTACGTGTCCTCCTGAATACCCATCACCAGGCTAACCCATCCCCCCACCACCTCGCTGACTTTTAGAAAAGCCCTAAAATAAAGAATTCTGTAGAGTATTTTTCTAATGGAAGGTTGCTTTCTAAAAATAAGATTTCAAGTCTTTAGCTTCAGTCTCATAATTAAAAACTTACTTTAAAGGAAGAGACCTTTATAGACCTTTATAGACCTGTATAGACCTTTCTCTTTCATTTGGATCATCCTCTTTTAAGAAAAACCCTCAATACGTCAATTATATTTGAGCAAGATGCCTTAAAAAGTATGTCCAGTCTCACATTTAGGTCTTTCAACCATTTTGAGTCTATTTTTGTGTGTGGTGTAAGGAAATGGTCCAGTTTCTATGGACTCTGAGAAACAAACTGAGGGTCCTAGAGGGGAGGGGGGTGGGGGGATGGGTTAGCCTGGTGATGGGTATTAAGGAGGGCACATATTGAATGGATCACTGGGTGTTATACGCAAACAATGAATCATGGAACACTACATCAAAACCTAATGATGTAATGTATGGTGATTAACATAACATAATAAAAAAAAAACTAAAAAAAAAAAAAAGTATGTCCAGTTCTTTGTGGGTAAAAGAAGGTGGAGATTTAGTAAGCAGGACTGAATATTTCAAAATCTAAGCCCGAGCTTTGATGCAATAACTGAGACACTGGGATTCTTTCTCAACCTCGGCACTGTTGACATTTTGGACCAGATCACAGTAATTCTTTTTTTTTTTTTTCCCAAAGATTTTATTTATTTATTTGACAGAGAGAAACACACCAAGAGAGGGAACACAAGCAGGGGGAGTGGGAGAGGGAGAAGCAGGCCTCCTGCTGAGTAGGGAGCCGGATGTGGGGCTCGATCCCAGGACCCTGGGACCATGACCTGAGCCGAAGGCAGACGCTTAACGACTGAGCCACCCAGGCACCCCAGATCACGGTAATTCTTTGTTGTGGAGGCTGTCCTGTGCATTGTGGGATGCTTGGCCACTTTTGTGGCATCCACCTACTGGATGCCAGTAACACCCCCCTCACCCCAATCTCGACAATCACTGGTGTCTCCAAACATTGCCAAGTGATTTATGGGAACAAAACCGCCTCCAACTGAGAACTACTACTTTAGACAAGAAAATTTGAGAAAGATGGGCTTACGTTATCCAAATAATTGCCTTTACTTCCTCTTACAGATAAGCTTATTTTTCTTATGGAGGGTGAAGAATGCTACAGACCTGTATCATTTCTTTAACAGAAGGGGAATCAGGCATTAATGCATGTTAATGAGACATATTTGTCCGGTAGATAAAGAATAGACTCTGAATAATATGCAAATGCCAATGACTAGTTACGACCACAGCCTGTCTTCATTTTTATAACAATGCAATTCTACAGCTGGAACTCAGCTTTTTGGATTAAAAAAAAGTAGAAAAAATACATTCAAAAAGGATAACAGTTAAAAGAGTAGACAGTTCATTGTGATGATAGGTTTTGAATAAATTTGATAAATTCTAACATTACAATTAGATCATTTTATTGATATAAACTGTCTAAACATATCCCTATTACACTAGAAAAATACATGATGTCTTCACAACACTGCAAATATAACCAAATTGAAAACGAGCAAAAACCATGGCATGCTTACAGGAAGATTACCCCAGTGCTGTGAAATCTTTGACTCCTCACGGAACTATTATCTCATTATTCTGATCCAAAGGAACAACAGGCAGGCTGACAATAAAAAATTTAAAAAAATTTAAAAATTAAACTGTAGTGTAGTGCAATTTCTGTCATTTGGAGCTAATGAATGCATTTCAGTATTGAGCAGCAACCACACTAGTAACAACACAAACACCACTGATTTGGAGTAATAAATTTTAGGGCATGGCAGACTCATATTACTATAATAAGCTCAAACATTCATTTCACATTAAGAAAACATATAGCCAACACTAGACCATCAAGATACCTATTTTTTTTCTTCCAACAGAACCACTTGGCTTTAAAAAGGAATCCACAGTACTTGTTATATTTACATCCAGAATAAACCTGAAAAGCAACCATGCGAATTGGTTCTCTCATCACCACCGCCAAAAGTGTGGCTTGATTATCAGTGGAATTATTTATTGCTATTGCATATGATGTTGTTATCATTGCTTTGATTTTTTTTCCTATGGTCTACTCAAACAATTCTTCAGGATCTCCAAATCAGGGTGTTGGACGGTTCAAAGAATGCTTGCTTCAGTGGCACATATACTAAAATTAGAGCAATGCAGACAATATGAGCTTGACCCCTGGACAAAGATGACATGCTAATTTGTGAAGCATTCTATATTTTTTAAAAGCCTTAATCACAGCTAAAGAAGCTAACATTCATTGAGTTTTTAAAATGAGATTTTTACAATGTGACAAGTGGGGCTATAAACTCTTTAAATATATCATTTCATTTACTCTTTTAAAAACCCTATGAGGTAGGTGCCTTCATTACCCTGACTTGCAGATGAAGGGACCTTTGAGGAAATGCAGCTGGGATTTGAGCAAGACAGGCTCTCTCTGGAATTTGCTCTCTTAACATTAACCTATATATATCTCTTAATGTGTTTTATAACAGTGCACATGTTTCATCTTTTTTTGTTGTTTACAATAAGTCTGTGACATAAGTGGTATACAATGGTTAAGTCATGTCTTTGATGAAGTGAGGCCCAGAAAGATTGAGTAATCAGCTTAAAATCAAATAACTAGAACAAAGCCAGTCATTTTGTTTTTTTTTTTTAAAGATTTTATTTATTTATTTGAGAGAGAGAGAGAATGAGAGAGAGAGAGAGAGAGCACATGAGAGGGGGGAGGGTCAGAGGGAGAAGCAGGCTCCCCGCCGAGCAGGGAGCCCGATGCGGGACTTGATCCCGGGACTCCGGGATCATGACCCCAGCCGAAGGCACTCACCCAACCAACTGAGCCACCCAGGCGCCCAAAGCCAGTCATTTTGAATACAACGCACATTCCTTCCTTCATAACTAGGATGCCACTGACCTGCCATTTGCACAAGCACACATCTGTGTCATTCTTCTGAACAGCCGTGATGATTTTGCCCCAATCCACACCTAGCCACACTTTCTCCCTGGGTCCTGCCAGTGACTGAGAGCACACATTTGTGAGCTGTACCTATAAACTGCTCCCTTGGCCTTGTTAGCCAGTGAACTAACTATCTGCAGAGGAAGAAAGTATTCCAAAACAGAGAACTAAAAAGAACAGCATGGAAGCATAGTATGCTTTCTTTTTCAGGGTGATGTTTCTTGCTTGGTCACTAATCACAAATTATAATGCAATTCTAATTTCAACTACATTCCTAGGAAGCAACTCCAAATCTTAATACATTGCCATTATTCCACTTATATCACAAAAAGATAGGGGCGCCTGGGTGGCTCAGTTGGTTAGGCGACTGCCTTCGGCTCAGGTCATGATCCTGGAGTTCCGGGATCGAGTCCCGCATCGGGCTCCCTGCTCGGCAGGGAGCCTGCTTCTCCCTCTGACCCTCCCCCCTCTCATGTGCTCTCTCTCTCTCTCTCGTTCTCTCTGTCTCAAATAAATAAAAACAAAACAAAACAAAAAAAGATAAAAAGCCCACAAAGTCTTATCACATCAGTATGGGCCTGGAATGATACTAGCAAAACTGGCAATCTGAGAGTCACCCCTCTCCCCTCCACCATGTCACAAGGAGTCACTGCTAAGCTAATGTTCCTTTCATTCACACATGTTGAAAAAACTTATAGACAAAACCGTTATTTCTTTAGCTGGGCTCACATGTACAATCAGGCACTCTGGGATGATGGATGGATCCGTTGCTGAGGGTAAGCAGGCAGCAGCTTAGAGCACCACGACTGGAGGCTGGGCTTGCAGTCACTTTTGCCGCAAGATGCTTTCCCTCGGGCGTTGTAGATCATTTCTGCACAAGGAGTTGCCTTGGGTGGTAGGCTGATAGGACTAACACTGGGGTTGCCATGACAGTGTGCATATAAGTAAGTGACTGGAGATAAAATTATTAACAGAAACAGTAAGGAGGGCCACATCAGCCACAGGAGGTCAGGGGGAGGAAGAAAAATGATGTTTGCAAGAATTTGGGGTCTCCACCTGAGCCCAGGTAAAGGAAGCCTTGTCTTTGAGTGAAAACCAAGCCTTCTGTATCCGTGAGGCCCTCCAGAGTAAAGTCAGTTTCTACAGAAATTTAAAATGTTTGTAGCCCTAGGGAACGAACACAGACCTCTGAATCAAGGACAGGCGTGGGATATAAATATCCAAAAAATTTAGAAGGAATTTACATAAAGCCTCCTTCTGAGCAAGGGATGATTGAGCTAAATGCTATTTCTGGCTGTTAAGATAATAGAGCCTAAAATTACAGTCTATAAATATTAAATTTTCACAAAATGAAGAAAGGGTAAGGAGTTGTGCAAGTTGTATGAGGTTAGTATAGATAGTGGATTAAAGGCAAATTGGAATCAGACAGGGAATCAGTTTTTCTAGAACTATGAAAGATAGCCAGTGACTAAGATCAGTGTTTGCCATTTACAGTGAAATCTCCCTAATTTGAAACCCAAGGAATCAAAACAATAGATTTTGAATTAGCTAAGTTTTGGTTTATTCTTTTCTTTTTAAATTAAAGAACAGCATAGAAATAACCTTGAATTACATCTTGTTTTAAACAAACCAATATTGAAGTAATGAAGTCTTTACATATTATTTTAACAGGTAATCCAAATTCCCCAAAATAAGGTATCCAGCTCCATTTATTCATCCGTTTGTGAGCTACTGCCTAGTATGTGCCCAAGTCTCTGGTTGAGGTCACCTCACAAGGTTAGCGGTTCTCAGGGGACTAACTCACTTTCTGAGGGAAAGGCCTCTCTTATGTGGGCTGTTGAGAGGATGATGACTCAGTATAGGACTTGATGAAGCTGAAAAACATTTTCTTTCTTCTTCGGACCTGACCAGTCATTGACCATAGCCATGGGAAGATAGTTTATTTACAGGAATTAGTAACAAATTCATGAAAAGATCTCTGTGCTTCAGAAGGAAAGTAGGTCCGTGTCATGGAATTGGTTATTTTCACTTCCTTTCCGAAGACTCGGTGTGGTCTGCTGACTGATAGATGAGTCTTATCCAAAGTCCAGGTCTTGGACAGGGACCTAAACAGTGGTTTTGACAGATGACCTACTCTGAGGTAACCGTAGAGCCCCCTAAGGGAACCACCACTAAAAATTGACAAGGCTGGTTCAGACTGGCTACAGAGGGGGAAAAGATAGGATCATGTTGCCTACAGAATGTTGTATGCAACAAACACATATACTTTAACCATTATTCTAGCTTAGGAGTAAAACAACGGGAGAGTTCTAAGTAAGTTAATTAGAAGACAGGCAATAAAAACCTAGGTGTCTCCAAGACCTTTGCAGTCCAATGTCATAGCCACTTGCCACATGTGGCATTAATCACTTGAAATGTGGCTACTCCAAAATGATAAAATACACATCAATTTTAAAGATTTAGCATAAAAAAGAATCTATAATATCTCAATACTTTTTATGTTGTTTACATGTCAAGATGATGACATTTTGGTTATATAGGGTTAAATAAACTATTTTATTAAAATTAATTTTACTTGTTACCTTTCACGTATTTTTAATGTGGCTGTTAGAAAATTGAACATTACACATGTGGTTCACATATGTAGCATATATCTTATTTCTCTTGGACATGGAAAATCCATGAAATATAGTGTCCCATTTTTTTCTATTTGAAAGGATTCATTTTCTTGTTAAAGTCATACTACAACCCAATGGCTTGGGCATTACCATTCTTCATTTTATAAATGAGAAAACTCAGGGGTTATGAAGCATGCCCTAGTCATACTGGAACCAGGTCTGCCTCATACCCAAATCCATGCTTTGTGTCAAACTTGTTCAAGCATATCTCTTTCATACTTTGCTGAGGTGATCTTTTAACTTAGACACGTGTGAGATGGACTTAGAACAACTGAATATTCTGTGAGAACTGAAGTACACAATGTATTCAACATACTTAAAACAACTACAAACAGCAACAGGCCAGGCAGAGTGAGTGGTCTGCCAGTGTTTTTGGCAAACAGCTCCTCAGAGGCATTTAGGATGGACAAGAGTGGATGGACACGCAGAGTCCAGCTAGGTGTCGAGACATTCCAAACATTCCAAGCATTTCCCCAGGCCACTCCATTTATTCCTCGAAGCAACTCTTAAAGGTGAGATAGCCTCAGAAAAGTTAGAGATTTGTTTGCTCTCTCAGGGCTAGCGGGTCAGTAACAAAGCCAAGACAGAACTCAAGTCTGGTTTCTTTTCCCATATCACACTGTTTGGGGACCTCCTTTTAATTCAAGCCCAACTTTTTGGCAGCTGGTTTAGACTCTGTGTTACCAGCTGCTCTGTTTCCAAAACACATTCTAGTCTATGGCTCAGACTGATTGAGGGTAGGGCCTGCCTGAGAAAGAGGACACGGCAATAGTTTCCCTAAATGTGGGCAAGATACAGGAATCAGATTTCCCTTGCCAACACTTGTGGTGTTTATAGAGTTGGATGAAAATAATAAATCTAGTGTCCTGATGGACTACAAAGGTGAGAAACGAGGCAAATTGTTCACAATGGAATTCAAATTTCAGAGACTAGATTAAAAATAAGAGCTAAGATTTGAAGTTAAAATAGACGAAACCAGAGGAGCCAATGATCTCCTCTGGTAGTAGAGGCTTGAGGAATTCTGCAGGCAGTGGGCAGAAATCTGGTACCATATTTAGTGAGGTTCCCCCGGCTGACCTGAATGAACATTCAGGATGCACCTAATGAAAAATGAGTCTCAAATGAAATGGACCTTGGCTCATGCCGGTCCATATCATCCATGGTGGGCTGATCAGTACCTGTAACAGAGGTAAGACACCAGAAAGAAAGAATTTTCTATCTACGTATGTAATTGTATAATTCTGCATCGACTATTCAGTTTTTACTATTTCATAAGGTTCCTTAACCCTGGCCATTTCAGTTCCCAGATTTCAGGAAGTACTAGAAGGTTAATTGTGCTCTCATTGCTGCTCATGTTCCAATTGTCATGGCAATGCTCCACAGTTGATGTGACTCGGAGAGGTGTCCATCTGGCCTTCTGAATCTCTGCCTGACTTCTGAGGCCACACTGTTGATCACTCTGCTGTCACATGGCGTCTTTATATAGGAGAAGGAAATAAGGCTTTGAAGGTCGGTTGGGATCAGATTGAAGGAAGAAACATTTTCCAGGATAAGGAGTTTGCCATTTATCCTCAAGGCAATGGGGGAACATAGAAATTGTATGGACAGTGAAGTGGCATATCAAAGCGTGTTTTGCAGTGATTCATTTCAAGTTTCAGTGGATTTGTTTTGACTGCTCTTAACCATAGTGTGGTCCTTTATTAAAATTTAATTTACACTGTGGTTATTTCTCACATATTACCAAACATGGTAATTTCATTGAAAGGACAAAATCAAGGAATTTTCAGATTATTCATTTATACTCCTCTTTTAGAGAAAGTTCTAAACACATAAAAGCTTTAAAGTCGCTACTGGAAGATATTAAACTAGAACTATTCATATGTCCTGTATTTTCTTTTGTAAAAAAAAAAAAAAGAATTTATTTTTTAGAACTGTCTTAGGGTCATATCAAAATGAAGAGGAAGTATAGACATTTCCCATACTTCCCCTACCCCCACACATGCACAGCCCCTGCTTTATCAACATCCCCCACCAGAGTAGGACATTTATTATAATTACTGAGCCTACATGGATATGTCCTATATTTTCTATCAGTTGATCAAAGAACTTGTTATTTGCTTCCAAAAGTCAAAAAGATAATTGAAGTAAGCCAATTCTAGTATTGAAAACTTTAGCATATTCTATGTAGATAACTTTGTCTAAGTTTGTGTTACCGTATACCATATTCAAACAATAATAGGGTGGTAAGTGAAATAGAAAGTTCTAAGATTTTATGGCAGACTTTTCTCTATAAAATTTTAAAGAAATGTCAAGCACATTAAACCAAATAACCACTGAACTGTGTACATGCAAGTCTTCCAGACTTCAAAAATATAATGTTTTTAGACAGGCTTTGTTGTGTGGTTGTTCTGAATCTTCTCGGCATTTATAACAAATATCAGGCTCAAAAAAATGTCAGTTTCATTATAATAAGAGCCAACATTGACTGAGCCGATATTATGATCCAGGCTTTGTTTATTCATTCATTCATTCATTTCACAAATATTTGCTGAGGACTTAATAGATGCTAGACCACTATTAGCAATATTCTAAATGCTAGGTATGCAGCACTGAATAAGATAGACAAATATCTTACATCATGAAACTTTTACCTAGAAGGAATGGCAAATTTGTGCATCTTGTTTGGGACTTTTTTAATATATGAGGTAGCCTTATGTGTTTTCTGCCGGTGAGAATGATAGAACTAATGATGGAGAGAGAGGATAATGGTCAATATGGGTGCCTTGATTAAGTGAGAAAGGAAGGAAATACACACACCAACACACACACAATTATCTGGCTCTAAAACATATGCCCTTTCCTTTACACCATATTGTCTTAAGACACACCCCCCCACACACACACCCATACATTGGCATTTTACGTATATATGTATATATACATATACACGTACTCATGTATATATATGAGTAAAGTGCCATGGAGGATAAAAACAGAATTGTTTAGCATCTTGTTCAAGAGGGAGAGTTAGTAAATTAAGCATAA
This sequence comes from Mirounga leonina, assembly GCF_011800145.1. Classification (NCBI taxonomy): domain Eukaryota; kingdom Metazoa; phylum Chordata; class Mammalia; order Carnivora; family Phocidae; genus Mirounga; species Mirounga leonina. Next base: position 28,981,287 of record NW_023270316.1, on the reverse strand, counting down.
CTGTTTTAAACTCAAAGTAATTTTAAGCAGAGTTATAGAATGGATAAATATATAGTATACACATTAGGCATTTATAGATAACACATACATTGTATATAACATATACTCATTTGAATGTATACATAATCATGTGAATATATGTGCTTTTTTAAAGTCATCAAAATCTTATAGTATGTTTATACTATCTAGAGGTGAAGATTTAAGAAAATTTCTCATCTTCCAGGTAATAAACGATGGTACTGATCTGGATCCCTTGATACCAGGAAAGCTTTTTTGCAAGATTAAATGGAATTACCATCAATAGGCCCGCAGGGTGTTTGGTTTTGAATTAAAATATAGAAACCTTATTAACAAAATTTACATTCCTGCCTTAACCTTAATCTAATTTTACTGATATCATGGCCTCTAACAGACAGCAATACTATAGAATGGCACATGCCTTATAACCCAACTCTGTCATCATAATCAGAAGCTGATCACTCCAGAGGAAAAATGGATGCATGAATTTTAAACTGGTCATCTAATGCACATTTTTTGAAAAATTCATTACAAACCAATATTTTATATATGAAAGCATTAAATGTTATATTAGTACTAAAACATTTTGTAGTACCTGGAAATTTATTCTGAAATGGAGAGTTTCCTTTTGCTCTTTGCCTAAGTACTGTTCCGTAGCTGGCTGTCATATTTCCCAAGACCAGTGACAGCGTCTTCATTCTCTAACAGAAATAATTTATCTGGACCCTCTGCCAACAAGGCCTTCACCCTAAGGAATTACTTTAATTGGCAACAGGCTTTATGAGGAGGCAGGGGGGCCTCAGTTTTTCACCTTCTCCCACAGGGAATTACCTTCACTGTCATTTACAGGAATCTGGACAGAAAGGGTGGGGCTTCAAAGTGAAATACGGAAATAAGTTATTTTGAAACATTCTCAATGATCCATTCTTAAATTGTCCCTGCACATTCTTCGCTTATATATAAATGATCAGACAAATGAAATAATTGAAACCAGGGAGGGAGGCGATGTTATTGAGTCCAACATGCTCACTCACATGTATTTAGGTACTGCAGAACGATACGCTGATGGTCATGGCCTCAAAGTCAAGGACAATATATTCAATTTGCACTTAAATCAAATTGCTGTAGATTCCAATGCAAAAAAACATTCTCCTACAGAATATTCTTTAAGTTTCACAAATTTACCCACCTGAAATTTTCTACAGTAGCATCCTAACTTAGGTTTCAGATCCAGAAAAAAGAAGATGGCTTCTTCCTTGGCTTGTTTATTCTCTAGGAAAGAGGACAGTTTTATATACTTTACTCTCAGTTTATGGCAGACAGACAATTCAACATGTTTATATTTTTCAAGTATAAAAAACCTGGAAGTGTATATATGCACTAAGCTCCTAAAGCATGAGCACCACATGACCAAATCCTTTGGAGGTAATATCATATAATGTCTGGATCTCAATGGAAAATTTGGAAGATAATTATTAAGATTAAAAAATCTAAAAATTAGGAGGTGAAGGATTCTGCCAACTTTAGTTCTGTCACAAATAGGCTTTGCTTATAGCTGACACAGAGAGAGAGAGACAGAGAGACAGAGAGAAAGGGAGGTTACAGAAAAATTTGCTCTGGAAAGCTGGTAAGGCAACTCCAGCTTACCCTGACATTACAGAATATTCTGTCTGAGAAAAATAGAATGCAAGTCATAAATGTAAGTCACACATATCATTTTAAATGTTCAAGTGGCCATTTCTAAAAAGAAATAAAGATAAAATTAATTTTAATCAAATCTTTTAACCCAATACATCTAAAACATTATCATTTGAACATATGATCAATAAAATATTATTGAGATATTTGCTTACATTTTTTTTATAGTAATTCTTCAAAATACAGAATGTATTTATACTCACATCTCAGTTTGGACTAACCACCTTTCAAGGGCTCAGAGGCCACACGTGGCCAGTGGCTACCATTATGGATAGCAGCTTCAGAGCATGAACACACAAAAAGACTTTCTCATTTTGTTCCTAGTTTTCTTTCTTCTTTCCTTCTTTTCTTTCCTCCCTTTTCTTCTTCTCTTCCCCTCTGTTTCTCTTCCTTTCTCTCTCTCTCTCTCTCTCTCTCTCTCTCTTTCTCTCCTTCCGAGTCTGTGCATGCTCTGTACTGAGGATACAATAGTGAGGAATATAAGCCTAAACCCTAAATCACGAAAACACTGCCTTCTTTCAAAAAAAAATTAAAAGTACCATTCAAAGAAAAAAAACTAAAAGCACGATTCAAAGATAAATAAAAGAGTATACACTAGCTGTTAAAATTCAGACACAAATATGGCAACAAGCTTTCTGGCAACCGGGACAAAGTGACAAGCATTATCAGTTACACAATTCACAGTATACATGGTCCAGAGTCACAAAGATAAACTCAAACCGGTTTCTTCAGAGGAGAACGATTCTCTTCTGACTTCATCAATCTAAAGTCTTATAAACAAGCCAAAGTAGGAATACAAAATGGTAGACTGCTCTGTAAAGAGTGCATGTGGTACTTTTTCAGAATAACTTGGAGAAATAAGACTGCAGATCTTCAGCTCCATAACGTGCAACAAACCACTACCGTTTAATACTCCCTGATGACCTTACATGATACCCATGGAAAACACCAATCTTTGTAAAATGACTTGGATCCTGGAAAAAAAATTATTTAATGAAACTGTTAGTATTGCATTATTAATACATATCTATTATTCAATTCAAATTCCTGAACAGTTGGTTGGCCTTCTTTGTTATAGATACAAAAGCCAGGAGCCTTTCACCTAGAATGGTAACAGTAGTATCACAGAGCTAAAACCAAGACTTGTGAACATAAGATCGTGAAAATCCATTAAAAACTTAATACATCAAAAACTAATGATGCGTTGTGTGGTGACTAACATAACATAATAAAATAAAATTTTAAAAAAATAAATAAAAAATAAAAGACAAAAAACTTAATACAAAAGAAACACACTGTGTTTTTTATCATCAATAAACAGAGAGAACAAATTTCACTGAAACATCAGCAAGCCCACAAAGTATGAAGAACCCACAAAAAGATAAGTGTCTTGGATTGAGTTTCTTTAAGAATTGAAATTCACTTTTTTTATAGGACACAAAGGGGGAGATTCACGTGGGCTTGATTTTTAAAAAGTCCTGAAAATATTTTTTGCCACATCATTTGTTTATGCTGAAGGAATGTCATTTTAAATAGGATATTTAAATTTCCAAACAAATTGTATTAACATTGACATCTCTGATCAGCTGAGGTTAAATACGCACCTGCCTCAAAATGCAGAGTTACCTTGGGAGCAGGACTGTGCTTCCCTTTAATATGGAAAGGTCTCAAATAGGTAATCCTCTCAATCTTGAGAGGGACAACTTTAAGATTTTAATAGATCCTAAGGTCCACAAAATGTGGCCAGTCACGTCAAGCTCCCCTGCCATCCTCCCTTCATTCAAGCACACACAATAGATAATGGCTTACTGTACATTGACTGTAGTTTCATCTAAAGGTGAGAGGAACAAGAGAAAAGAATTTGGTGCATTATATAGTTTTTAAAAAGGGTATTGATATCATGCCACCATTATGTTCACCAGAAGACACAACTAAAATATCAAGGGTCCCTCAAGGCTAAATGAAATGGCTAAAGATGTATTTATTGATTTCTAAAGAAATACTGCCAAGACACTGGAATAATAACCTACCACCCTCATAATTGAAAGGGCCCTGGCTCTCTCTAACACAGACAGAACTCCAGAATACACAATGATGTTAAAACTATCGCATGATACGTTATGGAACATTGAATTGAATTGGGGAGGGAGGAGAAAAATCATTCAGACGTTTAACTTGAACCAAATCTATTCTTTACCTTTTCTCTTATTGTTGATCTCTTATTTATTTCTCTTAAAACAAAAATTGTAATTAATGCCTTTGAAATCCAGTGTGGAGCTGTAATCACCATCCATCATCTTAGGTTGACATACAATGCATTTATGCGCTGAAAGCTTTCTAAATATACATGCAAGATGGGGATATAGAAACTCATATACATAGGAAAATCACCACCCACCCTTTGGGGAATTAGAAATTCTTTTTCTCAAATACGAGGAACATGTGCAACGACATATTCTTTTTTCTTTTTCGTTGACAATTGTCTCCCTTTTCTGTAGATCCTAATGGTGAAATAATGGATCCTGCCAACCATTATGAGCTTCGACCCATCTGGGGACCCATAACTTTTATTGTGGTCCATTATCTGGCCATTAGAGGCCACAAGTGTCCTCAGCACAATTGTGCAACATTGTGCTGAGGGAAAGGTGTGGAAACTGTGGAGGCAGCAGGTTTTTCTAGTATCTGAAGCCATGGGAACTCCAAAACCTCTTATATTGCGACCATTCATTTTCCTTATGCTGAAAATTTTGTAGTGTATGCCTCTTGGATAAAGTTTCCTTATCCAGCCCTGCCAGAAAACCAAATATTCCACCCAGTACTGGCATGACACATCCTTGCTTTCTTTTTCTAGGAGTGAGCAGGCCTGATGCTAAGAAGGTTGGTTATATCTATTTAGCTCAGAAAACAATACTCTCTGATTGTAGAGAATATTTACTCCCACTAATCATACCATAGGTGGAGAAGTGACAAAGGGGATGCCTGGGGCTTCTCGAGAGCAGTGCCAACCGCACATGGTCTGCCTAAAGGAGGAAGACTGCTGCAAAGATAGGAGACACGCAAGCAACAGGACGTGAAGCCTCCTGTCTATGTGAGTCTCCTTACTGAAAGAAAGCAAGTACATCATTTCCGTTCCTGCCCCCAATGCCATCATTACTTTCTATTTGTGTTACCCCTTTAATCACAACCACACACTTTGATGAACTTACAAACAAGCGTAATTCAAGATGGTGCATGGGTTTGCTGCCAACTGTGGCCCGTCTTGCATCCAGAGGGGAGGGAGGGCAGATATTGTATTTCTTGGGCCCGATGTAGAGGGTGCAGAGCCCAGAAGAGGGCAAGTGCTTCATAAGTAATATAGTAAATGCTTCCCAATTCCCTTGTCATCCAGCTCCCAATCCTCTCATCATTTTGAAAAGCTTTATGGCTGGTTATCCCCACCTTAATTCTTACATCAGACTCTACATCTTCCATTAGTAGGAGCAACGGTGGGAAGTCTTTAGGTTAAGCTGTCTCTACAGCACCCTGACCTGAGGGCAAAGAGACCATTACTGAAGGTGCTCTAATGGTTTTCTCTTGATGTCTGTGAGTCTAAAAGTCAGGAACCTTAATTAGGAAAGGCCAGCAGATCACTCCATAGAATTCCCCTAAGTGGGTAATTTGTGTGTTTACTGCCAAACACCATCTATACAGCAATGGCTATTCAACAATATTTAATCAACAGTGTTTACTAGGCACTTACTATGTGCAATACCTTGTTTTACATGTCGGAAGTACTGTGTTAAATAAGACAGATGACAACGCCTACTCCCCAAGTGTTTTCTTCTAGTGAAGAAAAGCAGAAAAATATAAATATAAATAATCAGACAAGAAAATATCAAACAATTGTTATGAAAAGAATAGAAATATCCTGTTGGTGACTGGCCAACATATATTAGGTGGATAGGAAAGGCCCATCTCTGAGATGCTGACATTTATTCTAAGAAGTAAGCTGTCATGGAAGATCAGGAAGTGGACATTTAACGGAAGGAAGCTGGAGCAAAGCCCCAGGACTTCACAGGTATAATGTCCTCGAGGAATGGAGAGAAGTGCAGTGTGGCCAGAAAGGATAGACCAGACATGGAGGCTGAGGAGGAACAATTAGTGAAGTGGGAAGAGAAGGGGGTGGGGTGATGCCAAAAGAGGGTAGCCAGGAGGGCAGACGCCGAACACCTGAGTATAACAAAAATCCTTGAAAGTTTTCAAGCAAGGTTGAGATATTTTTGTAATTATATTCTAAAAAGAGTATTAAGTTTAATTACACCTAAGTATTAAAAAAGCCTTGAAAGTTTTTAAGCAAGGTTGAAATATTTTTGTAATTATATTCTAAAAAGAGTATTCAAGCCACCTCGTGGAAGATTACTCATGTGGATGGGGAAGGAGTTAAGAGCGGCATAAGGAGGATAAAAAAGTTGTGATACACACACACACACACACACACACACACTGGAATATTACTTGGCCATAAAAAAGAATAAGGTCTTGCCATTTGCAATGACATGGGTGGAGCTAGAGAGTATTATGCTAAGTGAAACAAGTCAGTGAGAAAAAGACAAATACCATATGATTTTTCTCACATATGGAATTTGAGAAACAGAACAATGAACAAAGGAAAAAAGAGAGACCAAAACCAGACTCTTAAATACAGAGAACAAACTGGTGGTTACCAGGGGAGAGGTGGGGTGGAAGGGATGAGTGAAACAGGTGAAGGGGATTAAGAGTCCACTCACCGTGATGAGCACTGAGTCATGTATAGAATTGTGGAATCGCTGTATTGTATACCTGAACCTAATATAATGCTGTATGTTCATTATACTTGAAATAAAAACAGTAACAATTTAAAAAAACAAGAAGAGTGGCATAAGGAGTCAGTTAAGAGAGCATTACAATACTCCAGGCACTGTTAAATTCATCCTGGCTTGAATTGGGGTAGAAGTGATAACGAGGGAAAGAAATGTAGAGGTTCAGGATATACTTGAGCTATAGAATTGAAAGAATTTGTCAAGGCTTTAGTAGAGGATCTGGTAAAAGAAACAATAAACCAGGTATGATTCATCTCTAACAACTTGGTGAACAGTTCACGGAGCTGAGGGGAAGTTTGGGGGTGGGGACCGGGTGCTCTTTAGGACCATCATTTCCGTTCCTGCCCCCAATGTCATGTGAAGGACATGAGTTGGACCATGTGAAGTCTGAGTTGCCTCTTAGACATTCTCTTGAAGATGTCAAGTACTCATATGGAAAGATGATGCTGCAGAGAGAACAGGGCTTCAAACAGATCTGGGCTTTAGAGGCATAAAAAGATGAGATTCTGGGGCCAAATCCTTGATCTTTCCAACTTTCGGAGTAGAAGGAACCAAAAAGGGAGGCTAAGAAGGAGTGATTGATGGAGTAGGAAGGAAGCTAGGGGTACAGGGTATCACAGTAGAAGATAACCAGGAGCTCCCCACATGTGTTTCAAGCTCAGACGCCTGCAATTAAGGCATTATTTATGTGCCCCACCGACCTACGCACAGAATTCTCTGGTTTTGTGCATTATTCTTAGATGTGGCAGTAAGCACATTGACAAATCCATTCGTTTTAAGTATCACACATCTGGCCTGGCTCCTTTTTCTTCTTCAGTAAACGTCGAAGTAAAGAGCTTTTTGAATAAGGGCTTTCCCAGATGGCGTGTTTCCCCAACACAAGTCACTGAAGTTTGGGGATGAAGGCATATTTGTCGTGGCTGTCAGCCCTTTCTTCATTTCAGACTCAGTTGTTCTATCACCACGCAGTGTCAGTCGAGTGTACAAATCTGTTAGGCAAACGCAAGTGCTGCCTAGTGAAACACCAACACCATTACAGCAATTACATTTAGTGAGAGCATTATTAAGAAAAGGAATGCCCTGATGCCTTGGGTTCTATACAACTACACACACATAAGGTTCTACTTATACGTTTGGTGTATACATTACATACATTACATGACTTATACATTTGGTGTATAACCTTCCTATGGTTCTGTGCAATTCTCGCCTGTGTTGTTTATGCGTAATTATTACTGCTTGGTGCTAAAGATGTTTACTAGAGAATATTCCCGCCTTTCTTTAAGAGGGTACACTGGAACATCCGGTCCTCTCATATTTTAATGTCATATTTATTAAACTGGATTTTTCACAACCACCAGAGTGACTTTTTCTGCTTGATCATGATCATGTTCTCATGGCTAAAGCTCTTCACTGTCTTTTCATTGCCTGGGGGACCAAGTCCCAATCCTACTAAGTGGTATATAAAGCCCTTCCCGACTTGGCCTTTGGCTACTTTTACAGTCCTTTCTATGACCAGACAACCTAACATCCTATGTCCTAGATCTGAATATCTTCTGTTGCTATTTGTGACTACATGAAGATGCAGATGCTTCCCTCTGTCTCATACTATAACCCCTTTACTCGACACTACTCCTTCTGCTTGGAATGCCTTTTCCTTTCCCTCAGCATCCCCTGCCCCAGATAATTCCCAATTTTATACTTTGTACTCTGTGATCTATGACTTATACCTTATTTATCTCTGTCTTCTCAGAACCTTGAACAGTTCCTGGCTTATAACATACACTGCAATCTATACATAACATTAAAATGAACTGACATTCAGTGTCATGTCCTCCATGAAGCTTTTGCTAAACCTCCTTTCTCCTGAAATGAATCAACCCCTTCATCTCTGTGTCCCCACTATGCCCCATTCATAAGCCAGCAGACTACCTCCAATACTTAATCACATTGCTGTCTTCTCTATTAGTCTATAAATTCCTTTAAGGATTCTGTTTTATGCATTATCTTCTGTGTCTAGGATAGGATCTGGAATAAGGTATCATAGAAGACACAAAATAAAGAAGTTATCATTTGGCAAGGACATCAGTTTCAGATATGAGGCATTGTAAAAGAGAATTTTCAACTGCCTCTAACCATGTGACTTAAAATATGCCCTCAAGGACCATTCTTATATTGTCTCTTCTATTTGGTGTAACAGCATAAAAAAGAGGCTGCGACAATGCTATATTCATTCAGCCAAGTTTATTGATCACTTTTTCTGTATAAGATGTGACCTCTGAATCAAAGTGATTACAGTTCAAAGAGCGGGATGTGTACACAAACCATCACTATACAAGGAATCATGTTAAAAATACTCTTTAAGGGCTAGAAAAGTTCAGAAGAAGTAAACCAAAAGGATTTCACCCTGGTTGGACCATGGCAGGCTCAGAACAAAGGTAGCTTCTGAGCGTGATTTAGAAAGGACAGTGAAAGTTTTAAAGACAATAAGAAAATGTGGAAAGCATTTCAGAAGGAAAAACACAATCACTAGCAATGACATGGGAGAAGGAAATTGGAACTTGAAAAGAGAAAATAGTCACCAATAGCATTGGCAAGGTTTTAAACCAGGAACTGAGCATAAATCAGTTATGTATAAACATAAACCCAAACTCCATGCGTGGAGGTTTTAGGTCAGTAAGTCTGGATAGAGCTAATACTACATCTCTTGAAAAGGTCCCCCCGGTGATTCTGAGTCCAATCACTGGCAGAGGGCATGACAGGCAAATTGGGGCTACAATTTGGAGAGGGAGTGGCCAGTGTGGCCAGGAGTCAACTCTTAAAATAGAGATTTGGGACTTTAAATTGGGAACCATCATTCCTCCAGAAATTTAAACTCTAACTAGATTTAGGGAGATGGGACTTTATAAGATGAACATTACCACTCTTAGGATAAAGTGCCCCAATGAGAGATACAGACTAAGAATGCTAAAGAAATTCAGACAAGAACTGATTTCGTTAGGAAAGACTTGATGAGAAGATCATGACTGAGCCCTGACATTAAGTCTGGGATGGCACATGCATGATCGCAACTGATAACGCCTCAGCCTATACTAGACATCCTTAGGCGTGGCTGTCTTTCTCACTGAGCCCAGACTGAGCCTCAGAATCTTTCTCAACACGGCACTAACCCACTCCAATTGATCAGATTTGACCTGCAGGCTAAAATTCTTTGCCATTCCCGATATAAATAAGCAGAAAAGAAAGCCAAATGCATTTTGGGCAGTAGTAAGAAATGTAAGTCAGAGTGGAGGCAATCAAGTTCACAGCATGTTTTCAGGCTAGATAATAGGAATCACATAGGAGAGAAATAGGAGGGAAACTTTGGAATGGTAGGCACAGGTTAGATTCTTAAGGGCTCCAATATTTTTATGCTGATTTCTGATTACTTGAGTGCTATTATTCAATAGCATAGTAGTATAATGCTCTATTTGCACACTCATCTCTATTCTTTATTTCCTAGACTATAATTTAAGCTGTGTGTAAAGAAAAAAATATACTGTCTTCTTTAGCCTTCAGCCTCGTATTTCTGTGTTCTGTCTCTTCCTACAAAGATGCCACTCACCCATGCAGTGTCTCTAGGTATCTTTTCCCTTCCCTGAAGCCCTATTCCCACATAATTAAAATTTCTCTGGCCAGAGGTAAGAGCAAACTCACACTAAAATGTAAATGACTGATATGATTGAAAGCCCCAGCATTCTCTGCTTCAAGGGCATTGGACTTTTTAGAGGACCGGAGGCTTTAAGCTAAGCAGAATTTCTCAACCATGGCACTACTACATTTTGAACCAGATGAGTCTTTGCAGTGGGGGACTGTCTCATAGACTGGAGGATATTTATCAGTACCCTTGGCCCTCTACCCATCAGATGTCAGTAGCAACCCTCAGTCATGACAATCAAAAATGGCTCCAGACATTATCAGATATCCCCAGTGGGGACAAAATCATCCCTAGCTGAGAATCACTGAGCTAAATAAATAGATCTCATAATATGAAATTTCTTCTATTTGAATACTCCTGCAATCTCTTTACTAAGCAACTAATAAAGCTGACCCTGACTATTATAGACCAACAAGTCTGATTGGCTGTCAAACTAGCAACAGCCAAGAAAGCTTTAAAAACTCAGTGGTTTTCTTTTTGAAAGTGTTTCTTGGTATCAATTCAAATAGAAACAAACGTAAATTGACATTTGTACTGAGATTCCATGCATTATCATTGGGTTAACGGCTGGGAAGACAAGTTTTGCAAAACATTTTGGTAAAAGATACTTTGTGTAAATAAAGACAAATAGAGGGTTTGGGGCAAAACATGAGGATTTTGTCAGTATCTCCCGTGAGCCATAAGTGGTCTGACATTCTGGTTTGACAAAGGTGAGGCTAATATCAAATATATTTCAACATGTGTTGGGAAGTATTTCCCATGCTTTTGAACATCAGACAATCAATATATTGGCTGCTTTACAAGAAGCAAAATATATACACTAAAAAACTCTTTTTCCAATTCCTACTATTCTATTTTTATATTTTTAACATCATAACACACATTCCCAATGGTTAATTAGTAGAATGAGACATATGTCAGAGGAAATAACAATTTCACTGGTGGCACTAGAATTTCATGCCCGTGAACACCAAAATTTCTTTACATCAGACATCTCTAAAAGGTAACAACCCCATGTCTAAAATAGTTTTCACCTCTTAGCTACACTTAGCAGTATCTTAATTCTACCCCATATTCTCTGAGTATTATAATGGAAATATTCAACAGCCTTTTATGACATTATACAAGTATTTTTGTAAGTTAGTCTATATTATGAGTGTACCATAACATCTCTGACTAGTGGATATAATGTACCTTAAACTCACAGTTTTCTAATCATGCCAAAACAGGAAGTAAGAATTATAGCAGATTTCAATCTTTAAGCTAAGTATTTGGGATTTTAAAGTGGCAGCCATTGGTCCTTCAGATGCTTGAAATCTAGTCAGAGAGATTAGATACTATCAGAAAAACATTACCACACTTTGGGGTAAGTACCAAATGAAAGATACAGACTATGTATGCTAAGGAAAGTCTAATTATTTCCTAGAAAGGGCTAAGGATTATGGATTAGGATATTATGGGCTACGTATTCTTTAGTATGGGCTAAGATCACAGATTAAAGAAAAACTTGACTACTATCCAGACTTCATCAACAAACAGTACTCCATGGTGGTTAAAAGCCTTGACTCTCTAAGGCCAGAGAACCTGAGTTCAAATCCTACTTCCACCCTTACTAGCTGTGTGGTTTGAGACAAACTGCTCAAACTCTCTGGGCCTTCATTTTCTCATCAGCACACTCAGTATAAATAGAGGCTCTCTCAGAAGGCTTACGTGAGGGGATAGAGGGGCCTATGAGTCAATCCACACGATGTGCTCAGAACGATGACCAGCACATAGCAAGTACTACAGACGCGTTTGCTGCTTTTACACGTTAAAAAGAAAACAGTGTCTGCGAGGCAGACCAGTAGAATGGCTGGGAATGCTCGCTGAGTCCGAATGCTTACTAGCTGTGGGACTTTGGACAAGTCCTAGGGCCTTTCCGAGCCTCCGTTTTCTCATCTATATGATGGAGATAATGAACCGTACCTACTTTTTCGGGTTATTTGAGACATAAACACAATAATGCATATTAAGTGCATGGCAATCTGCCAGTCATAGTACTGCATAAAGGGAACTCATGCAAAAAAAGGGTACAAAGCATTTGTCATCCACAGTCATTTTGACAAATGGTTACGTAGTTCCTCCCTCGTGCCAGGCAGCTGCAGATAAAAACACAAGCAAGACATAGCATTCTACAGGAGCCTGGGCTCTGGCGGGAGTTGCCAAGGTTCTATCAAGTTCTCTGAAATTTGAGAGAGACAATAATTTTCACAAATTTATTGAGAGCTCTATAGTATCTAATCTAACAATACCTAATCTGTTTATGGTTGTCCTTTGGCTTGTCTTCACTCTTCTGTTCATTTATTCGTGCAACTGATCTTTATTGAACATCTGCTCTGGGCCAGTCATGGTGCTGGATCAAGACATACGATAGTGACTAGAACAAGCATAAGCCTTGAAACAGGGAAATTAAGATCCTGGAGAATATGTGACCGAATGAATGCATAAAGGCATACTAAGAGACTATTGGAAGAAAAGGAGAACATTCACAGAAAGGATGAGTTTGGTTAGTCATCCATGAATAGCAACGTATTAAGAGAAGAGAGAATGAAGAAAACACTGTTTCTGTCCTTGATAACTTTGGAAACAATACAGTAATTGTTGAGATGGTTCATTAAAGTATGGCAATTCTAGAATGAAGCTACTTAAACAGCATTCAGTCATGACTCTGCAAACGTATCGTGTGGGAGTCCGAAAAGTTGAATTCTAGTTCTGTGTTAAGAAAGCCTGACTAGGAGTCCTGATACCTGACTTCTGATACCGACTCCACCGTTAATTGTCTGTGTGACCTTGGACATGCCCATGGCCTCTGTATACATCTTTGTTTCTGCCTCCTTCCCATGGGGATAGCGACACTTGTCCCTTCTATTTCACAGGGCTGTGATAAAGGCTCACGGTGGGTGAGATGCAGAACTGTCTTTAAAACACAGTACGCATGAAAGGCATCAGGGCATCTTAATCTAAAAAAAAAAAATCATAATAAGGGATCCACTAAGAAAAGGCAGAAGTATTACTTTTTTAAAGACAAATAATTTTTTTAAATTCCATTAGAAGTGTTGGTTGTTCACGATCTAAATATGACTCTAACTGGTGATTGTTCTGGGTGCTGTGGCCAGGCCAGCACTGAGAATCCCTTTCCGAGCCAGGCAAGGTTAGTGATCTTTAATGCCGAAGGCAGTGTGGCGTCCTAGCAGCAGCGAGGGGCCGGCTTCCATGGCGCCTGGCTCCCCGAGCCATCTCCTTTCCCTCTCTTCTCTGAATGTTGAATGATCTGGGATGAAAAACTAACAAGCGCCTGTCAAATCTGAAGCCTCAGCTTTTCTGACAGAAGGTCCACTGGACTTTCTTATCAAGGGAGCCTTTATAAGGAAACTGGAACTCTCTGTCTCTCAGAAAGGAAACAGAGCTCATCAGAATCTCCGGACCCTTGACTTAGAGGGCATGCTGTCTCCGAAGAAGGTCTTTTGATCACGGGGCTTCTTTATTCAGATTTGACTTCACATTATGGCTAATCAATATCTCGCAACTGTCCAAGCCCCCAGTCAGACGCATGTCTCTCCATGAGGCAGGGAGGCCTCCTAATTGAGGAAAAGTCAGAGACCTAGGTTCCAAGCCCTCAGGCCATCGTCCGGCGCACCCTCTCTCCTTTCATAGCATTCTAGAGATGGCGGAAATAAAACTTAGAGACATGACAGGCACAGCCAAGGAGGATCAATTCCTGTCACTTGCCACCAGTGTTTACTGCTTCCCCAGGTCTTCAGAGAGTGTTTTTCTTTCGTAGCTTAGGGGGACTTAACCTTTTAAAAATGGGAAGATGGTTTCTTCATGAATTTTAAATTATTTTATCTCATATGTCTACTATTGTTGATTAGATTAAAATGATTATTTGCTTTCTTCCCCCCAAATACCAAATTTTGTTGAGTCATAGCTGGGGGAAATGTAAATTGTACTCCTGGTATTTGCAGCGACGCAATGAAGGGGACATGGCTTGTAAAATAATGCGTCTATGAGAATTAGCTCATTCTCAGGAGCCCAGTGTTGAACAGGAAGTAGAGACAAGTTTCTATTCTCAAATTTGCCACTGATATTAGCAAACTATTCACTTACCTAAAATTTATTAAAGGAGGTAAAACATCTTGGTGAAAATTTAAAATATATGGCCATTAATTATGTCCACTTATTTCTTCCTATCTAAATACCATATACATAAACATCTGCAGAAGTAAGGATTTTTTTTTTCGTTTCTCATCGATGGTTTAAGTATCCTTCAAGCATGACTAATTTCTCTATAACTAAGCCAATAAGAAGACAATACAATTTTGAGAACATTATGAGACATTTACATAAAAATTCCTGGATTGGCAATAAAAGTCTATGATTTTATTGCCTTTGTTCATGATCAGTAAACATCTTTTTTAATACTAATACTCTTGGTTCATGACAGCCTTTAGAAATATGTAAAGGTCTTTCTCTTCAACCCCAAAACTACTGCTACCAAGGAGCAAAACATTTAGTCATTCAGCCAACCAATATGTGCTACAACTTCAACTGACCTGGGTTAACTCTTTCCCATTCCCTCCGCCATACACTTGCATACATACGTAATTGACTAAATTTGGGGAGTTTTGGGTAAGTACAGGTTCCATTCCTTAATATTATCCTGAAAAGAAATTTTTACTCGCACTAACAACTTGCCTTTTAAAAGACAGACTTTGAGGCTGAATGAAATTAACTAGAATGTTTAAGGAATTAAATATCTCTATTTTGAGGTTCAGTGATTAAATAAAGTTATGCTTCCCCCTTAAGATTTTTAGCCATGAAATCTTTCTAAACCATACCACATATTCCTGCCTTAGTTAGGACAGTGTGCTGAATGGACTCTCTTTTTCTTTGTTGAATCATGAAAGACTTCAAAGTCCTTTGGGCTTTGGGAATCATTATTTTTAACATCAGTTCTCCCTGAACAAAAATGTGGGTATAAAGTTCCAGAAAATTTAGTATTATGGATATCAAATCCCCAGGACATATTCTGGAAGTTGTTTTGTTTTTATTAAACCTCTGCTATCCATTTATTTTCTTTCCATGTGCCTCTTTTCTCCCAGGCAAAAAAAAAAAAAAAAAAAAAAAGTGAGTTGAGTGAAGTCTCTGGTTAACTAGGTACTCATCAATCTAGACTTTTCCTGTGCTATGTGTCTACACCAACATTTGTATGAGATGAGCAATTTTTATAAGTTGAAAAAATATATAGAACCAAACTAACTTCAAAGAAACCTGACTGTATGTTGAACAAAACACCTTCTGGGGAATGAAATGCTCACCAGCATAAGAGAGCTGACCTGTGTGCCCTGTTCCAGTGATTCATAGAGTATACCCATACTTAATAAAAACTCTTCTTCTTGAAATCCTGGAATAGGTCATTGCTTTCTCTGGGTTTAGAAAAAAAATCTGTATATTTTAACTCAGGTACCTATCATCCCTCTGTTAACAGAAACTTTAGTGTTCCTTAATTTTTGAAATTGTTGTATTACTAAAAGGAGTTCAACACTTTTGGTAATGAAGTATAATCTCAATATGGTAACACTCGCCCTTCACTGCAGTGTGTGTGATTTTTGCTATCTGGTCTCCTCCTTAGCTCTAGAATTTGGAAGACTGCATTGTATTTGGGGGCTCTAATTATACCTGTCTATCTTTTCAATAAGATTCCATTAATTACATTCCATTCTTTCCGCTTTGATATCTCATTAAAATCTTATAAATGATCATGCGATGACCTTGAAGGCTATGCATAATACATGAAAGTAAACCTGCAGTAAAATGTATTCTTTCACTCCTGACTGCCTACATCCCGTGCTTCTTTTCTTCTCCCAAGTGACTCCAATTGGGAGAGTTTTGCTAACTGAGCCAAGGTATGCAGGGATGTGCACATCTCCCAGCTCCGGTATCTTTCTTAGTCATGACAGCTGCAATATGTTAATGGCTTCTGTTTGGATGTGATGGCCCGGTTACTACTTAGGGCACTATGCTAATTAACATAGGATGGCAACAACAGGTGCAAATGTCATTTTACATCAGCATCATGAACATGCAAAGCTAGCTAGCAGCCCAGAAGCAAGCCAAGAAAATGTTAACTTGAGTCAGCAGCCTTGCAATCTCTGAACAGATCTTCTTTAATGCCCATGATTAAAGGATTCACTGTTGCTTTTTTTCCCCGCAAGAATGGTATTTCTGAATATATGAGGATGTCTCCATAAGCTTTTAAAAGTTATGATTCAACAAAATGCACTTCCATGGCAGATCAAGTAAAATGCACGAAGTCTGTATTTATGAAGGTTTCCTTATTGAATAAAAGTCCTACTGAGCCACATTTATCGCACTGAAATGGACATGGTTTTGCACAGAGTGAAATCCTATCAGTTGGCATGGGGTGATTTTCCCAGTGGATTTTATGCATTTTATTTATTTGTATGTTTATTTGGAGATTGGTTCTTCTGAGTCATGTTTTTCTTACATTTTAATGTAATGAAATTGAATAAAAGTGAAACAAATTTCTCTTAGTTAAGGTGCTGCAATTTAATGGTGAGGTGGGATCTTTCTTTACCTCACAAAAGGGAAAATTCATCTACTGACATCTTAAATCAGTAACAATTGTTCATTCTCTAAAATATAACTCATCATAATTTAGACCAAATGATTTAGCTTAATTTTAATAAGGATAACTAAGGATCACTAATTTACTGTACAAATTGTCCCCAAAAAGATTTGCTTGCTTTATTTTCTTTAACAATTTGAGTTCTGTAAGATTTATATTTATGACACAATCCAACATTGGAGATAAAAAAGGAAAAAGATAAAGAAATCCTGATGATAACACAAACATACCTAATGGGTTGAACTGGCTACTTTTGTCCATTCCTCACTAGCTGTGGAACCTTGGCCACATCACTTTCTCTCTGAGCCTCAGTTTCCTTACCTATAAATTGAGGATGTTGAAAATACTTCAGGTGCTATGGGATGGCAGTTGGGATTCTGAATTGAATTCAATTCAGAAAAATTTGCATTTTGGTTGTATCCCTGCAGTAGCAATACTGAGTATCCTATAATTATCTTTATATGTCAATGGCACATAAGCTCTGGAGCTACCCAAGGCTGGGCTTATGTCAGATTTACCTTTTTATTTCCAATACCTAGCACAGTGCTGGGGCATAATTGGTTTCAAAAAATACACTGTGCATGGATTTATAAATAATATGTCAGTGGTTCTCAAGTCTTTTCATCCCAGAACCCAAAGGGCTTTTGTTTATATTGATATTTATAATATTGGAAATTAAAACAGAAATTTAAAAAATATTAATTTATTAAGTCATTTAAAACAATAATAATAAACCCATTATATGGTAACATAAGTAAATATTTTTCTTTAAAAAACAGTATTTTCCAAAGCAAAAAAAATATTGTGAGAGAATAGCTTTTTTTTTTTTTTTTAATTTCAAATCTCCTTAACATCTGTCTTAATGGAAGAAAGCTAGATTCTCATGTCTGCTTCCTCGGACCTGTTGTTTGGGGACATCACAAATGTTTCAGGACACTTATAAAGCAGAACCCAGAAGACTTAACCATGTACTGGGAATTTATATAAAAGTGTCCTTCAGTATCTCAGATGGATTTTGAGGAGGCCCAGAAGGATAAACAAAAGCATGTGATATAAATCATGAGCCATATCATAAAGCAGAGAGCATTAAATCCCAGTGTTTTCATTATTCCAGAAATTTATTATAAAAAATTACCAATTAAAATCTTCAGAAGCAGTATTACATGGTACTTAAGAACATGGATTTTGTCTTAGAATGCAACGGGGTTCAAATCCTATTATTTATCACTGTGCGATTCAGATAAGTAACTTAGCATCTCCCAGCTTTGTTTCTCTCTTTGGGATAACACATGATAATTTCTGTCTCAAAGCATTAGCATGAAAATTAAACAAGATCTCGCATGTGAAGTATTTAGCACAGTGCCTGGGATAGAGTAGACCTCAATGAATGTTAATGATTAGTAAGGGGAGGAGGAGAAAGAGGGACCTTCCTATAAGGATATTTCTTTCATTTTTAAGCCTTCAGAACACATTATAACCCTGCGAAGCCATGATCACTGCTCTAAAGAAGTTCAGTCCAAACACATAAAGAAAATATAAACACACATGGAGTCCCATTGTTCACTTGTGTCTTTCAAAAGCCATCGAAGACAATTCTATTCATAATCACCCAACTACACTTCTCACAGCTCTTATTATTCCTAGCCAGATTTTTGCACTTCAAACCCTTGTAAACCTGTAATATTGAAATATCCAACCACCACTTTAACACAGCTCTGTTATTCACCCAGCCTCTGACTCTCTCACCACTATTTCTGATCCACTAACTTTTCTCTTCCTCTAGGTTCTTTCCTTAACCACCAACGTCTTATATCTGCTCCTTTCCTGCCCATGTTCTGCTTTGGCTTCCAAATTCCAGGAACCACTCTGGCCAAGACAGAGTTCTGTGAAAGGGGGTATGAGGACAGGGCGAAGAGGAGAGGCAAACAGGGATTGGGATTGGACTGAATGGGGAAGAAACAATGGGTCTATGAACATTCCTGTATTCACCATTTTACAATGTCCCAACTTCATTCCACGAATATCTATTGCCTGTCCCCTGTGTGCCCATTGCTCTGTTGGATGCTGAAACAAAACAGGCAGTCCCATTACTCAAGGAACTGAGTGTAGTGGGAGATAAACCGGAAATGTGAGAACCCAATGAGCCCTCTCTGCCGTGTATGTAAATGCTATCCTGAGCTTTTTGTTTGTCTGCTTTATTTAAGGTTCCTGGATCAAAGAAAACTTTATAGACACTAATATTTTCAATTTTCCTTTTATTTGGTACCCCCAAAGATCTTTACACCTTAAGGCGATGCACTACATAAGATTTCGAGTGATAGAGAGGTATCCCATCCTTTGGTAAAGCAGGAGAAGGCTGATGGTGAACAGGGAAGCAGAGGGGAACTGGTGTGATCTTGGAACACGGGGCTAATTCCAGCAGGAATGAGTGAGTTAAAGATCCTAGAATCAGGTGGGTTTTATTTTGTATCTTAAATGTGGGGCTAGCAGAGGAGACTGATAGATGCATAGCAGACTGGCAAATGTCACTGGAACACACTCAGTGAGGCGCTCATGAATGAATATTTGGCCCAAAACACAGAGTAAATTATCCTTTCACATTGCTACTTTAAATGAGGCAGGGTACTATATTTTGAAATAATTTCTTATATTTTTTTTCGTATTCTGTCAATCACGTCTCCTTGTGAGCTCCCATTCATCCAATTGATGGCATCTCACACTTCAGAGGAAACTGGAAATCTACAATAAAGGAGTCAAGGAAACTGGCTATCTTTTTTTTTTTTTCTTTTTCTTTAACTTAAATTCAATTAGCCAACTTACAGTACATCATTAGGGAAACTGGCAATCTAAAATAAAGGACTCGTTGCTCAGTTTCGAGTTTCCAACTAGACTTTTTTCTAAGACTATAGCCTTAAAAGTCAGATTTTGTTGGGGAACAAAAAGTGGGGCTTCGGGGCGCCTGGGTGGCTCAGTCGTTAAACATCTGCCTTCGGCTCTGGTCATGGTCCCGGGGTCCTGGGATCGAGCCCCACATCGGGCTCCCTGCTTGGTGGGAAGCCTGCTTCTCCCTCTCCCACTCCCCCTGCTTGTGTTCCTGCTCTTGCTCTCTCTCTCTCTCTGTCAAATAAATAAATAAAATCTTTTTTTTTTTAAAGTGGGTTTTCTAAATTCCAACAGCTTCAGCCCTACAGATCTAAACCAAAGCTGGAGGCTAGAGCACTGGGCAGCGCAGCAAGGGGATCTGGGCTCCCTGTTGACGGGGACCTCAGCGGGCACCGTGGGGAGGAGCACCTGCTTGCAGCCTCTGTCTGAGGTCTGTGTTCCTTTCCCACAAAAAGGAAATAAAGTTTGACCAAACTGGAAGGTAAAGGAGAAGGAGAGGGTAAAATGTTCTTCGATGCTGCCTGCATCCTCAAGAAGAAACTCAATCCGAGTGCCACACGGCACCCCCCACCCAGGTTCCTCCAAGACAGCCCCATCACTTTGCGGACAGGTCAAAAGAGGCTCTACCCCTCTGAGCTTCAGTTTCTTCACCTTCCAAGTGTGGCAAAGACTGTCACCTAAGTCATAGCATTGTCGTGAGGACTACATTAGGTAACTCGGGTGAAGGGCTTAAAACAGTGCCTGGCACATGGTTCCAGATTCAACACATGTTAGGTAGCATTACAAACAGCATTACTGTCATCGTTATTTCTCTCGATGTGCAGTTGTGGTGTGGGATCAGCCTCCCTTAGGAAGGAGAGAGACTGCGTGTGCATTAGGGAGGGAAACCAGCACGGTAGAGGACACCTTCAAGTTCTTCATTCACCTGAATAGTAATTGAGCATCTACTAGCGCAGGCCCCTGGCCAGGGTGTAAACTTGGTGACCACAAGGATCCAGCTGGATCCTGACAAAACCCATCTGCCTCTCACAGAAGGACGCCCCTATGCCTACAGGTGGCAGGGTGGGCTGCTTGCTTGCCCCCGGCTTCAGCGTCCAGTACCTACCTGGGTGTGATCTGCCCAGAGTGCTCAGAAGCCTCACCTCCCCCTCCCCACCCCTCCCACCCGGGGATGCTTAGTGAGGCAGAAGTAGAAAGGAAGATCCTGTCTATGAATATTTTGTTGCTGTGAAGGTGCTTTCAGAGAAGACAGTGAGTCAGGCTCGGCTTTGCAGGATATTGAAGGAAGAAGTAAGATAAACTTTAAGCCTTTTTTTAAGTAGAGTTTCCTTTATAAGCAAGGAGAATTTAACACCGAAATCATCCAAGATTAGTTCCAAAAGTTACTATTTGGAAGCAGAAGTTTTAACATACACAGCTGCATGAGTGCCTTGATCCACCTTTTACTGATTCCTGCCTTGTATAATTCTTAAGTCCATGTGGTTGAACAGCTGCATGAACTCTTATTACTGTTGCAGGGATGCTGCAGTAAATGAGAGACTCTACCCCACCTCTGCTGGAGCTTCTGATCTTACAGTGGGGAGCTTATGGGTCCAAGGTTGTACACTGGAGTGGAGAGCAATGAGGGGTAGGTCAGGAAGACTTACAAGAAGTGACATTTAAGCTGAGACCTTAAAATGGAAAGACATCTGTAAGTTTTATCTCTCCTCATTTTAAAAATGAAGAAATTAGGGTTGTGTCTTATCCAAGATCCCTTGGTTAGTGTATCTTTATGCTCAATTATTCTGCCTTTGAATTTAATTTTTTTTATGGAAACATGTATCCTGCCAAGTGACAGAAACATCTGAATTCATTTAGATTCTACCCCTTCCACTCCCACCACTGTTCCTCTGGCATCCCATCCTTACTTCCCACCCCCACACTGCTTGTCACCTCTTGCTTTCCCAACTGTGTAAGTTCTGGCTGTGCTCATGTCCATACACCTATCTGCCTAGATAGACTAAGCAGACAGACCTTACTTCTGTCTTCACCCTGTGCTGTGCATGAAAGATTCTGGGGCCCTGAAGTCTCTTTGCTATCCAGAAATAGGAGATGAAGTCTCATCTGATCTCAGATGCTCCAGACCTATTCTGGGAGTTCTAACATCTCCTCTTTCCCTTACTGAGCTTGATGGGGCAGTAGCGTAGACTGGACATGACCTTAGCCTTTGAGCTTCCTGAAGTTCCCCTCTAGCTAGCTTCCCTGCCTAAGTCCCAGGAGATTTTTCCTGTTCTCTGGGACCAAAACCTTAGCACTTAACACATATTTCTTGCCTCTTTGTTTTTTTATCTTTCTTACCCTTTGACTGTAGAATGCCTAGATGTCCAAATGGCATTAAGGATAGGACTAATTTTCAGGAGGAAAAGTTTATGAATATTTCAAACTATAATCAGCCCCTCTGCTGATTATCAAATTGAAAAATATATTTCAAGCCCTTGTTTCTGTATCGTGAAGGTGAGATGTTAATCACAGGAGCAACACCAGAGCCCAGAGGATTTAAATCTATGCACTCTTTCCGCTGCAGAGATTACCTCTTAAACTGTACAAACTTAGGGCCAAATATTCGGTGACACATGCAGGAGGATGTATAATTAAATTCGCCAAGTTGGGGATGCTTTTGTAAACAGCTGTGCGGCAAGCGTGGTGGAAGCGATGCTTCAGATGCAGAATGCAAGGTGTGATTGCAGCAAACTGTCACGGGTGATCTCTCCCACACCTGCCCTATCTTTTTAAGAAAAGGATTGGAACTGTCATAATAAGAAGCAATAGTACTCTGTACATATATTATAAATATATCACAGGCTTTTTATTTTTAAGAACTACAAAAGTAACTATAGAAATGGTTGTGCAAATTTATTCTCTTAACTATCACTTAGATTGTGAACAACCAAGAGAGGGACCCGTTGTGAAACACATTATATAGTAACCAGGAGTCAACATGTCCCAGTACCATTAGATAAGCTGTCCACTCACTTCTATAGTTCTCTCCCGAGAAGTGAAATTCAATGTGTCATATAAAAACTCATGGAGGAGCGCCTGGGTGGCTCAGTCGTTAAGCGTCTGCCTTCTGCTCAGGTCATGGTCCCAGGGTCCTGGGATCGAGCCCCGCATCGGGCTCCCTGCTCGGCCAGGAGCCTGCTTCTCCCTCTCCCTCTCCCCCCTGCTTGTGTTCCCTCCCTAGCTGTCTCTCTCCCTGTGTCAAATAAATAAATAAAATCTTTAAAATAAATAAATAAATAATAAAAAATAAAACTCATGGAATGCTGAAATGGCACAGAATCTACCTGAGATCAGCTACAAACATTTCAGTACAAAAGCATGGGCCACATGAGTCTGGAACCTACTGTAACTATCCGGTGTTCAGCCTTCAGGTGAAGCAAGCCTTGGGTCTACCTATGAACACTTGGGAATTACCAGGAATGGACGAGCTAATGCTGAGAAATGTTTTCTGGATGCACTTTCTTTTTTTGAAAAACACTTTTGTTTTTCACTCCAAACTATTTACTTGTTCCTCTTAGAATTTATTTTTTCCCCACTAAATATATGCATAATATACCGGACAGTTATTACTACATTTATTCTGTTGAGTGTCTCTAGACATGGATCGTCATTATCATTATGATCATTGGGAACTGTAATTTCCAAAATAATTCATGAAGAGATTTTATTGTCTATTTCTCACTGTGACTTCTGGGGCAAAATAGAAAGTTGGTGTGTGTTGCACATAAAGGTAACTTTTCCCATCATCAGGTACGTGATAAGGGGCTAAACATAAATCGCTTTTACTTCCCACCGTCATGGACCACCACACATCACAAGCACACCAGCCCACCTTGTGAGGGTTGCCGACTAGGATGAGGGAAAAGAAGGGATAGAGGCAGAGAGTGAAAACGGAATGTATATAACACCACACTTACACGCATAGAACAGGACGCCTGCTGCCCGGGTTGGCTCTCTGTGCAACGTATCCCCCAGCGCCACCGATTTAGTAATGTTATCCTTTCAAAATAGGCTTTTGCATATACTTCTTCTACATACAACTAATTTTTAAATTGAGAATATTGTCCTCAAAATAATTAACCAGTGACTTTCTCTCTGTAAAAGTATTCAGTATCACTGACTTTTAGAACTAGATAGTCCAACATCTCATCCCAAACGGACTTTGCAGTATCTCAAGTACCTTGTTAACACTTCTGGGTATTATTTCTGTTGAATTAACCCCAAGTTCTGGGGCGCCTGGGTGGTTCAGTCAGTTAAGCATATGCGTTCGGCTCAGGTCATGATCTCAGGGTCCTGGGATGGAGGCCAAGTCAGGCTCCTTGCTCAGCGGGGAGTCTGCTTCTCTTTCTCCCTCCGCCCCTCCCCCCACTCATGGGCACTCACTCGCGCTCTCTCTCACAAATAAATAAATAAAGTCTTTTTTAAAAATGTTTTAAAAAAATTAACCCCAAGTACAGGAGCTTAAAACAAGCATTTTATTATGCTAATGGATTCTCCGGGTCAGTAATTTAGACAAGGCACATGGGAATGGCTTTTCTCTGCTCTTTGAAGGCTTGGTTCCCAGCTAGCAGATTCAAAGGCTGGGCTGAATCCCAAGCAGGGGGCTGAGGTCAGCTGGAGGCATGTTTATTCACATGTCTGGTAGTCGATGCTGGTTGTCAGCTCGGGCCTCAGCAGGGGCTGTTGGTAGGAAACCTTACACCTGGCCCCTACCCGTGGCCTGGGCTTCCTCGTTGTACGGAGCTTCAGGGTGTTCACTGCTACCTGGTGGGCCGGGCTTCCAACCGTTGAGTGTCCCAGCCAGCAAGGCTGAGCTGTGCTTTTATTACTGAGCCTCAGGTATCACAGTGTCACTTAAACCACATTCTACAGGCTACAAGCAAATCACAAGCTTGCCCAGAGCCAAGAAACGGAGTATGTGACTCCTTGTCTTGAGGAGGTGGGAGAAAGGTTCTAGAAGAGCTTGCAGGACAGGAAGTCATGGTGCAGCTGTGCAGGGGAATCACCCCTGCTGAGCCGTGGACACCTGCGTCCACTGCAGCGCCCACAGCCTTAGGGAAACCACGTGGCCATAGGAGTGCCTGCCGGGAGCCAGGGTCCACGCAGCTGCTTCTGGGCCAAGACCTTTGGAGAATGCGGTTTGCTCCATAGATTCAAAGACCAACTAATAATAAGGCGGGGGAGGGAGGGGAGATCATTTGAATTATTATTCATCATGACATATAACAATTCCATTGATTTGGCTGTTTACTCTCAGTTGATTCGTTGGCATCCCAAAGATCCAGTAAAACATCGCTTTTTCTCTTTGTAAAATATATTCTTTTCATTAAAAAGCAGTTACAAGCGGAACATTGATGAGAAACAATGTAATAAGAAGTAGAAATTCCTAAATGATGCTTCGGAATAGCTTGACTAAGAAAATAATGTGGACATACAAACAGAAAATTATATTTTAGGATTTTTGTGTCCTTTTTTTGATGAAAGAGAGATTTAGGTTTGAGAGTCTATAAATGGGGCAGCTTTAGAGGTTCTAGGATAGTGAAGGACATCTGAAGTCACTTTTTAAGCCATGGCTGGTAGATTTCAGACTAGAAGAAACCATTAGATTTCTCAAGGTATAGATACGAGTGTAAGCACAGCTATGAGACATACGCATCAGAAACTGCATTAGTAAAATGGTAAATAGGGTCCCCAAAATATTGAAATAGTGTATGTCCTCTGAGAGGACACATGGACATGTGTGATTACGACCCTTGCTAACTTTTGTAATCTTTTGCTTTTCAGATACTATTTGGCAATATAACCCTGAAAGTTTAAGCTCCCACTTTGGTGTTTTCCATAATTATATAAGCTTTAAAGCAATAGCTTAAAAGAAAATTGAAAGATTTATTCTACACTTTAAACCCTAACATATTAGTAAATACTTCAGGGCCAAAAATTAGCTTATATCATATCCTAGTAAAATGTCCTTGAAAGTATTTTATGACTCCAAATCCTAAATATATGTTTTTTCACAAAGAGATATTTAGCTAATGGAATTATAACTCCTTGCCTAAGCTTATGTATTGTGCTTGCTAAGTGAGCTTTCTCAGAAATCCATGCAGCATTTACAGGGCTTTTAACTCCAAAAAGTCAAACCCCGGCTGGACCCACTAATACCAAGCACATATTATTTTCATGCACTTCCATTTGCATGTGCAAATACCCATATTTGCTCATGGAAATTGCACAGGCAAGCAGGTGATAATTTAGAAAAAGGACAGCACTATTCAGCATGCACCAATGCATGAAGAAACTCATGCTTTCAGTGTATGGAGATTGTCCAATCCTCGGGCAGTTCACGCAGAAAGAAATTAATATTCTTGTATGCATGGCAAGTGAATTGACAAATAATGAGGATGCACTTGAAGGAGACTGCTAGAAGTTAGCATTATTTCACAGTAATTTTATTATTGCTTTGCTTATATAATCCACTATCATTATTCAGCTTGGGGGAAAAAAACTAGGCTGAGCAGAAAAATTAACTGGTCTATTTCCTCCTCTTTAATTTCCGGTGTCCATTTTCATGGTTATTTTTGCTGTTTCTGCTTCCTCTAAATACGCGTATTTTTTTTTTTTTTGCTCAATTGAAATATATTTGGTAATGTGAAAATCAGCTTCTTTTGCTTTCGCTACCTTAATTACACTTTGTTAATTCTGCTGGCTTCCCCCCCTCATTTTTCATAATCATCTTCTTCTTTATCAAAATGGCGGCCCATTTTCTCATTGTAGCCCCCATTATCCTATCTCCTTAAAGAGTAGGCTGAATGGAAAGGGGTTTGGGGACTAAAATATGGAGGATGGCAATGTTTTTGTATACTGCTTTTGTGAGCATGAGTTCCTTCAAGAGCCACACTTGCAGCAAGTAGAGTCAATCTAGAGTCATGATCCAAGTATCAGTGCTTTTTCCCTCCAATGGTTCAGACCTCTGTCAAAGTCCCTCTCCTCCCCGTATTATAGGGTATCAGCCGTTGGCTCACAAGTAAGTATGGTTACCCACCATGCGGTACATTCTGGCTTGACCACCATACTGCTGCCTCGACGGTGTGTACACTCCATTTGCCAGGCCCTGTGCCCACTAGACACCACCCCTCTCTGGGCACTGCTGTGCCCACACACCCCAGAGCTTCCTACCACTGTTAGCACAGCTGATCCCATGAGGATCCAACGTTGTTGACTCTTAGCTTTTGAAGTGGATAAGAATGCTCCTCTCTCTTCATGTATCACCTTATGTCAGATGGCTGCAGCCAAAACAGCATGTTTGTGCCCCAGGAGTCTTCACATGGCCAAACAGCTCTTTCAGTCTGAACTTACAGAGCCTGCTCACAGGTCACTAGAAGCCTCAGACATGAGTCCAGTTGAGGGAGGGAGAGGAATGTGCTGGGCTGATAGACACTGCCATCTGAAAAATTCTGAGAATCTGCCTTCCCCTCGGAAGTCTGAGGTGGTGTTACTGAATCAAGTGCCTTGGATGGGTTATCCAGGAGTCCCTCCCACAAAGAGACTTTGGGTGGGCCACCCCACCAATCCGCCTGATAAGCTCACACATCTTTGGATCTCAGCAATCAACACAACTTGGGCTAAGACCCCTGCCGCATTTCATATTCATTTCTATTGGTTCTTCTGTCTGAAATGATTATTTGGCTCATTGGTTCTCAGAAATGTGGGGTCAGTATTAGCATCAAAATTCCTAGCGGAGTTTTGTCACTTAATGAGTCATTAAGGATCATTTTTTAGTCAAAAGGAAAAGAGTAAGGAAAAAAGAAAGGGGGAGAGGAAGAGAAAGAGAAAGACACTGGTGGAGGAAGTGACTGTACAACAGGACTGGTAAAGCCAGGGTCACCCGTCACCCCACCAGGAGGGGTTACTGCACTGGAACCATGAGTCACTCCGGAGGAAGGGGTAGAAAGACAACGCATCTAAACATCGAACTCTTAGGTCGGAAAGGACTTTAGATCACCCTGTTGTTAAAAAGCCATTTTATAATCTGAATAATTGTTTTTAATCTGATTAGATAAAGCTACGGGGACATCACTTATTTAGAAAGAAATGGACACTAGAAGGAGGAACATATTTAAAAAGTTGGAGAAAGAAAGAAAGAGGAAGGAAGGAAAGAAAGAAAGAAAGAGGAAGGAAAGAAGGAAGGAAGGAAGGGAGAGAGGGAGGAAGGAAGGAAGGAAAGGAGGAAGGAAGGAAGAAGGAAGGAAAGAAGGAAGGAGGAAGGGAGGAAGAAAGGGAGGAAGGAAGGAAGGGGGGGAGGAAAAAAGGGAGGGAGGAAGGAAGGGAGGGAGGGAGGGAGGAAGAAAGGAAGGAAGGGAGGGAGGGAGGAAGGAAGGGAGGGAGGAAGGAAGGGAGGGAGGGAAGAAGGAAGAAAGGAAGGAAGGGAGGGAGGAAGGAAGAAAGGAAGGAAGGGAGGAAGGAAGGAAAGGAAAAAGAGCAGCATTCCCCCAAATAAATTTGTAGATCAAAGAATACTAGTAAAAAAAATGTCATAGTTGTGATTTTTCATCGAAGTACAAAAACTGTACCATGAATCAGGCAACCATTAGACTGACCAAGCTCTCGCAGATCATAAGGGAGAATGGAAATAAAAGATGAAGTCACATGCTATATTTCTGAAACCAACCTAAGTTGCATCATGCAAATTTTTAGTTTCGTCATAGAGGCAACCTGTTTGTGTGAAAAAAAAATCAGGAATTTTTATTATGAGAACAACTACAAATCCTAACTCACTAATATGGTAATGAACCATTTCTAAGAGGTGGCAAGTTCTTTTTGTCTACTTTTCAAAATTAAGATTTATAAAAACGGGGAAGAAATTGAAAATTACTTCTCTAAATTGTTTTTTGCTATTTTTAATTTAAAGAATAATTTCATTTAATAGTAACTGTCTATTTTAAGCTATTATATGGATACATTTCTGGATATCAACCATTCAAATTTCTGCTAATGGAAACCGTGGTCATTGTCATAGTTGAGAGTAATTTGTTGTAACTTTGATGAACTCTGTGTGTGTGTGTATGTGTGTGCATGTTTTAATAAAGTCTGTATCTTATCTCTAATATTAAGACTTGAGCTAAAATAAGAAACAAGACTAATGAATATCCATAGGCAACTGGAAAGCTTATTCCATATATGAGAAATTTTTTTTAAAGATTTTATTTATTTATTTGACAGAGACGTGAGAGAGGGAACACAAGCAGGCAGAGTGGGAGAGGGATAAGCAGGCTCCGCGCTGAACAGAGAGCCCGATGCGGGGCTCGATCCCAGGACCCTGGGATCATGACCTGAGCCAAAGGCAGACGCTTAACGACTGAGCCACCCAGGCGCCCCTATGAGAATATTTTCTAACGAGACATTCTTTTCTCTTAAAAGTTGCCAATAGGAGGGCTCTATCTTTCCCTAATTGCTCATCCATCAAATCTATGATAATATAACATTTTAAATACTTATTATAAATTTTACATCTTAACATACAGTATACCTGGCCAATCATAAATGTGGGCTTTCACCCTGATAAGAAAATATTAAAAACTGAAACATGTTTAACCATGGTGGATCATTTTTATACTTTGAAAGGACAAACAGAGAATTGTTATTTTCATATTTCTCACTATTCACAGCTCCGTGTGGCTCTTCACATTTCAGATTTACCTTGCTCATTCTTTGTTAATTAAAAATGTTAAAAACCAATCTTTTGTCAAACCTTTTCTGTAGTTAATAGGCTACCATATAGCTGATTAATGTCTAATTACCGTGTGTGAGTAACCCCGGCCTATGTCCTGCTAGTAAACATTTAAAAATTTAACAGAGTAATTTGTTCATATTACAATATAGTCTTTATCTCAATTCACCTGAAGCATGTCCAGCATGCGTCTGAGGTTAATGAGAGTGGAGACGTGCATCAGTGACGAGGCGCACTTCAGCGAAGCGGTGGGATCCGAGGTCAGGACCAGGTGCCCTTCGGCAGCTTATCTTTCCTCCCTGTTTAGTGGGGTTGCAGAGAAGCACCATCTTCATTCCTTAGAAAACTGATTATGATAAGGACCTGTCCCATTTCTAGTTTGCCTTCTAAAAACCCACAAGCTGCTATTCTGTACTTCACCCAGGCCACTTGCCTTGCATTCACCAGAGTTGCCAATAGACTGACTGTTTTCCTTAATGGAGCTCCGAGGGATAGCACCTGCTAACTTAATGCTGAATGCACGAATGAATGAAAGTGGTCTGCTTCAAGGGAAACCACGTATTCATGAAATCTAGTCCAGGTTCATTCTGTCAAAATGCCCCATCTCTTTCTTCCTCCTGAGTGACTTTTTTTTTTTTTTTTGGAAGGGATCTGGGTCATGTGCTAATACTGACTCTGAAAATAACAAGTTATTATTACCTTTATTATTTTTCCAGACAGCTTTCTAAAGCAATTTCTTCTCATATTTCTTACAAAAGCCCCCTTTCCAGGCCCTTTGGATGAGCTGTCATTTCTCTCAGTACCACCTTGAACTGGGAGACCAATCATCGTGCTATTTCCTCTCAGATGCTAAAGAAATCTTTTTTCAAAAAGAACACGCCCTACCTTCCCATGTACCCCCGTCATTTCATGTGTGTAACAATTTCATGTTCAAAATATCAGTTACTTTGATTCTCTTTCAACAGGGAAATATTAAAAAATACAATTAAATCATTTTATTAATCCACTTAGTGCTCTCTGATCCTTTTCTTGTAATATTAGAAAAATCACATGAAAAACATTTTAAAATTATAAAACATCCCATTTAATCTTCTTGACTCATCTATAAGTGTCATCAATCAGAATATTTAATTTTTAATTATTTTTAAATATTTTATCATGTAAGTTAGGTTATCTCTCTTTCAAAGTGAATGTGAAAATAACACACCTTTTTTTTCTCCCTCAGAATTCTCCGGCAATCATTACAAATCCAGAAGAAAAATCATGGTTCTGACGAGTAAGGGTTTCCTTGCTCCCCGTAATATCACTTGCGTTACAGTCACCTAACATTCTGCTTAATCAGCTTAATATCTATTTATAGTCAAAGACGTCATACCTAGTTTGCCAGTCACATAAAAAGAATCATTCTTACCACATCTGCTTTAGCATAATCTATGCTAAATTATTTTTGATAGTAAGAAGATAAAAAGATGAAATAATTCTGTGTCCACAGCACTAGGAAACTTCTCTTTTTCCCCACCCATCCCTCA
Organism: Mirounga leonina; assembly: GCF_011800145.1. Lineage (NCBI taxonomy): Eukaryota > Metazoa > Chordata > Mammalia > Carnivora > Phocidae > Mirounga > Mirounga leonina. The sequence goes on along the minus strand of NW_023270316.1, from coordinate 28,950,173 downwards.
AAAGGCACATTGACATGTGTACTGCAACCTTGGCCTGCAAGCTCATCATACACCCTCTGAAGCTCATCCTTGAACCATAGATTCAAAATTCCTGCTTTAAATCAGAGGCTGATAAAACACAAGACAATGATACAAAACTTGTGACAAGTGAACTATGACATCGGGATTTCTAGAAATTTCTGTTGCTTGACTGAATTGACTCTTCGAACAAAAACTTATTGAGCTACTACTAGAGACCAGATACAGGAGATACAATAGTGAACAAAATAATCCACTGCTCTCAATGAGTTTATAGTCTAGATAAAAAAGACACCTGGAACAAGACACCTGAGGCAGAGATACTTAAAGAGTAAGAAAAACATGGGGCACCTGGGTAGCTCAGTCAGTTAAGCGGCAGACTCTTGGTTTTGGCTCAGGTCATGGTCTTACGGGCTGTGGGATCGAGCCCTAAGTTGGGCTCTGCGCTCAGTGGGGAGTCTGCTTCAAGATTCTCTCCCTCTCTCCCTCGCCGCACTCTCTCTCACACTCTCTCTAAAATAAGTAATTAAATCTTAAAAAAAAAAGAAGAAGAAGAAGAAGGAAAACATGCTAAGAAGCACAAGAGGCACAGTTGGCAAAGAAATAGACTGAGGAATTTGACTGGGCAAAAGCATGGTGTCCTTCATGAAGGGTCTTGGACCACAGAGTCATTGTGATGTGACTGGCAGCCCTGGTGGGAAGAAGAGGGAATTGGGAACAGAAGTCACCAGAGGAAGGAGAGCCCCAGGAAGGGTTTTTGTGGTGGTGGTGATGGTGGTGCTGGTTTGACTTGATTTTTTTTTTTAATGGAGTGCTATTGGACATAGGACACTGCGTACATTTAAGATGTCCCATGGATTGAGTTAATACGTTTGCATGGCGATATGATATCCCCAATAGTGTTCGCTAACATCTCTATCACTTTACACGATTATCATTTCTTCTAGCGTTGGAAACACTTAAAATCTAGACTCTTAGCAAGCTTAACATTTATAACACAGTTCTGTTGAAGAGATTTTAGTGAGGTTTGCCTTAGCGAGCTTCAAAATATCCCCCTGTCTGAGTAACATGAATAGAATCCGGGCTTAGTTTTCTTTACCCTTACATGGAGCTTCACCTGACCCCTGAGTTGCTTTACCTGAGCTTAGATCTCTCATTGAAGCTGTTCTACAATCACTAAATAAATGGCATATTTTCTTTTCTTTTTCATCTGATATTTTCCAAGAGCAAAAGCTAAGCTACAAACTTGATTTTTGACCTGAGAAAATGCAAAGAACTCTTTCCTTTAAAAAGTTATCTTGCTTGGCAGACACGTATATCTGAGCTCTGGCAAATCTACTTAAACTTGCTATTTGGAGATTCATAAAACTTGAATAAGTCAAATTTGTTCTGTGGGTGTTTTATCCCTCAATCAGCCTTCAAGATTGTCTTATTTCTTCTCTTCTTTTTATCTGTTTAAGGGGAAGAAATACCCGCTAAGTGTACCATTTAGGTCCTTCCCCTCTCTTTTCTAAGCTCATAAATCAAAACAGAAGCAAACATTTTCTGGATTTCTCCACACTCATCCCCTCTCTGCAATATTTATTGAATATGCAGACTGTGTACACGGCTCACTCTCCCAGACACAATAAGAGAAATAGAATTATCCCCTTCTGCCACGCACCCGAAGAAAGAAACAAAACACATGCTCCACAGTTGTATGACAAGGAAGCCTCTAAAACACTACAAAATGAATTGTACCCTGTGTATGTGTTCATATATTTTCAACCTAAGACTGTGGAGATTCTCTAGTAGAGGACAAGTAGGAGCCCAGGACAAAATCAAGCTTTTGAATGGCATTTGTAATCTGGTTTCTAAAAAGATTCTCATACAGAAAAGAAGCAGAGAATAAAAAACAAAAATCAACAACAACAAAACAATATATTTCGTCATAGGAATGACACCAGTGAGAGCATTTGGGCTGTTTTTTTTTTTTTCTTGTTTCACTGAGGTCTAGCATGCACTTAGTAAAATGCACAGCTCTAATAAGCATATAGCTCAATAGAATCTTGCATCTGTATACACAGATCAAGACCTAGAACATTCCAGCACCCCAGAAGTCTCCTTCTTACTTCTTCCCAGTCAATGCACACCTTGACTCCCAGTGTTGATCACTGTTCAGCCTTTGACCCGACAAGGGAGCTTGGTGAAGAAAACACCCTCTAGTGTGTCAAGAAAGAGGGAGAAAACTATATTCCAGAAAGGTCTGAAGGAGTCTGTAACAAGATGCCAGCACCAGGATAGTGTTAGGGAAAATGTTTGCACAGTCTCTTCCCCAGCCTGGATGCCACTCCCTCCGTCAGCGATGCCAGCTATATCCTACCCTTCCAAACCAGCTGGGAGGTCCTCTCTAGAAGCCTTTCTATCCCTTCCAGTGCAGGAAACTGAACCTACTATGTGCTCCAGAGCTCCCTGCGTTTAGCTCTATCAGAACCATGATCGTATCATTTGTTTGTAATCGTTTGTCTGGCTAGCTTCAAACCTGTTCCTTAAGACCTGGAATCCCACTTTATTATTGTATCCCCAACTCCTAGCAGTCACATGTAAACTAACACATTTGTCCAATATATTTTGTTTCAAAACTGAATTCATTGAAGGGTGGGCCATTAAGCTAGTGATTAAAAGACTTGGTCCTTGTTCTTATTCTTCCACCACTACTGGAATACTTTAGAAAGAAAGTACACACACGTTTTCTGTTTCCTTTTTTATTACCCTAGTTTCCTACAACTTAAGTTTTGTGATGATGCTCACTGATGTACTTCCAAGGGCTCAAACTACTTCCTGGCACTAATAAGCCTTTAAGAGAAATTTGCTGAATGAGTGAATGAATGAATGGACAAACGAAAGAATGAATGAGTGGAAAGAATAAAAGAATGAATGGATGGAAAACTCCCCTTTAACAGGTACTATAAGATCATGCTTCCTTGGTCTCTCAATTCTGGCTTACTTAAGTTGTAATGGGATATAAATATCCAGATAGTTACATAATATATTAAACATAAAACCAAAACTGTTGGAACAAGAAGTCTATGTGTTATTTATTTTGAAAAGAAGACATGAGTGTCTTCTTATATAACTGTCATTGTATTCCTGCATTTTGTAGACTCCCAGACATTATGAGTGAGCAGAACTGGGTAATTTGGATAATTTCCACAGAGCCAAGTCAGGCATCCATAACTCTTTGCAGTTTGGGGAAGAATTGGACTAGCAGAAATATTCACTTATTTTTAACTGCTCTCTCTCTCTTCCCCACCCCACCCCTGTCATATCTCTCCTTTCTTCTAAGGTTTATTACCTGGAATCCCACTTTATTATACTCATTTCTGCAAATCTTCTAAGTACACAAAGCTAGTTTCTCCCCATTATAGCGGCCAGCTCAGTGCATATCTTAGTCTGACCCTCTATCTCCTCTCATCCTGTCCCCATCTTGCCACACCATACCTAGGTCCTGATCCTAACACCTCAGGAATTTCTACTCCACTGGGGGAAATATCCCTAAATCTTTAACTATAAGATCCATCCGCATCTTTGGTTTAATTGATATCTGTCCGCCTGATTCTCAGTGCAGCTTTTCCTCATGCACCAATCGTCCCCAGAATTCTGAGTCAGGAAGAAGACTCAGAGGTCTCTAGGTCAGCCTGCTGATTTCCAAGATTGTTCTTCCCTTTTCCACTTCCATGGCACTGGCCTATCCCCAAGATTCATACAGTGGCTCTGTCTCCATTCTTGCTTGCCTCCAGTTTGTTCTCCACCTCACTGCTCGAGAGACTCTAAATCTGATTTCTGGTCAAAATGAAACAATATTCACACTTTGATGTATCAATACCACTCCAAATACAGAGCAATAATGTATGTAAAATATATTTTTCTAAAAGAATATAAGAAGATAGGGTAAAAGAGAGGGGATGGCCCTATTTGGGGGCCATGGCAGAGCACAAGGACCCAACTGCAGTGGCTGACAAGAAACTACTAAAGTCGCTAGACAAGAACATAACAGGCAGAGAAAAAACTCTATGGAGGTGTGAAGGCTGTGATGCCATGTATTTTGAGTTGATGTCTTCTGACAGTCATAAATTTATTGTAAAAAAACTCTACCTCAACATCAGGAACAGTAAGAGCCATGTTGAATGACCCAGTTCAGTTGTGGAAAATGGAGCCATCGAAGTTGGTTTTAAATGATCCCTTCACATGCACTATTAAATGTACTTATTTCACCTACAGCTTTTGCCAGACTAACAGCTCCACTGAGAATGCCAAATTCCCAATTGCCCTTGAAATTACACTGGAAATGCAAATGGCTGGGAATTTCCTAGGTTGTTAAATAAAATACCATCTAAAAAACTGTTCGTTTTTTAGCTTTCAATTCTCATAGTTAAAAATTCTTTTGTGTTTGCTATTGCCTGTTGCAGATGAGAACTATAAAGTGCACTGAGAAGGAGATTTCTGTCAGAGTTGAAATTTGTTTCCTGCATAAACCAATTAAAGACATTTCCACAAACTATACAATAAATAAATATGTCAATTTGTAGATGGTTATACCTTATCTTTTTGATGCAAGACTTTTTAAGTTACTTCAGTAAACATAAAGTAAATGCCAAGAATTAAATTTTTTTTTAAGATTTTATTTATTTATTTGACAGAGAGACACACGGTGAGAGAGGGAACACAAGCAGGGGGAGTGGGGGAGAGAGAGGCAGGCTTCCCACAGAGCAGGGAGCCCAATGCGGGGCTCGATCTCAGGACCCTGGGATCATGACCTGAGCCAAAGGCAGTCGTCCAACGACTGAACCACCCAGGCGCCCCCAAGAATTAAGTTTAAATGTGCAACTACATATAAACATGGAAACTACATATTGACGTGTTTTTAGTGTTTTTTTTAACCAGTTGTGAATTTGTTAGAGTTATGACTAGCTCTTCTCAAGTTATGCAAATATTTAAGAATAAACATGTCTTAACTTAGTTAAAACATTGATCCCTATGACACTCAGATACACAAGAATCTCTTCCTAAGTGCCATTTGATGAAAAGCTACAAGCATGGTCAGGTTCACAAACATGGTAAGAAAGCTATCATCATTTCTTCTCAACATTTTTCTTAGTATCCTAAGGAGCCAGGAAAGTAAGTGAATAAATAATCTTGGGAAAGAAGAAATAAAATAGTCATTATTTGCCAATAGTATGATGGTGTATATAGAAAATTCTAAAGACTCTGTAGAAAATTATTAGAATTAAATATGAGGTTAGGAGATTAAAAAACTGATCACAATTGTTGAAACTGAGTAAAGGACACATGGAGGTTTATAATACAATTTTATTTTTTTTGTTTGAAATTTTCCATAACAAAACTTAAAAAAAAAAAGAAATAAAGTTCTTGGATAAAGGTTAATATACAATAATCAACTGAATCTGTATACACGAGAGCCACAAAAAATAATTTTTTTTAAAATATCACTTACATTAATAGCAAAATATATCAAGTACTTAGAAATAAATATAAGAATTAAAAATCTCTAAGCAGAAAATTATAAAATAATATTGGGAGAAATTTTAAAAATCTAAATGCCTATAGGATAATTCTTGATCAACTGAAGAGTCAATATCATAAAGATGTCAATTCTCCCTAAAATGATCTATACACCCAACATAATTTCAGTCTCCCAACAGCTTTGTATGTGTGTGTGTGTAACTTGACAAGATGATTCTAAAAGTATTATTAAATTTATATTTGAAAATGCAGAAGTCCAAGAATAGCCAAGATAAAGAGGAAAAAGTTAAAAGATTTGCTCTATTGGATATCAATGATTATCATAAAGCTATAATAGTAAGATGGTATATCGGTGGTACAAATGGTGGACAGATAGACCAACTGAAGAAAATAGAGAGCTCAGAAACAGATTGCTGTATACATAAACACTGATTTATAATAAAGGTGCCACCGCAGAGCAATGGAAAAAGAGTAGTCTTTTAATAAATGTTGCTGGCATAACTGAATGTCCACAGAAAGAAAAATTATCTCTACATGATACTATAGACAAAATCTATTCCAAATGGTTCGTAGCTATTTATGTGAATGGCTGATAATAATAATAATAATAATAATAATAATAATAATAATAATAATGTGTAGAATACTTTTGTGATGTTAGGGAAGGAAAAGATTTCTTAAGTCAATAAAGAAAAGGATGATAAATATTACTATATTAAAATTAAGAAGTTCTGTTGATTGAAGAAAGAAAAAGCACTGTCAAGAGTGCTAAAAGGTAAGAGGCACCTGGATGGCTCAGTCCGTTAAGCGTCCAACTCTTGGTTTCAGCTCAGGTCATAATTTCAGAGTCATGAGATTGAGCCCCACATCAGGCTCTGAGCTCAGTGTGGAGTCTGCTTGTCCCTCTCCTTCTGCTCCTCCTTTCCCCCACTCGTGCACTTGCACTCTCTCTCTCTTTAAAATAAATAAATAAATAAATAAATAAATAAATAAATAAATAACACCTTTTTTAAAAAGGTATTAAAACGTAAGCCATGGCATGGAAGAAAATATTTTCAACAATTTAACCAAAAAAGAGTTTATAATCAAAATATGTAAGAACCCATAAAAATCAATTAGGGAAACATACAGACAATCCAATGAAAAAGAGGTAGGACACTGAACAGGTATTCTTAAAAAAGGACATCCAAAGAATCAATAAATTTATATAAAGGTGTCAACCTCACAATGAGGTACCACAGTACAGTTATAAAAATGGTTAAAACTAAGAACAACTAATACCAAGTGTTAGCAAGGATATGGAGCAATAAGAATTCTCATATACTGCTAGTAAGATTATAAATTCATAAAATTACCTTGTTGAACAACTTGGTATTGTCTACTAAAGCTGAAGATATGCATATAATTTAAGCTAGCAATTCCATTTCTACATATTTATCTAACAGAAATGCAGGCCATGCTCACTAAGAGGTGTATACAAGAATGATATTAGTAACATTATTCATTACAAATCCTGGCTGGAAAAAAACAAAATGTCTGTTAACATTAGAATGCATAATTAAATTGCAGAATGTCAATACAATTAAATACTAAATAGTAATGAAAATTAGTGAATTATAGCTCTCAGCAACAAGATAGAATAATCACACAAAAAAGATACTGAGTGAAAGAAACAAGATCCAAAAAATATATATTCTATGATTTCAATTACATAAACTTCAAAAACAGGTAAATCTACATGATGGTGTCCGAATTCAAGATACTGGTTATCTTTATAGAGAAGAGAGAGGACAGAGATTAGGAAGTGATCTGAAAGGGGATTCTGAGATGCTGGCAATGTTTTATCTCTCCACCTTCATAGGAGTTATAAAGGTATTAGACTTGAGATAACTGAGTTATATAAATGTGCATTATAAGCTTTTAAAGCAGTTTAGAAATGAAAAAATATATATACAGTAAAATCAGTCAGAAACAAACAAACAAAAACCCCAAATTGATATATAAATAATGTTAGAAATCTTAGAATTTTAAAAAAATTCTCATGGAGGAGCACCTGAGTGGCTCAGTCAGTTAAGCATCTGCCTTCTGCTCAGGTCATGATCCCAGGGTCCTGAGATCGAACACTGAGTCAGGCTCCTTGCTCAGCGGGGAGCCTGCTTCTCCCTCTCTCTCTGCCTCCTGCTCCCCCCACTTATGCTCTCTCTCTGTCAAATAAATAAATAAAATCTAAAAAAAAAATTCTCGGGACACCTGGGTGGCTCAGTCGTTAAGCATCTGCCTTTGGCTCAGGTCATGATCCCAGGGTCCTGGGATTAAGCCCCGCATTGGGCTCCCTGCTCGGTGGGAAGCATGCTTCTCCCTCTCCCACCCCCCCGCTTGTGGTCTCTCTCTCGCTGTGTCTCTCTCTGTCAAATAAATAAATAAAATCTTAAAAAAAAAAATTCTCATGGAAATTTGTTTTAAAGCCCAAAAGATGAAATAATACTTAGATAAGACATAATTCACTAAAAGATAATATTGTGGAAATTGCTGTTAATACATCATGGACCAAAAAAAAAAAACTTTAAAAAGTCATAGAGGATAAAGTGAGGGTCTTAAGCATATATCTAATAGGCATTTCAGAAAAAGATGTTAGAAAAACAATATTTAAAAGAATATAGTTAAGGATTTTCCAAAACTGAAGAAATACCTGAGTCCTGAGATAAATAAAAATAACCCCATGCCTAGCCACATGATAGGAAAGCTGCAGAATATGAAGGATAAGGGTAAAATCTTAAAAGCTACCAGAGAAAAAAACAACCTACCAAAAAAAGAACAATTAGACAGTAGATTTCCCCTCAACTAGAATATATGCCAAAATATAATGGTTTTCTTAAATTTTAGGAGGAAATAAACAAACCTTCAGTTTTATACCAAGCTAAGCTATCATAACCAGTACACTAAAGACATCTTCAGACATCGGAGACTAAAAGAGTTTAACACTTACAGATCTCAGAAAAAAAAAAAAAAAAAGCTATTAAAGGATATACATATTCTCTATAAGAATCAGTCTCCTTTGGACCTTTATTCCCCATTTCCCTTCCCATTACTTCTGAAACACATTGTCTATCAAGTAAATAATTCTCTCTCCAAAACCCTCAATATGTTTACCTTGTTTTCCTTTCCCTGATTTCCTCTGGATAATTATCAGTCTTGTATGAACAAACATACTGTTGGTCTCTCTGCTCCTGTGTCCAGAGTACTGGATACTATTGAAAAAAAAAAAATAGGAGTAATAGTGAAACAAAAGAATTCAGCTAATTAAGCCATGTAAGTTACACACAACCAGGATTTTCAGTCTATTTAATATTTCGTTCATGTACACCAACCATCTCCATTTACATTCCTTATATTACTTATTCCAAGCTTCTTGTTCCTTCCTCAAACCCTTCATTTTTATTCTCATTATTGCCAGCAAAATTGCTCTTAGCTTTCAGGGTAAAGCAAATAAACAAAAAGGACCTGAACCACCTCAACTTATCTATTTGCGAGAGGCCAAAATCAAAATGACTACAATTGAAAGTGTGTCTCTCTGTTATTGAAGTCATTGAAACTATTGAATTCCATAAAAAATCACATGGTTATTTGCATGCAGAACTGCAAGTAGAACCCGTAGCCTCCATTTCCAAATCCAGTCCTTTGTTCTGTTTTGCCGCTGTATGCCAAGATACTAGTGTTTTACCCAAATCTTTCAGGACAAAAAAAAAAAAAAAAAACAAACCTGCAGGCCATACATGTAAAGTTTCCTATTAAAAAAAAGTCTTATTAGGAAAAATATTCCATTACTATACTAACCACTTCCCTTAGTAAAAATATCAGTTTGATGAAAAGATACAGGTAAAGAGGTAGTTGTCAGCCGAATTGCATGCTTGTCTACACCTTTCACACCAGTGAAGGCCTTCCTCCTGTTCAGTATTGCTTGTTACCTCTGATGCCTACAGCTACACTTGCTCATTGACAAGACAGCATCTCTAGGTCTACTAGGGAAATGCAGAAACTCTTTGCTCATAAGTTGTTGATCTGCTTCCACTGTGATAAACAACTGGAAAACTAGAGTGAGAAGCAAAACAAAATACTGTATTATGAGAAACAGGATTGCACTGAAGGAAAAGAATGTGGTTTTGCCACTATGCAGACTGGTCACAAATCCTAGATATGAAATTACTAGCTATGTGTCCTTAAGCCACAATCATACTGAGTATATAATCATTTCATTAAATGATTATATGTTATGTTTATGTTACGATTATGTTCTCCATGACAGGCATGGGCTAAATACTTTAGCAAAACCCATCAAGAAGTCAAAATATAATTGAATTCAACATTCTGATTGTCACAGTATGTCTGATACTGGCATTTAAGTGTCCTGGACTTGTTAGGTGTAAGTCAATACTACCATTTGTCTCATGTGATGGAAACTTGAGTCTTAGAGAGGTTTCGTTGCCTAAAGTAACAGAATGTGCAAGAATCAGGATTCAGAAGCAAGCAGTTCACCCCCTCCCCTGTGGTCTTAACCAAGCATTTGAAGGCCCATGGCACAGGTGCCAGATCTGGCCCCCAGTACATTTCATTATGCCTGGACAGTGTTTTTAGAAGGAAAACATCCCCCTCAAAGTCTGGATTTCTGGTTTCTGAAAAATTGGAAAGTCGTACAACAGTGAGCTGATATTGGAGCGTGGTGGCAGCGAACTGGGGCTGAGTAGCAGCTGCTCCTTCAGACAAGGCTCGTGCTCAGTGGTCCCCACCCCTCCCCAATGCATTACACCCACCTGCTTCATACACGGACATCACCTGCCCGACTCCTGCAGGCGTTGGTGGCCAGAACCCCATACATTCCCTCCGAGCCAGCTATGTTGTCTCTGAGTCTTATTGCACCCTCTTATTAAATGGGAATATCGAGGCCTAGCACACACGTCTATGAGAAATAAGTTCAACAACGTACACTGATGCATCAGATAATACTACACATTTAATAAGTAGTAACAATTATTGTCATTACTTTTATTAATAAAAGCATGAAAACTAAGTAAAGTTTTCAACCAAGGAATCAACATTAGCCTCTTGCAGAGACTATTATTTATACCAACAGCAGCCAATTAATTTAGGTTGAAAATATGCTGATCTCTGAAACATTTTCTAAAACTAGCTTGCTACCAAATAAAAAAAAGAAAACAAAAATGAGCAACAAAAACCCCCTACACATTAATGAGTATGTTCTATGTGCAAAGCACCTCGTGACATGGTCAGTATCCCCAGAGTGTTTGATCTAGGAAGTAGAAGCGGACATATAAGCAGCTAATTCTAGACCAGAGACTACGGACGTGCAAAGAGTATGTATCACTTACGTATTTATCTTCACCTAAATTTTTGCCATGAATTATGTACATAGAAGGCATTCAAACAAAAATTAACAGGTAATCAGAGAGAAGAGGATTTAAGAGAGGTAAAGCTGAAGAAAGTGAGGAAAGGTAGGTACGTCCTACAGAGAAGGACTGCAATTTTGGTTCAGGAAGTCCTGGTAGCCAAAACTAAAAGAAAAGCACAGTCCATGCTAGGATTCAGGTGTCCGGAGGATTACAAACTTACCAGTGGCTCAGGAGCAAGCATCACTTTCTTCATACTAAGATCTGAGAGAAAAATACTCTCATAATTGGGCTTTTGATAAGACCTGGCTATTGGAGAATCTGCATGTATGGTTTCTGGCAGAACCTGGGATTGCTTTGTCAGGGGTTGGCCAAGTTTTTCCGCAAAGGACCAAGTAGTAAATATTTTAGTTTCTGTGGGTTATACAACTTTCTTGGCAGTGTTATAGAACTCTGTCGTTATAATGTGAAAGCAGTCACAGGCAATATGGAAACAAATAGCCTGCCTGTGTTCCAATAAAACTATGTATGAAAACCGGCAACAGAATGGATTTGGCTCATAGGCTGTAGTTTGCCAGTCTGTGGTCTCTGTTTTCAACTAAAAGCAGAGTTGTCAATGTCAAAAGATATTTTTTGACAGTCATCTTAGTGGAAAAATAAAAGCTATTTTTCAGACTGTTGATCGTTTCATGGAGCTGATTGCCTACCCCTCATGGTGTGGAGCATAATGTAACTAATATGACAAATCCTGTGCAAATTAAATAGTGGTACTTCTTGCATTGTGTAGATATGTTGGCTGTCACCCACAACATTACAAGAAGGAGTGGCTGAGATGGGGTTGCCCTTGGCTCAGGTGGCCATGCAGAGCGGGACCAGGCAGGGCCTATGGCTTGCTAACACTCAGGGAGTCTGGAGGCCCCCAGAGCTCACCACAAGTGTGATTAACGTAATGCAGCTTCTGAAGAGATCTACAGAGATAATTAATATGTGCCTTAGTGTGGCAGAGGTCGCTAGAAGGAGAGTTCACCATTTTCCAGGACACTTTCCCAAAAGTTCTAGGGAAATCGTAGACCTCAAACAACAGATTTTGTTGTTTTGTGTTGTTGTTGTTGTTGTTGTTGTTGTTTTATCAAACTAAAAGTGACTGAAAATGCCCCTCATATGTATACTTAGTCCTTCTTCTGAAGAGTCAATAGTAATTTCAGAATGCTATACTTGCCCATTTCAATCCGCACAACTCATAATCTCTGGTCTTTTCATCAAATAGAAATTCAAAAAATGCTATATATGAAAGTGATCATGCCAGGGCCAGGCACTTAGTAGTCACTCAGAGAAAATGTATTGAACTTGAATCTGTATCTTCACAGAGAAACAACATTAATTTCAGCTAAACAAAATTATTGACATACGCAGAGAATGAAGTGATTAATCAAGTTTGGAGAGGTCATGGAAGACTTCACTGAGGTTTCATTTGAACGCCGTCTTAATGGAATTAGACATGTACCAAATAGGCAAAGAGTGTAAGAGTTAGCAAGGGGCACAGGACACTCCTGGCAGAAGAAACAGCATGGGCAAAGGCATGTGGCACAGGGAGCATGGAAGTTTCTAGAAGGGAAAACACTTTTGTTTTGATGTGAAGAAGCCATGAGAGGTGAATTGGAGAGGCCAGCAGGACACTATCTAGTTAAAAGGAATGTTGAGGCAGAAGACCAAAGCGGGAGGCCTCCATCCATGAGCTCAGATTCTGTGGTAGACTCATCTGGGGAAATCGATCAGACAATGATCAGGGGGCCTGCCCTTGTTTGGGGCCCCGAGCAGAGAAACAGAGAGAATGGATGGGCAGCAGGTGTCTCCACCTCAGTTTGTGGCCCCCACAACACCAGCGGCACCGCTCTGCCGAGAATGCCTAGTCTAAGTCATACTGAACGGGTGCGGTGCCAAGCAAAGAGGGAAATGAGTCAGTGCTCTCCTGGCACCAAAGATCTGCACACAGAAGCCAATCCGGTGAAGGTCCTCAGGCTCCCTGTCCTCTTGACCCTTCACCGGGCTTGGGAATGAACTGCAATAAATTGTACTTTCTTTCCCTAGAATGAAAAAGTGGTGGTGGGGGACGGGGGCGGGGGTGAGAAAAAAAATGAAAGTCTCCCTTTCTTTTCTTCACCTCCCCACTGGGCCCTCCACTCATTAGGAACCAGTTAGACTTGCTGGAGCTTCCCCGAAGCTACCGGGGCTTTTGCTGCTGGCCTCCACCACAGCACAGGCAGCCCGAAGCCCCACTCTGGATGAGCTTTGATTGAAAGGCCTTCTCACCTTCAGAAAACACACCTCTGCCTGATCCAAATGAGAAGAGCTGCCTTTCAAATAATGCTAAGACTTCCAGACAATAATCACTCTAGCACTTGGAAACAGAATGCTTGAGTTTCGTTGTGATCTCTTCATAGGTTCCTAGACCTCAAACTCCACAGGGAATGTCACAAATTCACATGTTATCTCTGAAAAATAGATACAGCACTTGCAGCTCTGATTTACCTAAAAAGGGGTGTAAGGAGAAAAAAAAAAAAAAAAAAAGAAAAACAACATATTCATGTAGCCAGACAGCTCCCTGTCAGTGACACATACAGGGAAGCTTAAATTGTAAGTTGTTCTAGGAAAAGGGTGAATGTTTTCTATTAACAACTTGCCTTCCAGATCTTTTTTTTCTCTTTTGGCAGAGAGCTTTAGGCTAATTTTTACCTATTCCCTTTTTTTACGATAGGACTTGTCAACAGGCAAAGTAGCACAGAAAGTAGTGACGCGTACAGCCAGGTGTCCTAGACAGTGTGGTACCAGGAGAAGAGTCAAGAGACTGCGGGAGCTGCCCGAGGTGGGTTTGAAGCCTGCCACTCACTAGCAGGGGGGCCTGAATGTGGACTTCAAAATCCCTGAGGCTCAATTTCTCATCGTCCTCAATAGCTACTAGATTGGGAAGATTGAGTTAGACAAGGTATTGATGCAGATCCTCCAAGAAGCAGGCGTGGGGAAGTTCATTAAGGCAAACATCTCTGAGGTAAAGTGAGGCGAGAACAGGTGGAGGCTGGGAGAAGCGTCAGACCCAAATGCAGTTCAGCCCCTGTGAAGGAGAGAGGGAAAGAAGGAAAGGTGGGTGGAGAGTTTTGATGGCAGCTCTAAGCAAGTTCCGCAAAGCCGATGGGGAGAACTCTCCAGCTCCTAGAAACAGAGCTGCCTTGGCAGCACCTCCATGCTCAGTTGTTGGCTAGGAGCAGCTCATGGGAAGAGTGGCCTTGTGATACTGTGATTTATGAAAAGAAATACACATTTGGTCTTTGTCCCATTTCTGGCACTCCTAAAATCCTTGGAATTTCCTAAGTGATGCAAACCATAAAGGGGCTTTCGTTATGTTAATGTGACTTTTGGAATGTCTGTAGGTCACCTAAGGTTGGTGGCAGGTTCCCAATCAACCCTGTAATTAGAAGGTTGGAACTTTCAGTCCCACACCCCCAGGGAAGAGAAGGGGCTGGAGGTTGAGATCAATTACCAATGGCCAATGATCTCATCAATTATGCCTTTGAAATGAAGCCTCTATTAAAAACCCAAAAAGACAGTGTTCAGCACTTCTGGGTTGATAAATAAGTAGAGATTCAGGGAGAGTGGCCCACCTGGAGAGTGTATGGAAACTGTGCCCTTCACTTTGCCCTCACATCTCTTCCATCGATCTGTTCCTGAGTTCTAACCTTTTATAGTAAACCGATGACCTAGTAACTAAAATGTTTCTCTGAGTTCTGTGAGCCACCCTAACAAATTAATCAAATACAAGGAGGCAGTCATTGGCACCTCTGATTTATAGCCAGTTGGTCAGAAGTACAGGTAAGAACCTGGGCTTATGACTAGTGCCTAAAGTTGGGGTGGGAGGTGGGGGGAATGCTCTTGAAGGACTGAGTCCTTCACCTGTGGGATCTGAAGCTATCTCCAGGTAGGGAATGTCAGAATTGAGTTGAATTGTAGGACACCCAGCTGGTGTCTGGGACTTGCTTGGCGGTGTGGGGAACCCCTCCCTCCCCACATACACATTGGAATTCGTGGCCAGACCCTTTCAGCCTCTATACAAAACTAGTGACAGGTCAGAACACAGAAGCCGGGGCCAGATGGTTGCACTCCCTGTGAAAGGAGATCAGAGAGATGTACCCTCACAGCCACCACCAACTGCATACGAAAGCGCTTTGCACAGTAACTGGCATAAAGAAAGCAATCAATAAATGTATTTTTCCCCTTAGATGTCAGACATTTTGTTCATAGGCTGAACGAAGGGTATAGTCTTTCCGGTTTCAATCAAATTTGAGATGTAAGTTGGCCTTCGCCTGACAGAATGCAGTAGTACAAACTGGTAACATCTCATTCAAATTTGGAAAAGGGATGTTTTCATCCTAAACATGGAGGAGAGAAGAGGATGAAAGGTTAGTTAGCACTCTTCCAGCAAACACAAGTTGTCATCCCCACTTGCCATTAAGAGCAGTGTTCCTAGGATAGTAATGTCATGCCCAGGTTTACAGGTCAAGGGACAAAATGTCTCCAGCCAGTTTACATAAGCTTACATCATGACCAACAAGCTGTCAAGCAATAAATTTCTGCTCTTCTAGTTTCCACATGTTGCTAAAACATTTCATTCCCTGACATCCAGTAAAATCACCTGCTGCTTCAGATCTTCATCCTCTCAGCTGCTGTGGCTTCCACCACCGGACTCCTCAAACTTCAGCCTGTCCTTCTTACTGATCAAAGTTTTCCTGTGAAAATAGGAGTCTACACTACAAAGTCCATATAGCATTCTAATAAAACACCTTTGTGGAGGAACGTACGGGTAATGCATATCTGTACACAGACATGGCTTTAGACATCCAGGAGTCCCACACCAGGCTCTCACTAGCTTTTTGACCTGGGGACATAATTAACCTCTGTGAGTCTCAATTTCTTCATAAACAAACTTGAAATAATAGTATCTGACCTTGAAAACCTGTCATGATGTTTAGAGACAATATACGCAAATCACATGGTATAGTGTCAAAAACATAATAGGTGCTCGATAAATTATAACTAATAATATCTTTCTTAGCCTCTTAATTTTAGGAAAATATATAGGAAAATAAGCACTACATAATTCCATATAAGTTATCAAAAAAATGCAACAGTAAACTTCTATAATAATTAATGCCATTCTTGGGGATCCTGGGTGGCTCAGTCCGTTAAGTATCTGCCTTCCGCTCAGGTCATGATCCCAGGATCCTGGAATCGAGCAGTGGGGAGCCTGCTTCTCCCTCTCCCTCTGCCTTTACCCCTCACTTGTGCTTGCACTCTCTCTCTCTCAAATAAATAAATAAAATCTAAAAAAAAATAATGCCTTTCTGGTTGCTTAGTAAGTATGATTATGGGTTGATATATAGCTTAAAACAGTGAATATAAAATTTTAAAATAATGATAAATACACCTCCTAAAACTGGAAGTAGGGTTTCTCTCTGTTTTGATTCAACCCCATGGCTCACACTTCCTGAATTGTACATGTAAAATTAGAAGGTAAATACTACCAAATATTTGCCACCACTTGCTTTATAACATCTTCCAGATCAAAGCACCACTAATCCTTACAAACCAGGAGCAGAGCATCAGCATTAGATATTTTTCCTAAATCTTCTTTAATATTTTCTTAGTTTATTTCATACTTTGATTTTTGCATGCCTCAGTCCAAGTATACACTCCTTTTCAACCAAATTGACTTCTTCTTTCCCCTAGGTAATAGGGCCTTCTCTGAAATGTATGGATCCTCTCCTGCCAAGAAGTGAAAAGTCTTCCTATCTTAATCAGGTCAAGGCCCCTCCTTGCTAGGCCCAGAGGTTACTCAGCAGTAGCTGGTACAGAGAATGATTCCCTGCTCTGCAACTGTCTGTTACCATGGAGACATGCTAATTAGTGAATGATGAGAAAGCAGAGGAGTTCAGGGTCTATAAAACCATGAGAAAGAAAGGGAAATGAATGGAAAAATATGGATGAAGAGAAATTAGGGTATTTTATGGGGCAAACTTTAAGTAAAGGTGTCCTGGAATGATAGGATCATAATGAAGAAGAAGAGGACTATGAAGAGAGAATGTCAATGACAAAGATTCATAGACTGTAAGTTTGAAGAAACGAAGGGTAGAGACTGTAGCTCAAGAAAAGGAATAGAAAACTCCAACTGTGCCAAGTACAAGTCATAAGATCACAGAATGTTAATGACCTGAATTTTACAGGTGTTGAATGATGGGATTATTTTTTTCTAAAGGAAGGAAATGTGACATTCAGGGCCATCAAAGTAGATTGCAAATTTCTGCAGACATTTCTCTGTTATAACTTAAATTCACATTTGCCAGTTTGACATAATTGGCAGGGTGGAGTGTCAGTGTGCCAATGCATGGGATTTCTGTCCAATTTCCTGAGCCAAAGGTGTCCTTGGATTTCTTCATCCAGACCTCCAAGGAATGACAGCATAGAAAAGGAATTTAGCTGAAAATTTCAGGAACTGTGTTTTAAAAAAGGTAATACAGAGATAAAACTACTATACTGAAGGGCATATGAGTACTTACATATCTTGGGTGTTTTGAAAATTTGAGTCGGTGACAACATCTGTCTTCTAAAGAGATAGTTTCATGTTATATTAATATAAATATTTTCTATTTTGTTTATTTTATACATTATTTAATACACATTATTGCTGTACTACATTTGATCTGTCAACACGTTTTAAAAGAGATTTTATGCATATGTAAAGATATTGTTGATATTCCAATAAATGGAATAAACAAACTACCTATGAAGGTCAAGGTGTTATGAGCAGAATCAGCCCAAATATGAAGGAAGAAAACGGGCCCATTGTGTTAATTGGAGGAAAGTTATGTAGTTAGGTGAGTCTCATGTGCAAAGTTAATCTCATCTGCCCTTGTATATGAGCAAATTCACAGCATTTCAGACCTTGGAAATCTCCCCCTTGATATTGTGATTTATAATAAGAAATATATATTTGGTCTCTGTTACCATTTTTGCCACAGAGCTCCTAACACCTTTAGAATTTCCAAGTGATGAGAACAACAAAAGTGTCTTTTGTTATGATAAAGAGGTAACTTTTGGACCTCACTTAAAATTGGGGGTTGCCGGGAGAACCAACCATTTGATAAGAGGGTTGGGACTTTCAGTCCCACTCCCCTGGCCCCCAGGGAGGAGAAAGGGACTGGAGATTGAGATCAATCACCAGTGGCCAGTGGAGGTGCTGGGAAAGTCGTGAGAGGAAGCTCCATGTTCTTTTCCCACACCTTACCCCTGCATCTCTTCCATCTGTCTGTTCCTGAGTTGCATCCTTTTATAATAAACTGGTAATCCATTGAGTAAATGGGTTTCCTGAGTTCTCTGAGCCACTCTAGCAAATTAATCGAAGCCAAGGAGGGGGTGGTGGGAACCTCCAATCTGTAGCCTGTTGGTAGGTCAAAAGCACAAGTGGCAACATGAACTTGCAACTTGCATTTGAAGTGGTGGTGGGGAGGAGGAGGCAGTCCTGTAGGACTGAGCTCTTCACCTGGGGGATCTGACACTATCTCTTGATAGGTGGGGTCAGAAGTGAGTTGAATTGTAGGATACCTAACTGGTGTCCAAGAATTGCTTATTGTTGGTGTGGGGAACCCCCCATCACCCCTCCACACACACCCCCACACACAGACACAACAGAATTGGTAACTAGAACCTATTACCCTCTACCTTGGATTTTCCCACCCTAAATTTTCTGCAAGTACTGTCTACCCAGACTCTCTTCCATTTTACAGATTTCCTCTCACCCTTCAAATCCAAACCAAATACCATCTTCTCAGTAGAGACCTGCCTACGCCTTCACAAGTAGTTAGCTCTAAGTGCCCTTCTTAATGGATCTGCAGTACTCTGTACCTGCCTCTCTTATGGAGTTTAATTTTTGACAGTATGCAATTCCTGACATTTTGGCTATTTGTTTAAACAACTCATTCCCAACTATAAATTCCTCAAGGATAGAGGCAATATTTCATGCACCTTATGTTCTCCATCCAGTATTCCCAGCACCAAGCATAGTGCTTAGAATATAGCAGATACTTGTTAAACATTTATTGAATAAATATAGTAAATTACAAGCAATAACTAATTTGTATAGTGATTTAAATTCTACAAAAGGATTTTGTACTACTAGAGGATGAGCTCCTTAAATGTCCATGCCTTTTTTGCTCACCTCTATTGTTAGGATATTAACTCAACAGGTCCTCAGTTAAAATGTGTTAAATGAGTATCTAAATCCAGAATTATTATTATTATTATTATTATTTTTGATATATTTTGTTTTTTATTTTATTTTTTTTTAATTTTATTCTTGTGTTAATCCCCATACATTACATCATTAGTTTTAGATGAAGTGTTCCATGATTCATTGTTTGTGCACAACACCCAGTGCTCCATGCAGAATGTGCCCTCCTCAATACCCATCACCAGGCTAACCCATCCTCCCACCCCCCTCCCCTCTAGAACCCTCAGTTTGTTTTTCAGAGTCTATCGTCTCTCAAGGTTCGTCTACCCCTCCGTAAATCCAGAATTATTGAAAGACCCTGACTTCCTTTCAAAATTAAGTTCCTCAGCAACTTGGTGCCTAAAAATGTCTCTCTTCTGTCAACAGAGATCAAATGCAGCCAATACATGTATATTAAAAGTTAACCTTTCCGAGTCAATGAGTTTTCCCCTAGAGCTGACAAATGCCAGAAGTGAATGTTCTAGAAGCTACAAGAGCTTCCCAAAACAACTCCGACTCTAAATCAGTTGGATGGACATAGTCCCAAATCAATTCCAGGTTCTAACACCAGGGAGAGCCAGCATCAAGGTGAGGCCAGGTGGGGTGAAGCTCACCTGACTGGTGAGGAAGCAAGAACACTGGCCCTCTACAGCTTGATTACTTTATTTTTTATTACTCTGCTTTCTCTAAAGTCTTTTCATCTCAGTATTAAAAATCACCATGTCAATGAATATTGCATTTAAAATGCAATATTTTTGAAAAGCACCGTTTGAGGGAGGGAACATCATGGGCATCATGGGCTCCCAGAAATTAACGGTCCTTTCTACTTTACTCCCAGCCATATTTCTGAGTTAGCCAATGTGTTAAGGAAATATTTGGATTTACAAGCATGACATACATAAATCCAAATCACTTTCTAGCCCCCAAATATCTTCCCCTTCAATCCTGCAAGGGTATCTAAACTCCCACAATAATAATCATTCTTAGAAGAATTTAATGGCTCACATTTTTTTCTATTATATAATTCTATTAGCTCTCCCCACCTAACAATACTGAAAATGAGACACACAGCGCAGATCCACTGGGATGGGGCAGAGGGAAACAGTGGTGCATGGTGTACTAGGAAGGAGGGCAGGCCAAGTGGTAATGCTTTAGTTAGAAGATTCTAAGTAAACAGTGAACAGCTTGAGGATACTAAGAACTGAGGACCACAAGTTCCAGCCAATGAAGGAAAGGGAGTCAGGAAAGGAAGATGGAAAGAGCTAAATACAAATTCGCTTATCACACAGTTTTGACTTGGGACAACCATGGTGAAAATCAAAACTAGGTCGTCTTGCTCTGGGCCATGACACACGAAAGCATGGCATGACCTTTTGAACATTTGCTACTGAGCCATACATCAGACCACCTCCTGTTACCAAAATATAGGACAATTATATATTTATAAAGGTGGGGTGTATGTGCATATATATTTTTTTCAACATGCCCAATCAGGTGATAAACCCAGGGATCCTCATAAATGAGACGTAAATCAGATAGCCTTCCAATAGGATTTTAAATGAAAAGATGCTATATACTTATAAATTCATCCCCATGCATGAAGTTTTTTCGGTCACAAATGCACTCTTCCAAATAAGGGAACAGAAGGACATCAGGATAAATCCATTACCTGAAAGCCTAACCCCTAGATTATCATTACCCCAACAATATCATCTCCACAGCTGTCAGGTAACACACTTAGTATCTGGTTATGGAAACACCTCGGGTATTACGTCATTATTACTTCAACCTCACACAAAATGTTTTTGCAAATTTCCCAAAAATTCTACTTCTCAGATTAACAGAGCATTTCTATATAAGAGGGAACATATAGTTTCTCCAGATAAATTAAAGAAATATCATTAATATCATTTAGCCTTAATATTGCAAGTGGACTTTCTTAGTGAATCTATTCTACACAGATCTATGTCGGGACCTTAAGCTACCACTGACTTTGTAATCGCAGCCATGATCATTCAGAAAGTTTCTGAGAAATAAGAGAGGCTAGTGAACCAGTGAAACACCCAGTTAGTTGATCTGCCTTCGATCTGTCTGTCATAAGCATTCAGAATCCCAAGTTCTTCGACGCGGAAGAGATGCTCCCCTGTTGCTCAGGCTTGCAGACTGCCCAGGGACAGGTCGGACGCCTGACGTAATGCAGCCGCTGTGGTCCAGCTTCCTTCGCACCACTCTCAGGGTCCAAAGTGGTTTCTGGGGCTCTTCCAGCATTTTTAGTTCTTGAATTCCCATATAGTGTTGGTGAATGACAGAAAGATGACACAGCAAAAAACGAAAATTCTGCCAACCCACCAATTCCTCTTGTCTTAGTCCATTTGGACTGGTATAACAAAATACCACAGATGGGGTCACTTATAAACAACAGAAATTTACTTCTCACGGTCCTGGAGGCTGGAAGCTCAAGGTCAAATTGTCAGTATCATCAGTGTCGGTGAGAGCTTTCTTCTGAGTTGCAGACTTCTTGCTGTGTCCTCACTTGACAGAAGGGGCTAGAAAGTTCTCTTAGGGGTCTCTTTTATAAGGGTACTAATCCTATTCATGAGGGCCCCCCTCAATGACCTAATCACCTCCAAAATGGCCCACCTCCCAACACCATCACATTGGGCATTATTCCATCATGTGAATTTGGGGGACATACATTCAGATCATAGCACTTTCCAACACACCAAAGGATACGACCCCACTCTGAGTGACCAGATTGAGGGAAGAAAAGGAGAGAAACTAATAAGGAGTTTCAAAATGCAAAAATACGAGCTGGAAAATAAATGACTAAGTATGAGCAGGGATCAAATGATCAGAGGCTCACAGTGAGTAATAAACTAGCAGTAAGTTAATAACGGGATACTGTAATGTTTACAAAACAATTCAAATATTAGGATGCACAAAAGCAATCACTTTCTCCATATTAATCAGTTCTAGTCAGACCTTATCAAGATGCACTGCCCTACATTACCGCCTAAGATGGAGAATTCAGGGAAGATTCCAAACACTGCCACCAAGATGATTAAAGGGCTGGAGTAAGCTCAGGGGAGGGTTAATCATCGTCTTCAGGTGTGTGAGGGGCTCCCACCCAGAGTACAGGGGTCATGGAAGAAGGGGATCGAAGCCATGGGTAAGGCATAAAACACTGGATTCATAAGGCACAGCATAAGGCATTGGATTCAGACATTTCCTGGCTTTGAGTGTTATTGAATAATTGATTCAAACAATGAACTGGATTTAGGACTCATTTTCAAAGATCTTTCAAAATCAGGTAGTTGTTCATCTCTCTGTACCTAAGAAAGGAAGGGGTAACGTGTGTCTCTGGTTCTCTAGTTCTGTCAGTTCTTGATTATCTGTGATTCTATACTGATTTATCAGTTATTCAAACAATTTAGAGAAAAGCAATTTTTCTCCTGTAAAGCTGATATTTAAATATCAGACACTCGATACCATATCTTACCTTTGGGAGCTCTCAATGGAAAGGCACCACGATATTGAAATCTCATTATCAACAATTTTAAGATGAATTTTTAATTTGTTAGGCTCAATAACAACTTAAGGTTTGTCCTGAACTAGGAAAACGTACATTTGTTTAAAGGAAGTCAGACTTGCTGTGTTCTGATTCCCACGACTTATTTCTCTCTCCCAGCTCTGCTGAGTCAGTTTAAATCAGTGAAATGGAGTAATTTCATAATGGCATGAACAGAGCACAGCTAAAAAAAAAAAAAAAAAAAAAAAAGTGACATAACTTTATGTCACCTAGAGCCTTTCCTATAGAATTTTTTAAATCTTTTTCTATTGTCAAAAACAAAGGCCTCAAGAAGATAAACTCCTGTTACCTTGTTATTCTCCTCACCCCAACATCTAACAAACATTCCTACTGTGGGATTATTTTTTTCCTCAAAGGAAGTAAAAACAGAATGTAGGTAGTTCATCAAGAAATCTGAAAAGATTTTTTCTTTTCAATATAATAAGCAATTAATATTTGATCTTTCCAAATTTCTTCACACTTCTACTTTTTAACAAAATTATGACACAAAAATGGTTTTAAAAGAAAAAAGACAAAGAAAATCTGATTCTATAAAGATAAACTCTTGTTCCTGGAGGATGGAAACTGGATTACCTTTAGAACCTCTGAGAAAAATATTCCAGGAAAGACCAAATGAATGCGAGAGAACTTAGGAATAGTTAAAAAAAAAAGGCAGAGAAAAAGAGAGACTTTTCAACATTGTTGCAAATAGTGGGCTTGATCATTTTTCCCATTTGGTTACCTAATCAGTAATGAGGAAGTACAAGAAATATTTCTGAGGCTTTTGAGTGTAAACCTGGAAAGCATAATAATTCCTTATAAATGTTACTCTTATAAAATATTTTTTTAATCTGGCTATTAAGCATTCTCTGGAGTTAACTGTCCTTTATTCTTCTAATGCTTTAGACTTATTCCACCAATGTCAAATAAAAGTTTACTTTTCTCAATGCTAATGTACTAAACATACCAAGTAACCGGTAACGTTTTTCTCTCTTTATAAACCTCAAGGGTATCAGGGTCACAAGTGGTAGAATTCAAATAAATTTATAATATTTTATCAAAGGGAAAACCTCACTTTCATGGTGATACACATGCCCTGAGATAGTTTTCCCAGGTATAAATATTTATCTACAGCTGTGTGTATAAATACAAAATAAGAGTATGGGATGGCATTTAACTAAATTATACACGCTACTGAATTACTGTTGCTACTGTTTTTTTTTTTCTTAAGTGAGTGTTTCCATGTTTTTATATGTTTTTAACCTAAACACTTATATGCAGTTAGTGTTCAGTAAATATCAGTGATTTATTTGGGAAGAGGGAGGTGCCCCAATCTGCACGATTTCTCTAGTCGGCTTGCTTACTAAATCCAGACAGGATCAAGAAATTAGAAACATTTGCTCTTTGAAAGACACTATTTACAAAATGATGACATAAGCCCCAGACTGGGAAAAATATTTGCAAAACACGTATTGGATGAAGAACTTACGTCCAAAACAAATAAAAACCTCTCATGACTTAATAAGAAAAAGACATACAGTTAAATTATTTTCAATGGGAAAATTTTTGAACAAATAACTTACCAAAGATTCACAGAAGGTAGCTCACTACTTGAAAAAAAGGCTCAACATGGTTAAGTCATTAGAGAAATACAGATTAAAATGACAGATATCACTACAAACCCACCAGAATGGCAAAAATCTTTTAACCCACAGTGCCAAGCATTGGTGAGGTTACGGAGCAACCGGAACTCTCATCTACTGTCGCTGGAATGAAAAATGTTTCAACCACTTTGGAAAATGGTTTACTAATCATAAAGTTAAATATGCACTTGCCATTTGGCCTATCAATCCTATTTTTAGGTATTTGCCCACAAGAAATGAAAAGATATGTCCACAAAAACACCCGTGAGGCTAACTTTTAAAGTAGCCTTGTTCATAATTGTTAAAAACCGGAAACAACCCCAACGTCCACAAATTAATGCCTGGATGTATAAATGGCGATACAAACATACAGTGGAATATTACGCAGAAAATGAAAAGGAACGAACTAATAATGCATGCGACACGTGGACGGATCTTAAAAGCGATAGGCCAAGTGAAAGAAGTCAGCCACGTGGACACCACGTGCCTCGATTGGTTTGACATTCTGGGGAAAAAAGGCAAAATTCTGAGGACAGAAACCCGGTCGGACGGCCCCTGCGGGCTGGGAGTGAGAAAGGGGAGAGGATTTCACGGCATGTGAGGCTGTGGGGTGATGGCGAGATTCTGTATCTGAATTGTGATGGAGGTTACCCGACTGTTTCAAAACTTTTTCAAAACTTAAGAAATGATACCTAAAGGGGTAATTTCTACTTTATGAAAATTATACTTCTATAGACCTTTCGCTGGAGGGAGACGCGAGGGAGTGTGCGCACATCTTTACGCACACGTGCATAAGATGACGGCCAAGCCGCCCGCCCGCCCATGATGAGCGCCGATTGGAGGGATTGGGTCACGTGCCACTATCGCCTTCCCTTTCGCGAGCTGACTCCACGCTCTCGGAGCCTTTTAAAAAGAACCACTGCCGCCCCCAACGGCCACGGACCAACACTGCACCACCTCCACTCCCAGGCTAATAATAACCAAGCTTTTCACATTTTATTTGGTTTGGCTTTTGGGGTTTTTTTTTTCCCCCCTTTAAGTGTTCAGTTGTCAAGTTGGTGGCCCAACCATCCCCATCTATCCTAAGACGTTTCGCATGCCCTTTTATAAGATCTTAAACTTAACCCGAGTCATTTTCTAAAGAGCGATAATGGAAGTGTTACGGGCAGATTGCAATGCACAAGTGCATAGCAAAGCTTTTACTTCAACGGAATCCACTCACGAAAGTAAGAACCCCAACATCACTGCAGCAGGGCCATGGTGGTGATGGCAGTGGGGGAAAAAAAATATTATCAGGAGGATTCATTTCCACCTTACTTTAGACCTTTTGCTGTAATTCCTTATATAAAAATCTCTTTCTTTCCTTGACCATTAATACTGATAATTATATCTGTATTTCTTAAGAATATTATGAGTTGCCATTTCTGCATAGTAGCAGATTGAATTTATTCACCTTACGGATATATTATTATCACAGATAATAACTGCGGCATGATAATTATCATTAATTATTCATTTGGATTAAGAGGCAAATAGGCTTGTATTCAAGGGTCTTCCAGAGCACCGTTCATTGTTCCCGAGCCCTGTGTGCCCGTGTGACTAATTCATACTCTTTTCTGAGCCACTGTTGACATCTGACGGGTCCCATATGTATTTATTTGAAAATATAATAAAAGGAATAAGTGCACCATTTCGGGATGGAGTCACTAAAATAGACATATGGTTTCTTCTTTGCCCTTTAAGCGAGGGTATGCAATTGCCTGTTAAAACCAGGCCGCTGTGAGCATTGCTTGGGTAGATGTGTATGTATTTCCTTTCTTTGCATCCTTGCTTCGGACTATTTCAGCACATATAAGCCTGTATATTTACATAATAGCTTTTTGCAAAAATAATAATGTGGTGAAGTCATATAGTTTATCCTTCATTGAGCAAAATGTTTTAGCAGGGCTGTTTGTGCTTCCATTTGAAGCTGACTGAAGTTTAATATGCAAAAAGAGCCTTTGCAAAGTCTAGGAAATTTGTAGAGCAATCAGGAAGAGAGGGAAGATGAGAACGAGGGGACAATACCTCTCATACACGTGACTGCTTTTTGGTGGTTTGCTGGCTAACGTACACCAAAATTGAAACATGTATATATTCGCAGAGTCTCTTTTGTTTCTTCTCTTGGTCTTAGTCCTGATATTTTTTGTAACCTGTCATTCATATTTATACTTTCAAAGTACATATCAAATGATGGTTTGAAGACTATGCCAGTGGAGCTAATATTAACATAGGATGTGGCTCTTGAGTGTCCTTGACGTAGTTAGAACTGCCTTTTGAAATGACAGTGGCGTTTTTTTTTTCTTTGTCTCTATTGGTGATGCAAGAAAGGGGCTAATACGCTGGCAGAATGCTGCTTTTGAAAGAGACTCGTGCTTCTATTTGTCAAAATACTTTTGTGCTACCGTTCATTTTCTCCTCATGACATTCCTCAGGGGTACTGTAGGGCGGCTAGCATTATTCCCATTTCCCAGATAAGGAAATTGAGGAACCAGAAGATTAAGTGGTGTTTAATCAGGGGCACACCATAGCGGGACGAAATCAGGAACCCACATCTCCAGACTCTGAACTCCTCTTCCTGTGCCCCTCTGAGCGCAGCTGTGAATCGACTTACATGGAGGATGAAGAAATAGGGAAGAACTTTGAAAACTCTGCCAGATGGAAAAGCTGTAAATTTCAGAGCAGGAAGAGCCCCCAGGAGTGGGGGTTGTGGATCTCTGCAGCTTCTGTCAGTGCTGAGAAGGGGGCCCCCTCCTATTTTTCAACCAATCAATTCAAGCGTGGTCACTCACGTCTGACAAAGGGGCGATGGTCAGAGACACCTCTGTGAGCAATAGACTTATGCTGTGGTAATGCAGGCTGTATTCTTGAATAGAAATCTCATTTTTAATCTATCATACTTATAATAGTAAGTACTCAAAAACACTTACTATATGCCAATAACTGCATTAAGTGAATGTCATACACCATCTGTGAAGAAAACAGGTGCCCAACCAGCTTTCTACCACTAAAGAGTTGTTTGGGGGAAGAAGTCTCAATCTTTGAGAAATTGCTTCCTTTGTCAATTAGCAAAGTAGAAGAAAGCTTGTCAAACATTTCTTCTTGGGGATTTGGACTTTAAATTTACTCTCCATCTATTCATCCCACCAGTACTTATTGGCGTCCCACTACAGGATCAAGCTCTCTTGTAGGCGCCAGAACAGAACTCTGGATCACACAAAGCCCCTACGCCTAGTCCATTTGGGCTGCTGTAACAGCATACCGCAGACCGGTGGCTTATAAATCAAGGAAATGTATTGCTCATTGTTCTGGAAGCCAGAAAGTCCAAGATCAAGGTGCTGGCAGATTTGGTATCTGGTGCGAGCCCACCTCTGGGCTCACTGACAGTTGTCTTCTCTCTGTGTCCTCACCTGCTCGAGGGAATGAGGGGAGTCCCGTTTATAAGGGCACTAATCTCATTCTTGGCAGCTCCACCCTCATGACCTAATCGTCTCCCAAAGGCCCCACCCCAAAGGCCATCATATATTGGGTCTTGGTTTCAACCTATGAATTGTGAGGGAACATCAGCATTCAGTCTATGATACCCTGCCCTTGGACAGTATACATTTTAGGGGGGGTGACAGGTAATACACAAATGTTTCCTATTTCATGGTAGTGACAAGTGGTATGCAAAAGAATTGGGGTGAGGCAGTAAAATGGACAGGTGCTAATTGCAGGCAACACCAGATGGGGCAGAGAGAAAGCACAGCCAAGGGAGGGGAGATGTGAAATGAGCAAAGATGTTATTGCGAGTAGACTCTGAGGTCATCCCAAGTAGGAGGTCAGCAAATGCAAAGGGACTCATAGGAGCGAGGGTTTTCAAAAGAAGAATCAGAACCCACAAAGCATCCTGCACCAGATAAAAATGTTCTTGCCGGTGATATTTAATTTGTTGTCAGCCTCTTTAATTTCCCTCTGAACATTTTTCTCTCTTGCTCTGAATATGATTCTCTTCTGGCTGAGTCTCTTTGATCTGATTGTTTATGTATTTCTTTTTGGCCATGTTATGTTGACATTTCTGTCAACTCCCTGAAATCAGATTCTAAAAATGGAATATTCTTCTAATAGTCATGATCACTTGAATATAAAATAACCTGGCACATGAGAAAACAGAGCAGTGAATTACAGCTGCTTTACAATTGAATTATGATAAGTTTTGATGGATTGGAGGAAGAGGCCAAATTACATGAATTGTCTCTCCCGATGCTTTCCCTTTTTCTGAAAGGAATACTGACTTGAAATCAATCATACCTATTTAAAAAAGAATAGCTAAAAGCTAGCATGTCTTGAAAGCTCACATTGTACAAGAGGCTCCCCTGAGCACTGTACACATTATTACTAATCTGCACATAATCCTATGCAGTAGGACTCATCACCCCCATTTTCAGGTGAGGAAGCTGAGGCTCCAGCAGAATCACTATTCCAAGGTTGTCCAGCCAAATTTCCATTGTTCCAACGCTTTGCTCTTAGAGCATCATCTCCTCTTTACAGTTGGGAGATGACAAGTGTTTTTAAGCACTAGGGTGACATAGATTTATTTCTGTTTCAAATAGAGAATTCTGGCAGCAACGTAAAGGGCATATTGGAAAGGGATGAGCCTGGAGTTAAGACAAGTGGAGGATAAAGCAGCTCAGAGGAGACAGAGAGAGACCTTAAAGTAGCAGCCTTGTCGATAGCGATGACAGTAACAATCCTCCAGCCTCTGCAGGACACCTATGGACTCTCTTATCCCAAATCAGGTGAATATGGAAAGGCCTATTCAAATCAGCTACAGAAAAATTACTTGACCATGTTCTTTGTAACCCTCCTGTAGCAGAAGAACACTGCCCTCTATTCTTTTTGTCTCTTGGCTCTCCCCGGCCCAAACTGTACCAGGAAAGGAGGTGCTATCATTCAGGGGGCACATCACTTGAAGAGTCTGAAATGTGCCCCTGGATGACCACTAAAGGGTCCCCCTCTAAACTGTCAGCTTACCACAGGCACCCAGGGATCTCACCCAGTTCTCCTAAAGCAAATACAGGCTTTCGCTCCCTGCCCTGACGGAAGTGATAAAGAGGCTCTGAGATGTTTGCACAATTGCACAATTTTCAAACTTTATTGAAAATGTTAGTAACTGTAATTCAGTTCCCTAATCTAAATCACCCTACAGAATACATTGCATATACTTGTTTTGCCTTGCTCTTGAAAAGATGGAATAATTATGAATATAAATGGCTTCTGCTTGCTTCATGTAAAAAAGACATTATATACATATAAGTCAAATAGAGTATAAGAGAGAAATCGATGCAGTGTAATAATGATAAGAAACCATAACATCTGTGTGGAGGTGATTGCAAAATTACCACTCATCACTCGAATGGGGAGAAAGTTAGTAAGCAATTAGCAACAGCAAATGCCAAGTGGAAGGGTAATTTGTATATGTGCTGCCGAAGCGAGCACGTGGAAGGGTAATTTGTAAGATAACAATAAACACAGTCTACACCAATGAGACAGAAAGAAAGAGGAAGCAGAAGTGCCAATAAAACAAGCAGAACAGCCACGGGAAGGACTGCATTAGCACCGTAAGAAAATAAAACAAATCTTCTCCATTCTTCATCCTAACTTCCACAATTTTCAGTTTTCGGCTTGTTCTGGACTAGCAGTCGTAATAGCCAAGCTTAGAAAATTAGAGTAATAATAAGACACATTGTGTGAAAAAAGCTTGCTTTCAGCCAACTAAACATCACCAGGACCTATTCACGGGGGCAAGCTCTTCTGGGGAAAAAAAAAGGGGGGGGGGGAAGCTATAAAAATAGAAAGCAGTGATTCAGCCCTTGAAAATCAAAGAACAAATAATTATATAATCAGTGAAGATGGACCTGAGGGGTATAAATCAGTTGGCTCAGCTACATCCACACACACAGGAAACAATTACAGTGAAGAATTTTTAAAATTATGAAACACAGTGATTGGAAGGATAGTCTCCCAACATCTAACATATCAACCGATTTTCGGTGTTTACCTGACTTAAAGCATTCCAAACCAAATATGTCTTAGTTTCAAAGATCTTTGTAATTTTCCTTCTTAATCTATTCATTATGCAGAGAAGCTTTTTATACATGTGTAGATATAATTATGTATGTGTATCATATATACGATGAATGAAATCTATACATAATACATATAAACTTTTCTTGAGCAATTTAAGTAATTTAAGAGATGCTTAAGTGTGTACTTTGCTACTCACTTCATATACATTATCTCATTTAATCCTTATAGCCCTATAAGGTGAGTCCTATTATTTCATATCTTATATAAGAGGAAACTGAGCCTAAAGTTTTAATTTATTACTCAAGGTGAAGCTGGATTTTAAACTCAGATCTGTCAGATTGTTAAATGTGAATGCATAACACTAGAGAAGGACGATATAATTTACAATTGAGAAGAGCATTCTGGAACCCAGTGTCAGATGGACTAAACTAGAATCCTGGCTCTGTTCAGGCCCTGATCCTATTTAAAATCATTCAACAGCTTAGTTCACTTAATCCTCACAATAGTCCTGTAAGGGAAGAATGATGGTGATGAAGATGACAAAGATGATGATGATGGTGGTGATGGTGATGGGTGGTGGTGGTGATAAAGATAATATCCATTTTACAGATTAGGAAAAATGAGAGGTTAAGCAACCTGCACAGAGTCAGTTAGCTAAATAAGAAGCTAAGTTAATCTTGACCACAAAGCCTGTGATTTTACCCATTCTACTAAAATCGTGGAACCTTCTTTCCCCATCGAAGTACCATCAGTCACATCTCCACTGTATTAGCTTTCTAATGCTGTGTGACAAAGTTATCTGTCTAAAACATGCATGGATCACCTCACACTTGCCCTGAGTCTGGTGTTGGAGTGCAGCCAAGCACTTAGGGTCCTCCACCCAGGATGTCAGCCACATTCCTTTCTGTAGCACAGAGTCCTCTTCCAGGCTCATGTGGTTGCAGGCAGAATGTAATTTCTTGTGGTTGAAGGACTGAGGTTCCTACTTTCCGGCTGGCTATCAGCCAGGCACTTCTCTCAGCTCCAGAGACCCCCACAATTCTTCACCTTATGGCCCACTCACAGACCCTCTGAAAACATGGCAGCTACTGCTTCAAAGCCAGGAGGCAAATCTCCTTGGCTTCTGGTCTTTTTTAAAGAGTTTGGCTGATAGGGTCAGCCCACCCAAGTTGGCCTCCCTTTGGGTTAACCTAAACTCAGTCAATTAGGAGCCTTATTTACATGTGCTAATTCCCTCCACCTTTGCCATACAATGTGGTATAATCATGGGAATAGCATCCTATCACCTTTGCCCTATTCTATGGATAGAAGTAAGTTACAGGTCTTGCCCTCACTCGAGGGAGGGGCATTACACACAGCCATGATTCCCTGGGGATCTTCTTGGAGTTGGAGTCACATGACTCCATGCTTACCACAGTAGCTTTAACATTACTTTCTTTAGGAGTTTTTGCTAAAAATGAACTATTGGGACTTCATCAAGATAAAAAACTTTTGCACAGCAAAAGAAACAGTCAACAAAACCAAAAGACAACTAACAGAATGGGAGAAGATATTTGCAAATGACATATCAGATAAAGGGCTAGTATCCAAAATCTATAAAGAACTTATCAAACTCAACACCCAAAGAACAAATGATCCAATCAAGAAATGGGCAGAAGACATGAACAGACATTTTTCCAAAGAAGACATCCAAATGGCCAACAGACACATGAAAAAGTGCTCAACATCGCTCGGCATCAGGGAAATCCAAATCAAAACCTCAATGAGATACCACCTCACACCAGTCAGAATGACTAAAATCAACAAGTCAGGAAACAACAGATGTTGGCGGGGATGTGGAGAAAGGGGAACCCTCCTAACTGTTGGTGGGAATGCACGCTGGTGCAACCACTCTGGAAAACAGTATGGAGGTTCCTCAAAAAGTTGAAAATAGAGCTACCATACGATCCAGCAATTGCACTACTGGGTATTTACCCCAAAGATACAAATGTAGGGATCTGAAGGGGTACGTGCACCCCAATGTTTATAACGGCAATGTCCACAACAGCCAAACTGTGGAAAGAGCCAAGATGTCCATCGACAGATGAATGGATAAATAAGATTTGGTATATATATACAATGGAATATTATGCAGCCATCAAAAGGAATGAGATCTTGCCATTTGCAACGACATGGATGGAACTGGAGGGTGTTATGCTGAGCGAAACAAGTCAATCAGAGAAAGACATTTATCATATGACCTCACTGATATGAGGAATTCTTAATCTCAGGAAACAAACTGAGGGTTGCTGGAGTGGGTGGTGGGGTGGGAGCGATGGGGTGGCTGGGTGATAGACATTGGGGAGGGTATGTGCTATGGTGAGCGCTGTGAATTGTGCAAGACTGTTGAATCACAGACCTGTACCTCTGAAACAAATAATGCAATATATATTAAGAAAAAAAAAAAGAAGAAGAAGATAGCAGAAGGGGAGGACGGAAGGGGGGGAATCGGGGGGGGGAATCGGAGGGGGACACGAACCATGAGAGACGATGGACTCTGAAAAACAAACTGAGGGTTCTAGAGGGGAGGGAGGTGGGAGGATGGGTTAGCCTGGTGATGAGTATTAAAGAGGGCACGTTCTGCATGGAGCACTGGGTGTTGGGCACAAACAGTGAATCATGGAACACTACATCTAAAACTAATGATGTAATGTATGGTGATTAACATAACAATAAAAAATTTTTTTAAAAAGGAGTTATTTGCTGTTTCCTGAAACTCCCATGTACCTTCCGGTACTTTCCCGTCATAGAATTCATCCCACAGTACTGTGATGGTATTCCCCACTAGATTTCAAGCTATTTCAGCCAGAGATTTTATCTCGCTCACCATGGTATTCACAGCATCCTGCTCAATGCCTGGCACTTGTCAGCATGTGATAAACAGGAACAATTATTATTCAAACAGCATTTCTTCAGACATATTAGTGCCTGCCAATAAATAAGGTTTAAAGGTCATATTATCTTCTTGGATTTTTATCCAGTTCTCGTATTCAGCCAGTGTTTTCACAGATTATATAATAATTCAAAAGTCTACAAATAACAAATGTAACAAACACATGATATTCCTCACATCATCACTAATGGCAGATTTCATTTATTTTCTCACTCTTTTCTAATAGAAATATTCTCACATTTGCAATATGAATGATATCTTCTCATTTCACAGTGCATTATTAAAAAAGAAATCTTCAAAGTAAATCCTTCAGTGTTATATAAATAGATAAAAAAAATAGATTTACCTAAGTAAAGACTGGAAAAATAGTCCTCAAATTCAGGGTTAAAATGAAAAAAGTACAAACCATGAAAAGATTATATTACCACAATGTTATAAAATACCTACAGGCAAGGAAGTCTATGAGGAAAACAAAATAGAATATTTTGTAACAAAGTAGAGGGCAGAGTTGAGGTGGTAGAAAATAGATCTGTAAGGGAAAAATGTTTTAAAGTCCCAAGCCATGATCCTACCATGGCTTCCTCTAGATAAGCAATTCAACTCTACTGAGAAAACCATGAAGTGACATTTACCATTCACTTAAAAACCCACAATGCTATGTCCCTGCATTTGTGTTTACTTAAATCCTGTAATACTGCCCTGAAAAATATATCTGAAATTGATCTCAGCTTCTTCACAAGCAGAGGCACAGGATCATTTGACTATTTTTTTCAGGTTATAGCTAAAACTCCCTCAAGTTCGACTATTTTTTTTTTAAGATTTTATTTATTTATTTGACAGGGAGAGACACAGCGAGAGAGGGAACACAAGCAGGGGGAGTGGGAGAAGGAGAAGCAGGCTTCCTGCGGAGCAGGGAGCCCGATGCAGGGCTCGATCCCAGGACCCTGGGACCATGACCCGAGCCGAAGGCAGACGCTTAACGACTGAGCCACCCAGGCGCCCCTTGACTCTTTTATTTTAGTCTTCATGCATGTAAGGAACCACTGAGTGGACAACGTTATGAGAGTCTTTCCCTCTATTTCTGGGCGAGCTATCACTGGGATAATCATAAAAGGTGCCAGCTCTATAATTATTTAAGACTGAAAAAGTCATGTGCAGGATTTGGAAGACATTCAAACTATTTCCTACAGCAATCTTTTTAAAAAAGTTCTAAGGAAACTCCATAACTAGTTTATTGCTCCATTAAATAAAAGTATATCTTTTCTCTGACATGACTTCAGGATTCCCTTTTAGTGACCTAGCTTCAAAATTCCCAAAGAGAAAGCCTGTAAATCATGCATGAAAATAAATGTAAGTCCAAATGCTCTGGGCTACTCAGAGGGGAGACAGGAGCAAAGGATGGGGAAGAAGTCTGTTGGGTCCTTTAAAAAGTCAGACAATAAATAAATGCAAATAGGGGCACCTGGGTGGCTCAGATGGTTAAGCGTCTGCCTTCGGCTCAGGTCATGATCCCAGGGTCCTGGGATCGAGTCCCGCATCGGGCTCCCTGCTCAGTGCAGAGCCTGCTTCTCCTTCTCCCTCTGCCATTCCCTCTGCTTGTGCTCTTCTATCTCTCTGTCAAATAAATAAATAAAATCTTTAAAAAATAATAATAAATAAATAAATGCAAATAAGAAACTGGGCCTATAATACCAGAGTTGATTTCTTATTTTGTGTCCTAGCTTTGTTTGCAGGCAGAGCCAGAGTATGCTCTATATCCAGCCATTTGGGTTCCGTTGAGCGAGAGAAAGGAAGAAGCTCAAGGGCCAACAAAGCTTTTGCGGGCAGAAGAGAAATTGGCAGTATAATGATATCTCAGATCTATATTTGTCAGCTATTACAGTAAACTCTGCTTTCTCCGGTCTATTAATAGTTGGCACTTCTGCAAATCTGTAGTTCAAAGATAGCCAATGTCCATAATGATGACCTGAGAGCTCCAAGAGCCCGGAGAGCTTCCTGCCCCATCAAAAGAGGTCACAGGCCCTTCATGCCCTGAGCTCCAACCTTTCCAGATGGGCTCCTGCTCTTCTGCAACCCATCCTGGGAGGAAGCTCTCTGCCTTTCTTACTATCCATTCTGGCAGTTCAGAATTCCTTCCCCTGTTAGCATAGCACTAGGCCCAGAGTAGGGGGCTCCATCAAAACTTGTTGAATTAATGAATGGAAGCCAATGCTATAGGAATGTTTATCCACTTAAGCTTACTTTAACTCCTCAGGCTACAGTGGAAGGCACTTTTCCATCACACCTATTAATGGTGAATTTCTTCTGAATGCCCGAGAACTTCACCCTTTCCCGCCTACCCTGTACGAGTATGTGGCTGTACTCTGTCCAGAGGCCTCTCATAATTTATTTCATACATCCCTCTTTCATTTATTGTCTACAGTAGTATCTGGCATGTAGGAGGTGCTCAATAAACAGATGCTGGACAGATGAATCAATAAGCAAATGAATAAATTGCCTCTACCACAGTGTCTTTCCTGGATTGCTATGAAAGATCCTTCACTGGACCCACCACTTAACGTACTTTATTCTCAATTGCATTCGTCATTATTTCCCAGACATGCCTAAATTTTTTACCCTTCCTGAATGTCCTCACGTTTGAGTCCATTCTTTTTATTCTCCAAAGCTAAGTTCAAATTTCCCTTCCTCCAGGAAGCCTTCCTGATACCCTCAACTATCATCTCCCCATTCCAATCTCTGTTCCTGCTGAAGCTGATCCTCTACTTCATTAATTCTCCTTTCAAGTTAGATGTGTAATCAGTAAAATTTTATTTTAGAAATTCCAGTGTTTTATGTTTCAGATAAAATGAATTTAGATTTAATCAGAGGAATGTGGGATATTTGGGATACTGCTGCTTATTTTCTAATAGAAGCCAATGAATGTGGAAATGCATATATTAACTTTACCTAAAAGCCTGATATTTACTCTCAACATTATATAATCAATTTCATTTGATCTTTTTAAAGTAAGAAAATAGTTACAGTTGTAAACATTTTGAGGCAATTTGTTAATTGACTGAATTTTAATTTTTAAAATAGATAGCTTTCCCAAAATGCTAAATAAGGAAAAGTCTAAGCTTTGGATTTTTGAACAAATATCACAGTACTTCATGACTTTAAAAGTGCACAACCGATTCGATTAGTGACTTTCTTACAAGGTTTGTAAATGGCACGTGCAACAAGGGTTGGTTTTCTTTCCCCGAAGATAACCCAGTTAGGCTTGACAGCTTGTTTACAATACTACCCTGAAGACACATTCTACGGCGCTCGACTATATAAACATACATTTGAGATACACACTGCGGCTCATAACATTTGTTAAACATCTGAAACATGAAGTCAATCCAGTTAGTGTGTTCTTTGTACCTCTTTAAATAGTATGAAGGAAATGAGTCTCTAGTACTTACAAGTGCACTCCTACTTCAATTGACATACAGCACTGTGAAAGTCAGCAAATAATTCAAAGACCTCAATGAAGAGAAAGAGATGGGGGATCCAAAGACACATTATGAAAATACATGGCAAGCAGAGACAGGACAACAGTTCTGAGAAATAGGAGGGGCACAGGGAAAAGGTCCTCTGCTAAGTCATACTCTTAGACCTTTAAAGCCAAAATTTCCACCATTAAGAATTCATTCCTTTGGATCAAAACACCCCATAGGAATGCTCTGATAAAATATGAACATTACCTAGACCATTAATACAGATTGGCTGTTAGTATCATAGGTTCACAATCAAAAATATCTCTGAAAATGAAGAATGGGTTTGACTGAAGACTTGTAACAGTAGTGAAAAAAAAATAGAAACTTCATGGCTCTGCTCCCATCAGTTTCTTAAGAACCCCAGCTCTCCCCAGATTCCTTTGAAACAGACCTGGGAATTCCCAAAAGGGGCTTTCAACTACATTCCAGGAACCCCTCCTCCTGGTTACCGCGGTCCACCTATCATTTTGGTCATCTTGTAGCTGCAGATAAGCAAAGGAACAACTATGCCATGAAACTACCAAGGGCTCTGTGATGAAGATCTCCTTGGTAACATGGGGCCCCACATACTGGGCTCTGCACTCACCTGGGAGTCTGCTTCTCTCCCCTTCCCTCTGACACTCCTCCCGCTCACATGCTCTCATGCGTTCTCTCTCTCTCTCCCCCAAATAAATAAATAAATCTTAAAAAAAAAAAAAAAGAATAGGTTGGCTCTTTCTGTTAATGGATAACATCTTTGAAAAACAGACACATCCAGGGGCACCTGGGTGGCTCGGTTGGTTGAGCGACTGCCTTCGGCTCAGGTCATGATTCTGGAGTCCCGGGATCGAGTCCCGCATCGGGCTCCCTGCTCGGCGGGGAGTCTGCTTCTCCCTCTGACCCTCCTCCCTCTCATGCTCTCTGTATCTCATTCTCTCTCTCTCAAATAAATGAATGGAATCTTAAAAAAAAAAAAAAAAAGCAGACACATCCACAATTTTCCTAGCCATTTCTGGTGATCTTGAACATTAATAAAACTTTATCTTATATTGATCCACAATCATTCTGATTCAAATCTTAAAGGTTTGCACCTATCTTCTATACTTTTTCATGGTCATGAGCTCTTTCTGGCTTATTTGGTATATTAAAAAATCTGAGCTCATGAGGGAGTGAATTTTGTAGCTACTTTATATGCCTGAACCTTCAATCTCATTTCCTTCTCACTTAAGTTCGTCTCATTTGCATAGGCCAAATTATATATTTGTTTAAACCTCTCATTCCCTCTAAAAGCGTATTCTCTTAAAGAGTCTGTCCATGGGATTTCTCCAGTTTGGGGGACCTGTTTTCATGGGAGACAAAATGGTATAAGGAAAAGAACACAGACTCTAGGGTCTAAAAATCTGTGGCAGAAGAGATGATCCATAAATATTTATTGAGTTAAGTGAATGAATGAATGGTGATCTCCAAGAAGTTAATCTCACCGAGCCTCGGTTTTCTCATCCGTAAAATGACACAAATATCTATTTTAGAGGACCGTTATCAGAAGTAAATGAGCTATGATATCTGTGGGAGCATTTCTAGCGACAGGATCCTTCTTTTTAGCTTTGCACAAGTTCTGGGTTCACCCTGGGATTTAAGCATGCTTATAGGGCTGTCTGTCCTGACGTCCTTGTAGAGCCAGTTGGCTCTCTTAAAATTTTCGAACTTTTAATTTTGTTCAATTTCTATATGCACATACTTTAAAGATTCACCCAGGTCTATAAGTTTTGTTAATAATCAGCTGTTGTTAGCCCCTTCCTCCACCGCCTCCAACTTCTCCTTCTGTAGAGGTAACCACTTTTAACATTTGTAGCTGATTCTGTTGGTATTTACCTCCATATTCTAAATAACATGCTATGTTGCTTCTGCTTGACTTTTCCAGTTCTGGACATTACCTATTGACTACCCACATGGAAGATTCGTACCTCACACTCTTTCCTTCCTAGTCTCCACCATAAACAGGTGCCCACTTCTCACGCCCCACCCTCTCACTATAGTTCTTTTTTTAAAAAAACTCCAGTTCGTATTTATTTAATCTATAAATCTGAGGTTTTTCTTTCCTATTTTAACAAAGAATGAATCTTTTAAAAAATAATTTATATGTGGTTTATTTTCCAATATTTGAGCTGAATTGTATTTAAAAGTTCATATTCATTGCATTCACTTCTTATTTGCTCAAAGTTTTTGCTATAGGCTTTTTTAATGTTTGATTTTATTAACATCCAGCATGGACGTTATTTTGACTCTGTACCATTCAAGGCTAAGCCATGAGAGAAATGGTAATTACCTTTACTTCCCTGCACAGTTTTAATTGTTCCTGGCAATTAAAACCATCTGATCTATTTCCTTAGTTTTCTATGTTCTTGTCACAGATTCATTTCAAATTTAATATATCCCAAATGAACACTCTTGACATCCACCCTCCCTCTCAAAATGATCCTTCTCCCAGGCTTCTCATCTCCATGAAAGGCCCTCACTCTGATTGCTGAAATCACCCTTACCCTTCTGTTTCCTTCACCCCTCACATTTAATCTGTAAGCAGGATATATCCAAAATATAACTTGAATCTAGCCTCCCGCCTCACTGCACCGACCCGTCCAAGCCATTTCTTGCTTCCCTTGGACTGTCATCGAGCTCTATCACTGGCATTCCCCCTCTGACTTTCTTCCCTCCCCAGTGCGATCATCATACAGCAAAGGGTCCTTCAAAAAATGCGAAGTGGACCATACTGAGCTCACTAGGTGAACTCCTCAGTGACCTCCTGTTGCATTCCAAGTGAAACCCATATAAGGCTCACTCTGCTCCAGTCACATTGGCCTTTTGTCAGTTCCCTGGAACACACAAATCCCATTCTAGTGCTGGGCTGTGGCTGTCCCTTCTGCTTGGGATGTTCTTCCCAACTTCTCTTCACTTCTTACCCTGCAGTCCTTCCTCAAGGCCCTGCCTGCTCTATATAAAGCAGGTTCCGCCCAGAACTATCTCATCAATCCGCTTATTTCCTTCATAACACCAGTCACAATCAACTTAATGAAATTAAATTAATAATTGCAATTATTTTATTTGTTTATTTTCATTCCTCACCATGTAAACTCCACGAAAACAGGGGCCTTGGCCCCTTTGATTGTCATTGTGTTCCCAGCACCCAATATAATGTGTGACATTTGAAAGAGGCCCAATTGATTCTTTTTTTTTAAGATTTATTTATTTATTTGAGAGAGAGAAAGCAGGGGCAAGGGGCAGAGGGAAAGGGGGAGAGAAACTCGAGCAGACTCCAGTGAGCTTGGAGCCAGATGCAGGGCTCGATCTCACAACCCTGAGCTGAAATCAAGAGCTGGACACTTAACCGACTGTGCCACCCAGGCACCCCAAAAGAGGCCCGATTGATTCTTAATGACTAAATGTTAAAATGTAAGGAATGACTACCTGTTGAGTGTTTTTATTTTAGAAGGACAAGTAACAAAGTGCTTGCGGTTTCCATGTAGATGCGATGGCCGTGTGGTATAATTAACCAGAGTCAGAACTGGGGGGAAGAGGAGACCAGTGGACTGATGGGTGTGATGTAAGGCTCTATCGTAGTCGGTACCTTTGATGGTGACCTGCGGGAAGAGTAGACAACTCGCTCTTTGAAGATGCATGTGGCACAGGACCAGGTGGCGGCGCTGGAGTTCTGGAAGACAAAGAGAACTTGGGATCATCTCAGGCAGCTGGAGTGGCATCCGGGTTGGGGCTGGAAAGATGCTGTTTGAACTGAAAAGGGCAGACAGAACACCTGCTAGAGTCCAGGGAGCCATCTAGCTGCAAACAGGAAGGGGAGAGGCTTACTTACTTACCTGTGGTTTTTGAAGTGTGGCCATTGTTGTTAAGAACACACGTACAACTCTATCCATTTGCTAGTCTGCCGACTGTGACCAAGGCCAGTTCCTGCCCGTAAGACATCCACAGCCTTACTTTCAGTGGCGGCAGCTGGGGCCCAGGCTCCAACACAGGTGGGGGACAGGCTCATAGGAC
The DNA here is from genome assembly GCF_011800145.1 of Mirounga leonina. NCBI lineage: Eukaryota > Metazoa > Chordata > Mammalia > Carnivora > Phocidae > Mirounga > Mirounga leonina. Next base: position 28,909,118 of record NW_023270316.1, on the reverse strand, counting down.
CCTGTGCTCCCGTGGACTTCAAATGGCCTAGGGAGGCCACTTCTGGGTATCGTATTTTGGGAAAAGTGTTGGGCTGTAGGATTTTCAGAGGGGACACAATTTGGATGTCAAGAATTCTAAGAGTTAGAACATGTGAGAAAATGGTGAAGGGACCCAGGGCCATTTAATCCAGGAAGATAACTTAGTTGAAGGAGCCAAGAGGCTCATCACATAGTTTGAAAGTGCTATGTAACAACCGTGAGAGGCATTCTGGACCGCTGGGGGTGCTAGCCCTGGTGAGCTCAAGCAGAAGCTGTAGAAGGGAGAGGCCTCCCCACGGTGAGGGGCGCTCTGATAAAGATCTGCCACTTCTCCGCGGTCTGAAACAGCACGAGCACCCTAGCAGAGGGGTGAACCCATATTCCTGGAGTTTGCAAGCGCACCCAGCATGGCCTTTTGCGGTTCACAGAAAGGCCATGCGTGCAGTGGGAGGTTGGTGTTTCTGAGGTGCCCTCCGACCCTAAACACAGTGATGCTAAGCCAGGGGAAAGCCCACAGAGGCCCAGCCGGTAGAAGCCTATATTCAGAGAGAGTTAGAGAGAGCATAAGTTAAACCACTTTTTTGTTTGTTCTAAGATTTACTTCTGTGCATTTATTCTCTATGGAAAAGGTGCAGTTGGTGCCGGCAACGTTCCTCATAAAGCTTTCCTATTATCATTGATCAGGCTACCTGGCTGGTGGTCATAAATGAATAAACAGATATAAATTCCCAAATAAGCAGACACTCACTTCTGTTTTCATATACACTAAATGCCTTTTTTCCTGCATCCTGTGATAGCAGAGGAAGTTTTAGATGATTAGATAATACAAACAATTAAATGGGGACCCTTTTCCTGATGAAAGGAAATTATGGATATGTGCTTTTCTGGCAACCTTTAGTACTTCTCACTACCAACCTCCTCTCCCCTCCACCCCTACATGCGCACGCACATGCACACACACGCACACATATGCACACGCATGCACACGCATGCACACACAAATGGCTTCTCTTGTAGGAGTCGATTGAATTTGGCAGAAGTGCATTCACTGATATCTTCATCCCAGCACTCACGCTAAACTTGCCCTGATAAAAATGTTTTTATTAATAACCTAAAAATTTAATGAGAACCCCGTCTTTAAAAAAATATCCACTGCTCTTTTTACACTAAATTTATAATGAGCCTTTGGGAGATTTCTGAAGTTCTTATACACGTATTAATTCCCATTAATTAACTTAAAGGCTGAAATGCAAATAAAAACAGTTTCCGTCTTTAGAAAGGGCAGGGCTCAGAGTGGGAGGAGAATCCCTTACTCAGGATATTTTCCATGCTCCAGTGAACTGCCGCCTTCTCCTTGCTTCTAGCCTCCTGCTAAGACCAACCCTGAGCTACAGTCAGACTTGGCGAAGTTTCCCAAGAAGCTGGGGCTCTCTCTCCATAGTAGCATGTCAGGAGCCGCATGAGGTGATGGAGAGACCAGACACAGGCTAAGGTCAGATCCCAGCTATATCGTATGTGGCCTCCTACAAGTTATTTACTACCACGTGAAAGTAAAGAGGTATGCCACAGAAGCAACCTAAGTCAGCAGTTAACGATGGTGGTGCAGGTATTTTCCTGATTCCATATCCTGTTAACATTAGAAATATCTAAGGGAATCCCCCAGCTCCACTTAGGAATTGGCAAAAATGGCATTATCCCCATTTGCAACAGAAGAAAAATACAGGTGGAAAGTTAAAGGATTTCTCCCAAAATGTGAAGTTCTGAGATGCAGGGAATAATATTTCACAGGAAAAAAAAAACAGCTCTTAGGTCTATGATGCAAAGATAATATAAATGGCTCCCTAGCCCTAGCATAATTTGAAACAGAACAGCAGCCGTGCTCTTGCTTAGCAACACCTCCCCTCCCCAAACGCACAGCCACGCGAGCATTACTCAAACACTACGTGAGGACAAATGGCCAAGCCAGAATTTGAACCTGGTATTTGAGAGCTGATGCTTGGGCTCCTGAATCTTTTCTCCAGCATAATAGCCTCATAGAAAGAGGATGCTGGCAGACACTCTTCATCAGCTGGCTGCCGAACACTGCAGCTCTCTGATTGTCCTACAGGAAGCTCCGCCACACGAGGGGAAGTAATTATGCGCCCAAGGAAGGCAGAGAATGTACTCTGTACACTTTCAGCATGGGAAGGGATTACAAGCAATAGCGCTGTGTTAGAACAAGTCTTTGGCAAGTCCCTCTCTCACGATGGGAGGGCCCTGACACAGCCCGGCAGGTTGCAGCCACGAGGCAGAGGGCTTTCACTGCTTTGCGTTGGGGTCCAGGGAAAAGCAGACAGGAGAGAGGGAAGAGAAAGAAGGGGCAACTGAATATTGGGGTTTTTTTTTTAAATGGAAAGTAGCTACAAGTTAAAAGGTTGCTTCAGAAACACCAGGGAAAAGGGAAACATATACCAGCTTAATTAATAGAATTCAGATGAAAGAAGGGTAAAGCAATTAAATATTCATTATAGATCCCATATAACTATGATAGAAAACTAACTCAATCGGAAGATGCATTGGAGAAACAAAAACCGAAAAAATGAAAAAATTGGAGGAAACGAGAAAAAGCCAGCAAGTTGTTCAAAATGCGATGTCAGTGTGCATGGGTGAGAAATGTTCCAGGGGCTGTCCGTGTATTTGGAGGATGGCGAGTGGCAGAGCAGAAATTTGTGAGGTAGACAGTATGCGTCACAGCAGATGTTGTAGATGAAAACTGGACAAGAGGATATTTCTGTGTTCAATTCAATTCAACATACTCCTTGATAAACGGAGTGCAGAAAACTCTAGAATAGAGAAGCAAATAAAACAGAGCTGGGGGATAAAAGTAATGATGACAATATAAGCAATTATAACATAGCTAACATTTTGTAAAATGTTCTCAGGTGCCTGACGGTATGCCAGGCATTTTTTAATTTATTATCTTATTTATTCCTCATAACAACACAACTTAAGAAATAGGTTCCATTAACATCCCGTTTTACAGGTGAGGATAAGAGGTTCAGATAGATAAACTTGTTCAAGGTCACAAAATAATTAAGTGGCAGAGACCGTATTTGACTCCCATATCTGCCAGACTTTAGCGTTTGAGCTAATAAAATTTATATAAAATTCCAATCATTGTGTACCCTGTGCATCTTAAGTTTTTCCTCAAAAGCTCTCAAGTACGTGTATATTTAAAATCACGGCTTCCTTTTTTTTTTTTTTCTTTCCAAAAGCCATCCTCTAAAAATAATAGGTAAACTTCAAACTGTAAACTTATCATCATGCTTATGGAGGACATGGAGGTGGGGGTGCCTAAAGGATGGGCCGGGAAACTGAGTTATGAATTTATATATTAAAAGATTGAGAAAGTTTTTCTTTGATTTGCATTTTTATCTGAGCTAATTGATGCTTTGGAAAACTCTGAGTATTTCAAAGAGCCAGCCTTTTTAAGTCCGGGCAAATCCTCTCGTGTTTCTTTGCAGATTGCTCATCCCCATCTCTCCAGCTCTCTCAAGACATTAATATGTAATCTCTCCACCAAGCAAAGGATCAGGTCATATAGTGAGTCACAGCACCTAGTAACACAAGTACTTACTGGATAAAAAAGATTGATCACCCTCCTCCCACCCTCCCCATAGCTACACTTTGGGACTTGCTATTTCAACAAATCAAAGAAAAGTATTTACAAATCATGTGGTGTTCTCTGTGTGCATTCAATTCAGAGAAGAAACACTCTCCCCTCCCATGATAATCATCAATAATCTCAAACCACAAAAAACAGAATCCAAAGCAGATGGAAGGAAAAGAAGAATGCTTCAGCCCTCACAGTTTCGACCATTCTGTCAAACAGACTTAGTGGGAACCTAGAGTTACCATTTCAGTGTGGCCCCAGATACACTCTAGCCATCCCTCTTCCTTTGGAGTGGGAGGAAGGGGAGGGGGGCAGGCAGAGGGCAGAGTTACCCTATCCTGTCCAGGAAAGACCCCAAACCCTTAATACTGTCGTCCGATCATGGGGTGTTCATGAGATTAAAAATGAGTCAGGAGTGTGATATCCAATTTGTCTATTCAAAAATTCCAATAGCATTTTAATCACCTCATGTTACAACCTCTGTGCTAATAGTTATACACACACTCCTCTCCCGCCCTCTCAAACAGAGGTCCTAAACCGCCATCAGCCCTTCATGGATCCAGTACCTTCATCCCAACATTGGCCACTTCTGCAGAAAATCCTGCTTATTGAGCAAAATTCTCCTGGGGCAAGTGTATGAACTACATGCAGGAATTAGTGCTTCCACGGGCTGAATGAAATAAGCTCATGATTGGATGAGGACAGTGTGTTTGTCAACTTCGATGGACCAAGGAAGTCCAGGCTTCTAGCTGGTGCCTTTGGCCCTGGGAGCACAGGTCATGCTTTTTCCAGGAATCCCTTCCATCCTACACCCCTCGGGGGGACCCCCAGCCCACTGGAAAGCCCCACCTCCCACCCCCGGGGGGGCCTCCATAAATAGCCACAGAGAAAAGAACTACCCCATTTCACCATCAGTTGCACCCCAAAAGACTCCATGTTTACCTGTCTACACCTTCTTCAGGAACCAAAAGTAAATGAGCACATTCACCTGGTTTATTAAATAAATCAAGCACTGAAATACATTCAAGCCTTCTTCCTTCTAGTTCAGCACCTGATTTTCCTTATGCACTTGCTTGAGGTTCACTTCACTGTCTTCAGAAGCACCCGTAAGACAACAACCGCAAGAATCCTACAAAATGAAATAGCTATCACAGGGGAAATTGTCTTCCCTGAGATTTCAGAAATTCTAAGTCCAGCCTCTTGATGTCCCACCCACCATGCTGAGCAGTTCATCACAACCTCTTTTTTCCCTTTTTATGTATAGTTTTAATACCCCAAGAAATAAAAGTGCTGAACTCTATCTGATATTTCACTGAACTCCTGAACTATTCTGAGCTAAGTATGACAGATGCCCTAATGCTTGAGCTAGGGAAGTTGTTCTTTTAGTTCACGCGTGGAACATTCCCATTAAAAACCAGAGACTTCGCTTCGAACCTTGGCAGTGCCTTCTCCACATGATTAATTACTTTTATGGGCACTGTTGTCCATTAGCGAAGTATCAGCGAGCCTCAGGACTCGGATGCCTTCATGTGGGTTATTCTGCCCCCTTCCCTTTCCCTTCCGTCTTCATCCAACAAAAGAAAGAATGACACGTCCTATACTTTCATTTCAGATATTCTGTAAAGTTACTGTGAGTTTTACACTTTAAACTGTGATTCTCTTCAGCACCATTCTCTTGAAGGATTCTGTGTTAGTGTCATTGTTCTTCAAAAATAGGAAATTAAGGGACGCCTGGGTGGCTCAGTCGGTTAAGCATCTGCCTTCGGCTCAGGTCATGATCCCAGGGTCCTGGGACCGAGTCCCGCGTCGGGCTCCCTGCTCCGCAGGGAGCCTGCTTCTCCCTCTGCCTCTGTCTCTCTCTCTCTGTCTCTCATGAATAAATAAATAAAATCTTTAAAAAAAAATAGAAAATTAAGGGTGCCTGGGTGGCTCAGCCAGTTAAGCGTCTGCCTTCGGCTCAGGTCATGGTCCCAGGGTCCTGGGATCAAGCCCCGCATTGGGATCCCTGCTCTGTGGGGAGCCTGCTTTTCCTTCTGCCTCTTTCCCCCTCTCTCTCTCTCTCTCTCTCTCTCTCTGTCTCTCATGAATAAATATATAAATTCTTTTTAAAAAAGAAAATTAAAATAGAAAAATGCAATCAGTAAAATCTGGGACAACCATTTAGAAACAATTTAGAAAGGAAATAAGTCACATCTAGTCTTCTGGTCATTTGAGGATTACTATGACTTTTCTTTTTCTATAAATAACCTGATCTGCTTTATATACAACCACAGGCCATTAAACTATACTCTTTGGGACTTTTGCCTATTCCATTCCGAAGCTTTTCTTGTCACTTCAGAAATACACTGTTCATTGAATCCCAGGAGAAGAAGACAATTGGTGATCTCTTTACGTGAAAGTAAAAGTTTTCTGTATGTTTAGTAGGATATTTACACAGAGCTGAGTATTTTCAGTAGGGTAATATTAATGTTTGTAATGGAGTTAGTAAAGAAACTCACTACAATTTCTAATCTAGTTCTCATTCTGAAAGGCAAAAACTGCATCTCTATCCAGCAAGCAAATATACAAAATATACAAAAATACCTCTTTTTTTTTTTTTTACTTTTATCTTGTTCCTTGAAATTCCATTTTCATGGTGACTCTCGCTCAACAATTTGATTTTCCAGACACAACTGTAAACAAGGCATAAAATGTACAGACATTTGTATCATCTTCTATTTTGGTCAATATCTCTAGTTTCTTTTAAAGGTACTTAAAATGCTTAGTGTTTTTTTTTTATTGAAGATTTTGAAGTTGTAAGATTAATTGTGGTTTCGACTAGCTCGTGACTGTCTTGAAGAAAGAGGAGAAGAAGAAAGAAAAAGGAGGGAGAGGAGCAACACATTATCGTGATTACTGTTATTACTATTTTTTTAAAGATTTTATTTATTTATTTGCCAGAGAGAGACAGCGAGAGAGGGAACACAAGCAAGGGGAGTGGGAGAGGGAGAAGCAGGCTTCCTGCTGAGCAGAGAGCCCGATGCAGGGCTCTATCCCAGAACCCTGGGACCATGACCTGAGCCGAAGGCAGATGCTTAACCGACTGAGCCACCCAGGCGTCCCTGTTATTACTATTTATTAAGAAGTGATCATGTGTTAGGCATAGGCTAAGCACTTACACAAACTGCTGCTAGTGCTCCCGTCAGGACTGTCACTTGTCTCATTTTGCATTTAAGGACATAAGGACCCAGGAAAGGTGACCTGCATATAGGAAGCCACGCAGCTACTAACTGAAATGGTCCCTCTCCATTCCATTACTATGTTTCCATTCGGTTCAAACAATATCTGTGTGTTCCAAAGGTTAACTGCATTAAGTTTTATGGAAAATGCAAAGATGTGTAAGACACACTGAACACATAGTAAGGATATAAGGAATACCAAGCTTATGTTGACCAAAAGAGTGATGAAGAATAAATAAGACAAAAAAAAAAAAAAAACTTAGGCCAAGATTAAATAAAACACATCCAACATAAAGAAGTTCTAGTTTCCAATTTCTTAACAGTAGTGTTCACAAACTTTTCTTCAACATAACTCAGAAATTCTCTTGATTTCACCCATTTGATTCCTACCGCACCCATCAAAAATTAGACTGCAGCTTCTAAAAAATAAGATAAATTATTGTCTGGAGCTTAAAACACATGAGAAAAATGAAAGGAGATGGATCTATTTCAAGCACCTGATATGTTTGAATTCATTTATACAGCGCTTTATACCTCATTCTGACCCTGAAAACACACCCACGTCAATTACTGTTATCCACATGCCCATATGAGAAAACTAAGATTAAGAAAACAGCAATTTGCCCAGAATCAGAAGCCAGGGACAGAGGAAGGAAGATTTCTAACTCAGACCATCTGACTCAAAATCTCATATACATAACGTCTGACCTTCAGAAAGTATTGTTTTGCTATTTTAAGGGCATCAAGGGTAAAGGGAATTAATCTGGATGCTATTCTATATTTGAAATTTCTGTCTAAGCCCATCACCTTATTATACTACTTACCCTGCCATACCCTGAAAATTCCAATCAAGTGTAAGTGATCAGACACAATAAAGGACTTTTATTTCATAAGACCCCAAATTTAAACTATCTATCACTGATGAATATAATCTTTCAAAACAAAGTGTCTCTAGGTCCATTTGACTCTGACAGTTTGGGGAAGTTACTGGAGGATTTTAGGCAGGAATATCTCATGATTCCTGAAAGCAAAAGACCATGTTAAGGACAAAAAGAGCAGTTCAAAAGGATGGGTTCAAGGCATGTACCCAGGATGACTATTGATGAAACTGGAAAAGTAAGTTGTGGTGACACTATGAAAAGCCTTATTTGCAGTCTTTTTTTTTAAGATTTATTTATATATTTATTTAAGAGAGAGAAGGGGGAGGGGCAGAGGGAGAGGGACTAGCAGAGTCCCCACTGAGGACGGAGCCTGACGAGGGGCTCAATCTCAGGACCCTGGGATCATGACCCAAGCTGAAATCAAGAGTCGGCCGCTTAACCAACTGAGCCACCCAGGCACCCCAGCCTTATTTGCAGTCTTAAGGAGTTCCAACTTTATCCTGGAAGCCATAGCTGGCAAAGAAAGAAGAAAGAAAGAAAAGAAAGAAAGAAAGAAAGAAAGAAAGAAAGAAAGAAAGAAAGAAAGAAA